>NC_089254.1:13620472-13931924 GCF_963930625.1 Muntiacus reevesi
CTCTGTCATCTCTGGCCCCCAGTCTCCCTCTCCTTCGCTCTGCTTCCCTCTGTCTCTCTCCAATTCTGGTCACTCTCCATCTCTTTTCTCCAAACACACACACCATATCCCACAGAGCTGTCTCTCGAATCTCAGAGATTCCTTAAACCAGCTTTCCCTTCCATAGTACCTCTAGACACTGGGCCCTTGGATTCCCAAGAGTCTCTTGAAGAGCTAATGAGAATACAGATGCCTGTTCCTCTCCCTCCAGGCAAGTCTAGGGTAGAACACAGCAATTATAATTTTCAAAGCTCTTGCTAAAGTAATCCAGATTTGCCAAACCTGGGAGCTACTGCCACAGGTCTACCTTACCAAACTCTGAAAGGAAACCCCACTCAGGCATGTCTCTTTCCCTCAGTACCACTCGGCAGTAAGTCAGGCATGCTTGCTGCTGCCTGAAGAGGAAACAAAAAGGAAAATGTGTATTTTTACTCGTGTGCTCATTTATACCTTGTGTTGTTCCAACACAACTTAGGGCACCCAGGGACAGTAAGAAATAGGAGATTGTGGAACCTCAAAAAGTTTATATCCATCAAATGGCCAGTACTTCCTAAATGTAAAGAACTTGCTTCCTGTGACTTTCAACAGGAGCCTTCTGCAGTATTACATCTTTCTTTCCTGACATCATTCTTCATGAAGTTGTACAACTTTGGGACCATGATGCCTCCAAGGAAACAGCAATTTCTTGTGCTGTCTGTCGGTTTATATGTGTATGGCAGAGAAATGGGCTTCTTAATTCTTATTTCTTTACTCTGGTGCTACTAACTTCATTTTGCAAATGTGATTTCCACAATCCAGTAGAAATGTCTTCACCACCCCACCCGGAACCGAGAGCTTATGACACTGATCAGGAAACCTTCTAGGACTGACAGGATTCTGGGTCCTCTCCTTGACTCATCTCAAAACTCCCAGGTCCATGGGGATTTTGGATTATTTTCTAGCAGAATGACCAGAAATATTAAGCATATGCCTCAGTGAAGGAGCTCTTTTCCTCCACTGCTGCATATTAATACCAAACTAGGCTGTGTGGTATAGAGCCTAGAAAGACCTTCCTTGACTTGAAATTGACCCAGTCTGATGGTGACCACGAGCAATAAGCATACCAAATGGGAATTTCCTCAAGCACACCAGTCTTGGTATCATGAAACCCCAGCAACAGAAATTATCTACCAGTTATTAAGCCTTCCCCCCACCCTAGTTATGTGGTTGAAGAATACTTTCTTCTAAATCCCTCCACTCCTAGCCATCCTCCTGACCCCACACTGTGGTCTCTGGTCTCTGGTCCCAGGGGAAATCACTGTGCAGTTTGTACAAACCCCCTGCAGTTAAGACCCAGCTATCAGTAGACATGCATGAAATTCTTGGAGCAACTTCTCTACTCCTGTCCCAATGGGCCATTTTCCCTTGACATGCCAATAGTTTCCACACTGAAGCGGGTGTATAGGGAAATGTCCTTCCCCCAACAGCCATCACATTCTGCTATTGGGTCACGAAACAGTGCTGCCCTGTGACTTGACTTTTATTAGCCCCACTATTTTTCCAGCCCCATATCCTGAAAACCCTGGCCCTCGTCCAAAGGGGGAGGGGTCAGATACAATGAGGGTGCCAACTTCTTTTGAAGCCCTTATTTTAGAAATTTCTCCTCAGGATGAATTATTTACTCAGGAGTACTCTGGAGGAGGCCTTGAGGGTGATCCTTAGCCCCTAGGGATTTAAGGCCAGGAGGCTAAGGATTGGCTGGGTAGCTCTGTCCAGTCACGTCTCCTCCTCATAAGGCTTTTTTTTTTTTTTGGATGTCAGGAATGCTACTTGTGGGAAGGTATATCTGAATTTATGGTAGGCATATATGGCTTACGTCCTCATCCTGCGATTTCTTTCATTCCACTCTCTACCTCACCACGTTAATACAAAATTAAAAATTCAGTTATTCTTTCATCTACTCAACAAACATTCACTGAAAACCTCTGTATGTACCTGGCCCTATTATATGTACTTGATCTATTCAGTGAACAAAATAGGTTAAAAATCTTTGCCCTCTTGGAACTTCATCTTAGACAAACAATAAACTAAATGCAAAAGTAAATTATGTAGTAGAATACGTGCTGAAGAATGCATAGAACTGGATAAGAGGGGAATCAAGAGCAAGGGAATGGGTTGAGGTTGGTGAGCTGAGAGCAGTTCAAATAGAATGGTCAAGGTTCAGCTCATTGAGGGGGGTGACATTTAAGCAAGATTAGAGCCATGTGAGTGAGTTAGCATTTTGGCACGTGGGAGAACTGATGTCCAGGCAAAAATAATAGTGCAAAATTCTTAAGGAGGTGTCTTTTAGAAATGGCAGTGAGAAGACTATGAATAGAATAGGTTGAAAGAGGTAATAGGAGCCAGATTACACATGGTTCTGAAGGCCATTGCCATGCCAAGCCTAGAATATTGATTTTTGCAAAATACATTTAATATTTTCAACCTTGTGAAATAAGTTTCATAGTAAAAATAATAGACTCACAAATATTCAAAACAGTATTTTAGTCAATTCTGTCAATATCTGTTTCAGTGAAAACTGTATCAGAACAGCCATACATAAATAATTCTGAAAGTATCACTTGATTTCCATCTCTTTTCCCTTTACATCCCTTCTCAAGGGTCCTGAATTATCTACCCATAGAATGTCCACCCACATTGCTAAGATTTTTCTGTAATTCTGGAGAATGTCTTCAATTCTGGGGTCATGCAGAGATGAAATTTCCTGGGGGAACATTTGACCATTTTAAAAAGCAAGTTTTCCATGTGTTGCCTTTTAGTTTGCTACAGAAAAATAATGCCTCCAGGGAAAGGAGGAATAAGGCTTCCAGGGACAGGAAGTCCAAGCTAGTAGCAGCCGTTAACAATACTTGATAACTTGGAGAAACCAAGGAGATACAAAGTCAGAACCCACAGATAATCCTTCAGCAAGTCCCGTCAGTGTTCCTCTCAAATATATCCGCAATCTAACACCCAAGCACTGCCACTCTGGCCTTCAGTTCTCGACTTGACTACAATGGCTCCTAAGCCGTGTCTTTGGCCACCTGCTGCAAAGAGCTGACGCATTTGAAAAGACCCTGATGCTGGGAAAGATTGAGGGCAGGAGGAGAAGGGGACGACAGAGGATGAGATGGTTGGATGGCATCACGGACTCTATGGACATGGGTTTGGGTGGACTCTGGGAGTTGGTGATGGACAGGGAGGCCTGGCGTGCTGCGGTTCATGGGGTCGCAAAGAGTTGGACACGACTGAGCGACTGAACTGAACTGAACTGAAGCCGTGTCCTGCCGTGCTGACCTCCCCCTCTCCTGGAGAGGAGGAAGCTGGAGGAGCATTGTGCTAGAGAAGATTGGCGGGGCCAGCTGGTCTTGGGTGACCCTTGAAAGCCACATGAGGAGTTTGAATTTTTTTCTGAGTGAGATGGGAAACCACTCAGAAAACCGAAAACTGCGAAGTTGTGATCTGGGAAATAACATGATTCTTTAAAAAAGCACCCTGGTTGCTGAGTGGGGAGTTGGCTGTAGTAGGAACTGAAACAGGTAGACCAGCCTGGAGGCTGCTAGAACAGAAGTGAACTAAGACCCTGAGGCTGTCTTGTTTTGCCTTGAAAATGCCAGTCTCCTTCCTACCCCTTTGCTCTTCCATACCTTTGGTCGTGAATAGTGTTTTCCCAGATCATCAGATGCCTTGTTCTCTCTGTTTATTCCCGCCTTCACTTAAGTGTCACCTCCACAGAGGCTTTCACTGACCTATGTCAAAGACAGCTCCCATCTCTGCTCCTCATTCTCCATCCTCTCGTCATTATCCTCCTATTATTTATTACTACCTGGCATTTTAAATAGTATGATCTTTAGTTGTTGTTTTGTCTATCTCTTCCTCAAGAGTTTACATTCAATGGGAGCAGGGACCTTGTCTCTCTTCTTTGCCTGACATGAGTAAACATAACGGGGACTCAAGAAATATTTGCTCTCTGCATGGGTGAGTGGATGGATGGATGATGAGTACATTTATCTGTTTATAGCAAGTCTGAAACAAATGAGACCAAGTTATAATTCTTAGAAAATGCTTATATTTTCAGAAAAGGGAAATAATGTAATAAAAGCACCAAAGATTACTGGTATATGATTATTGTTCATTTTTATTGAGGATTCATTATATTCTAGGCAGTACTGTGAGTTTTACTTAGTTTGTCTGGTTTAATCCTTCAACAGCCTTAAGAAGTAGATGTTATTATCCTGATTTTTAGACAAGGAACCTAAAATTTGGATAGCTACCCATTATGGACTCAGGAACACTTGTAAATTCATTGCCTTCCAATTCCGAGAAGCCCTTGCAAGGTGGCTTTTTAGCCTTGATAAAGAAAGGTTGCGGATGGGCTTGTTTAAAAGCCAAGAAGTTGTTATAGTTTTAAAGCCTAAATTGGACTTGGTGTCAACTGATCCGACAACCTTCCCTTTTTTTAATCCCAGGTAATCCGGTAATCTCCCAGTGATGAGTAGAGCATGTACACGCCATTAATGCTGGGTGCAATTAGATGCAACTGCCTCAGCCTCAGGTGCCCAGCAGGAAGCCGTAATTGACAACACGGATCTGAGTGGGTCAGCACAGTCACTCACAGGCTGGTCACCTTTCCTGTTCATCTTCCTCATGGAACCTGCTGCACTGATTTACGGCTCAGCTCTTCTCTGACCAGTGACTAATACCCTGGACTGGACATTCCTATGTCCAATTCTGTTCCTAACCCAGATGATTGCTGAGGTGAGGTATAAACACCCCACCTGAAAAGTTAAACAGAATTCCCTCTCTATTCTTCACTCCCAATAAGGGTGAAAAACAGTGAAAATCACTTAGTCCTGTCCTACCGTAGCCCACCAGGCTCCTCTGTCCATGGAATTCTCCAGGCAAGAATAATGGAGTAGGTAGTCATTCCCTTCTCCCGACCAGGAGGGAATCTTCCCGACCCAGGGACTGAACTTGGATCTCTTGTGTTGCAGGCAGATTCTTTACCATCTGAGCCACCAGGATAATACCACAATGGGTAATACCCACAAAATATGTGAAGCTTTTCATAGGAAGGATGTGTGTAGAGTCACATTTAATATTATGAGTCTCAAATTCAGAATTTAAAAAGGCACTGGGAGAAGTAAATATCTGCAGATTTACTGCATCCTTAACAATACAGTCCTAATACGGTCACTTTTATTTTCATCAAAAATTTTTATTTTGTTTCTAACCATAGAGATAAGAAATATCCCCTCTCAGAAAATACTGGCTATGTACAATTTTATTATAATTTTATGTTACCCACAATTGGAATTTGGTACTTATATTTATCCCTTTGAATATTAATGAGAAACTTTGCATTTCTATCTAGTATCCTAATAACATTAGCATATCTCCTCTCCACCCCACACCACCTTGTATGAATTAGAGACCAATTGATTCACCTGTTCTCATCTTTAGGAATTTTTTTCTAAAGATTTTATCATCAAGGAGTTACCTTTTATAAAGATTTGGCATCTTTTTTCTTTTTTTTTTTGCCCCTCTTTCATTAGGAAAACATTGATGGAATCTTTTCAGAAATACGAACTGATCTGTAGAAAGATAGTCTTGGAAGCAATTTGTTCAAGAACAGAGATTGTGGTCTGTGCAGAAAAATATACCAAGACCTCTTTCCAGGGTAAATTAGGAGGATATGTGGGTCTAATCCTGCACATCTAATGGGTACAAAGCTTTCTTTTACTTTAGGGCCTGAGGCTGTTTACAAATAAACACAGACCAAGGTGATAGTCTGCCCAAGATAGCACTATAAGGGGAACTACAGAGTCTTTTGGTTAATGACCTATTTGAAATAATACACCACCACACATACACTTGATTTAGGGAGAATGCAATGCCAAGTTGGGTGGGCCAGTACTGAGTACTATGATGAAAGCCCTTCACAAAGAATGGGAACCAGAAACACTAAAGCCATACTTTCTCAGAGCTATAAGAGAAGGGACTTCTAGCGATGAGCCCCCATGAAAAAGGCTCCCCGGCTCCAAGGCCCTAAACACAGCCCTGGGAACCATTAGAGAGGGGTTCTGGCAGATCTCAGCTGACACATGAGTGAATGGCAGGAGGCAAGGAAAGGAAGCTGGGGCCCACCCCAAGTCAGACTTCAGAGATGCAAGGCCATTATACACGTGCACGCACACACACACTACTAACTGTCTTGAGGAAGGCACGGTTCACGTTTTAATGTTAAACAAATATCATAATAGTAAATTGTCCCCTCTTCTTATAGAGATGGAAGAGATGAAAGCTCTTTAAAAGGAACAAAGAAATAGAGACCCTAACTCTCAGATCTGAAGGTGCTCTGTGAATGATTGGCTGATGGGCATGATCAGCTTTTGGTTTCACTGTAATTGCTTTGCTTCAAGGAGCTCTGAGCATGTTACTTAACACACCTCTGCAGGGAAGGTATATCAGAAAAGGGCCAAGGTGGAAGGATGAAGTGCATTTCTAAGTTAACTAATTTTCGTTTTTAAAATCACCACCTTTCCCAACGCCCAGCATCAGTAACTCTGTGTCTGCTCCCACAGCTCTCAGCAAGGCTCAGTCAAATCCAGCTTCACCACTTTCACCCTTCATATTGGTGGTTCCCAATCCAGTGGTGCTTCCCCACTGGATGTTCTTATGGCTGAATATTTCCTACCATCCAATAGCAGCTAAAATGTCACCTCCTGAGGGAGACCCTCCCTGACCACACTGTTTAAAACTTACTTTTTTATTCCTTGTTTATAAGGTATCCCTTGTAAATACCTTGTTTATTTTTCTCATTGCCCCTTTTATAACCTGAAATTCCTTCTCAGATATTTTCTGCTTCTCTCCCCCTTTGAACATAACACTTTTGTACAAGGGACCATTTATTCTTTATCACCATCCTCCCCTCACCTCTGTGAGTGACATGTAGAAAATATTCAATAACTATTTATGAAACAGTGCAAAGACTTAGCTGAAGTCTCACCTTTTCTGTGTCAGTCCACAGTAGTCTTTCCCTTTTCTGAGAAATAAAGCTCCTGAATTGAGTTCTGCATCCACATTGTATAGTACTCCATTATAGGATCTTGAGGGTACAGCGGTCATGTCATCTTACCTCATTTACATGCTATGTGGATTAAGGATCAGATTTTCTACTCTTCTTTTTTCCATCCCCCAAGCACAGATCTAGATTCACATGTCTTGAAGCTGATGTAACAAAAATGTTAGCTCTGGGGAGAACAGTCCTTTTCCCAGAGTGGTCCTTCCCCCATAAAGCCCTCTAGAAAGCTGCAGACCTAACATGCAGATACCGCTCTAAGGACATGGCGTGAACCCCAGGCCTTAGGTTCAGTGTCAGGAGCAAGCTGTCACCTTCAGGAGAACAGGTTTGGTTGTGGCAGTCTTGAACTTGGTATAAACTTTGTTCATTTCAGGCATACTGTGAAAAATCTAAACAGCTCTAATTTAAGGGCTGATTGTAAATTATTACAGATTTCCTCCTGTTGCTTTCAGATTATTTGTTTAAAAGGATCTGGTAAATACCAGATCTTTATTATGATGACAAATGTCCTGCCAAAAGAAGGGAGAAAAAACTCTTTCAAAATTGTTCTGCATGGAAATGCAGGTGACTTTGACCAGCAAAGCAAACTACCACCTACCCCAGGCAGTCTGTCACTTCTAAGCTTTGGAAAGAACTCTTTTTAAGATTAGAACTTCCTTTCAAAATTGCTTTGACTAAGAAGCCACCACTTGTCATCTTGCTAACATTTGCTCTGTGTTGTCAATCTTTGATGGTCAGTAAAATGACCTCCAAATGCCAAAATCCAAATAAATAATTCAGGCATTGAACTTTAGAATATATGCTGATTCTTGAAGACACGGAGTCCTACCACCTCTGAGATACTTTGATTAGGATGAGGCAGAAAGAAGATGACAGTGTACAAAATGGAGGGAAAAAAAAGATGTTTAGTTAAGCATTTGAGCATCAACTCTAGATCTCCAATTCAGTCAACATGGGAGCTCACAGACCTGGCTCAATTTTAACTTGACAAAAAATGGTGAAAGGAAAGAAACATTAGCTTTGCAGCATTAATCATGCAAGATATCCTAAAATCTCAGTTCTATGAACTGTTTCCAAGACTTTATGTTGTGCTCTATAGACAGCATCACATACAGGCTACATCACATCACCACTACATGTCTCAGAGATCAGATTAATATCTCACTCTATCAGTTAACTCTGATCAGTTCCTAAACAACTTTTGCTCTGGAGATTCCCTCTATGAATCTAAGTTGAGTTTCACTTTGAAAACATTAACATGGTCTCGTATCCCTATGAAATAAAGCTTTGTATGAATGGATATATAATAAAAATGAAGCAATAGAAAAAAATAACAATTGTACTATTTTTGAGCACTGCTGTAAACTGAATTGTATTCCCTTGAAATATGTAAGTTGAAGCTCTACCAATGTGTCTATATTTGAAGATAG
Source organism: Muntiacus reevesi (assembly GCF_963930625.1). Taxonomy (NCBI): domain Eukaryota; kingdom Metazoa; phylum Chordata; class Mammalia; order Artiodactyla; family Cervidae; genus Muntiacus; species Muntiacus reevesi. The sequence goes on from NC_089254.1 coordinate 13,629,044, forward strand.
GGCCTAGGGCTTCCCTGGTGGCTGACATGGTAAAGAGTCTGCCAGCAATGCAGGAGATCTGGGTTTGATCCCCGGGTGGGGAAGATCCTCTGGAGAAGGAAGTGACATCCTATTCGCATATTCTTGCCTGGAGAGTTCCATGGACAGAGAGGACTGGAGGGCTACAGTCCATGGGGTTCACAAAGAGTAGGACATGACTGAGTGATTAACACTTTCACTTTTTCATAAGGAGGTTGTTGTTCAGTTGCCCATTCATGTCTGACTCTTTGCGACCCCATGGACTGCAGCATTCCAGGCCTCCCTCTCCATCATCATTTCCTGAAGTTTGCCCAAGTTCATGTCCACTGCACAGGTAATGCCATTCAGCCATCTCATCTTCTGATGCCCTCTCCTCCTTCTGCCCTCAATCTTTCCCAGCATGAGGGACTTTTCCATTGAGTCAGCTGTTCGCTGCATCAGTTCAGTTCAGTCACTCAGTCATGTCCAACTCTTTGTGACCCCGTGGACTGCAGCATGCCAGGCTTTCCTGTCCATCACCAATTCCTGGAGCTTGCTCAAACTCATGTCCAGTGAGTCGGTGATGCCATCCAACCATCTCATCCTCTGTCGTCCCCTTCTCCTCCTGCCTTCAATCTTTCCCAGCATCAGGGTCTTCTCCAATGAGTCAGTTCTTCGCATCAGGTGGCCAAAGTATTGGAACTTCAATTTCAGCATCAGTTCTTCCAATGAATATTCAAGGTTGATTTCCGTTAAGATTGACTGATTTGATCTCTTTGCTGTCCAAGGGACTTTCAGGAGTCTTTTCCAGCACCAGAGTTTGGAAGCATCAACTCTTTGGCATTCATAAGGAAGCTATTAAGGTTAAATAAAGCCATAGGGTGGGGTCTTAGTCCAATAAATCTGGCATCTTTATAAGAACTAGCGTTATTTTAAGAGATACCAGAGTACTCTGTTCTCTCCTCACACACAGAGGAAGTGCCACATGAGAACTCAGCCAGAAGGCTGGCACCTGCAAGCCAAGAAAAAAGGTTTCACTGGAAACCAACCTTGACGTCACATTGATTTTAGACTTCTAACCTTCCAGACTGTGAGAAAATAAATTGCTATTACAGCGCCGAGTCAGTGGTATTCTGTTATGGGAGTCGAAGCAAACTTAGACAAGCACTCGCTATTGCCTGTGAGTGAAACTCGCTCAGTCGGGTGTCCGACTCTTTGCGACCCCCTGGATTATACAGTCCATGGAATTCTCCAGGCCAGGATACTGGAGTGGGTAGCCTTTCCCTTCTCCAGGGTATCTTCCCAACCCAGGGATCGAACCCAGGTCTCCCGCATTGCAGGCAGATTCTTCACCAGCTGAACCACAGGGGAAACCCAAGAATACTGGAGTGGGTAGCCTATCCCTTCTCTAGTGGCTCTTCCCATTAGTGATTACCAAATATTTCATGTGCATTATCTTTTTTAATCTTCATAATAAACCCTGTGAGTTAGGCTCTATTATTATCCTCATTCTAAACTTGAGGAAACTGAGACACCATAAAAGTATTATGTAACTTGCCCAAAGTCCCACACACAGAGTCAGACCTTTCTCACTCCAGATGGTGTTAGAATAAGTAAATGAAAATAAATATCTTGAAGATATATCAAGGCTTAAAATTTTATTATGACTCACATGTGTCATTTATTCCTTCCATTGATGTTCTTGGATTTTTGTCAGTTGTGCTAAATTGAACTTAACTTGCGTTAATAATCTCAATCTAAATTAACTAACATAATGAGCTCATAATGCTCACATTTAATCAATACCCACTAGGGAACAGTTACATTAACATTTTTCTCACACTGTTTTGCCTTTACGGACAGTGTAGTCTGTTATTGAGTATAAAGTAGTAGGTGGATTTAAATCTTTTTATTAAGCAGTGCTGTCAAGTACTATAGTTATAGCTGCAAATCTTGACTCATCTGGTGGGAAATGTGCTCTGGGTTCTAAGCAGTCTGTTCCTTAGTGCATATAATTTGATGGGAGGAACAAGATGATCAAGAAAAATGTCTTGAAATATCTGTTTTTATTTAGTGTACCATTTATTTTCCAAGAATACCAATGAGTTATATAGATTATGTACATAGCGAACCCATGGAAAGTAGGAGATCTGAGAGTATAATCTATTGGCAGGACACTAGAATGGTGATGGATAAACCCAGACTTGGAGTCATGCATATATTGGCTCCATTTATAGTGTTACTACTTACCAGTAGTGTAGCCCAGACAAGTTATTTAACCCCTCTCTATCTCAGTTTCATTATGTATAAAATGCAAATAATATATCAAGCTCCAAAATTGATTATTAGAATTAAATGGAATGATGTTTATAGAGAGCTCAGCATTTTGCCTGGAAAGTACCATATATATGTTCAGTAAATGTTAGCCATAGTTATTGACATCTGAATCAGGTGAATTTGTCTTTCACAGTTTATTTATGTAATCATTCAGCATCCTGGAAAAACTTCTTTTTGGCTCATGGGTGTAATCAAAACAGACCCTGTAGGCATATTCAAGGTACTTTCTTTCAAGCCATCAGAAGAAATAATACAGCAAGGGGGAGAGTGGGGTGGAAACAGCTAGAAGTAGGAAAAAAAATCATTTTTCAAAATGAAGAACCGTTATTTGCTAGCTCCCCAGAGACTCGCCAACAATAAACAGCAAAAGGTAGGCGATGATTATACTTTGCATAAGAGACAGCTATTTATAAAAGAGTTTTAAATGATGGACAACAAACACTGTCAGGTCCACCAATACAATAGGCAGAGGTGCCAGCCAGTCTGGTTAATACAGATGCCTTGGGAAGTAGCACAGAAAGTCACTGGAATGAGCTTGACCCCCAGTTACATAGAACCCAGGCATTAGCACCAGCTAAAGGCCTGGGAAGCCCCAGGCTTACCAAACAGAAGTTGGTCAAGTAGCAAACACATGTAAGCCATGACCCTCAGTGTGGCTGCTGTTGTCTGTTAGGGCCCACGTGTCCTGACATCAAATCGTCGCCTCAGTAACCCCAGTGGGAGAGGACAGACTGGAGAAAACCCTTAAAGGGTAAGGTCAGAAAAGCCTAGCTCTGACTTAGGTTATGCGGCAATGACAGTTAACTAATCCCCCAAATCTGTTTCCCCTTCATGGTCTGGAGTTGTGGCAACATACACTGTCCAGCCAGGCAGATAATTTCTTGGTCTCCTTTGCATCTTGGCAATGCCATGTATCCGAGTTCTAGCTAATGGCAGGGGACCAGAGGGGGGCTGATATGAAAAGTGATATGTGCCACTTCTAGGCCCATTCATAAAACCTTCCATACATGCGTCATGACATTATTCTCCTCCAGCCACCAGACAGAGAAACCGCTATAATGACCTTGGAAGTTAAATGCTGAAGATTGCAAAAACTCCAAACTCCTGAGTCCCTGAATGATGAGAAGCATCCCCTCCTCCACACTCCCCACTTGCCTAAATGAATTCAGGACATTTTGTAAGCAAGAAACAAACTTCCATTGTGTGTGAGCCTTTACTCATTTTAGCACCAGCTTGTTATAACAACTAGCATTATCCTAACAGCACAAACTATAAATATTTGGCATATGGCTATTGCTAGAGAGAGAGCGCACAGGAATTTAAATACTCTTTCTTTTTCATTTTCTTTTTCTATTCTGATCTTTGCCTTCAATCCCTAAAAGCTGTAATTAGCATCAGAATATTGCCATTTTATTGAAATGTAGTGAGAATGAATGAACTGATACCTGACATATCACTCTGAGCTCCCTGAAGTAAAAAGTATAGTTAATTAAGTATGGAATATACACAATCATGTTTTAAGGTACCTGTTTAACACAAGTCAAGTAGAAATCAAATTATGCGAAAGTTAAACTTATCTATAACCCAAGAATCCCAAGCCACCCCATTATGTACACAAATGAGTATGAGCAGCATTATCTTGTACGTTAAACAGGTAAAATTAGCTTTACTCTTCTTGAGTTGCCTTAATAACTAGGAGGCAGTAACTATGCGATAATAATCTCTTCCATAGAAGTGGGAACCTTTAGGTTTGGTATTATCTAAACATATGTAAATCTTTCAACCCTGAATATTCATTGTAAAGATTTATGCTGAAGTTGAAGCTCCATTACTTCGTTACTTCGGCAGCCTGATGCGAAGAGCTGACTCACTGGAAAAGACCCTGATGCTGGGAAAGACTGAAAGCAAAATGAGAAGGGGGCAGCAGAGGATGAGATGGTCAGATAGCATCACCGACTCAATGGACATCAATTTGAGCAAACTCGGGGAGATAGTGGAGAACAGAGGAGCCTGGCATGCTGCAAGCCATGGGGTATCAAAAAGTAGAGCAACAAAACCTCTGTATTCTTTCTGTCAAAGTTAGTGACAACTTAATGGAGCTTCTGTGGTTGTTAGAGACAACAGTACCACTAATGGTGTCTATAGACTTTTGCACTGATTTTTAAGATTACAAGTATATTTTGAGCATGTTTCTAACTGATTTTATAGTAATATCTGTTAAAGGTGATCTTGCATTTTATTTGATCCAGGTTTCACAACAGAAGGCAAACACATGGTAGCTTAAATTTAGGTGGAAGTCAGCCAAAATTGGAAGATGAATTATTTGTCACCTGATTACCTGAATTTAGGAAATTTCCCAAGCTTAGAACTCCAGCTAAGTTTAGCACCAAGTCATTCAGGATGTATCCCTTCATGCCTATAGTTTCTTTACACTATTACCATTCATAATATTTACTGTGCCCCTGAACTTAAAGCTGGGAATTCAAAAATGCCTAAGATACAGTCTTTGTCCTCACAGAGCCAAAGCCTAATAGAGAAGACCACTGTGTAAATATGTGACCATAGGGCACAGCAGTATATCTAATTCAGTTGTGCACAATGTCTAAATGCATCCCAAGCTCCTTCATTGGATCATAGAGTACTATGGGATAGGAGCTAAGGTGAAATGTTGTATATTTTGCCATCTATGCTGCAAATTTAATTTGAGGCTTTAAGGTTGATGAGTTCACCTCAACTGCCCATTGTTCTATTTCAACCCGGCCAGCCATCATATGGCCCTCTCTTATGATCTGGAAATTTATGATGCTCCAGTGAAGAGGCTGCCATCTTGAATTGGTCAAAATTCATGTCAGTTCTTAGAAGGGAAATGTCTTATTTACATGACTTCTGGCCTTCGATCCATCACTCTACCAAAGTATTAAAATCCCAATGTCCCCTCCTGTTTTTCTTTTACATATTCACACTGGGCCAGAAAGTGTTAGTGAGAATTTAGAAGCACTAAAGTAAGTGGTAGCCATCTGGCCTGGCCAACTTCTGAAAAATAAAATTCCTGTAGAAGATAAGGCCTTCTTTGGATGACACCTGTGCCCCAGGGAAATTGGCATATTATTATGAGCAGGGGGAAAAGTCATTCTACCACATGGGAGTAATTGTTAGCAGGCAAGAGATCATGTAGTACACAGCAATTGTGGATTTTAAGGGCAAGATTCCAGACCATGATATAAGCCCAGTTGTCCGTCCAAGGTTAATGGGGTAATGTCCTCGCTTACTCTCACTTGGAGCTAAATTAACTTTGTAAACTCATAGGTTCTGTCTTTTGTCTGTAGGAGCCAGGGTTTAGTGTTCTGAAAGGGAACCAAAGGATTTAACGTTTAACGGTGTGTCTGTACCTCTTTTCAGCAGACTGCGAACCCATCTCCTTTTCTAACACACCCCTCTGAAAGGAGACCCAGAGAGGTGAGTCTTTGATGACAGCCTTTTTTACTTTGTTTAGAGAATCCTGTCAGGCATTGTGTTGTGAGAATACCTCGCCTGCCTGCAGCTGTGCTTCACCCAGGACTACTGCAGCATAAGGTTTAAATCATTGAGTTCATGAGGCTGGTGAGTGCTGCCCACTATTTTTCACTGAGGCTCCCTTCTGCGTGTGTGTGTGTGTGTGTGTGTGTGTGTGTGTGTGTGTTAGTCGCTCATTTGTGTCTGACTCTTTGGGACCCCATGGACTGTAGCCCAGCAGGCTCCTCTCTCCATGGAGTTCCTCAGATGAAAATACCGCAGTTGGTTACCATTCCCTTCTCTAAGGGGAGGCTCCCTCTACAAGTCACCAAAATGGCTGCCAATTTTGTAAGAAAAGTCATTCAGATGAGTTTGGCCTTGTGGGCTGGGAGGGAGGGGGGGGACACATCATATATCAAAGCAGTGAACTGATGGACTGCATTTTTACTTTACAAGCAACTGTTTTGGCAGTCTGAAAGAGAGGGTCAGATGATCTGTCCCACTGCATGCTGCGGTCATCACAGTGAAGGAGGCCAGCTTCAGTGACTGCAGTGACCTGGTCAACATCCGGTTGCTTGGGAGCAAACTGATCATCGTCAGGGAGCAGCATTGTACAACTATGAGTTCTGTCCAATATTTACAAACTGTCCCTTGTTCCGTGAAGATCCTGGCTGAGATGACATTGGAAGCTCCAGGATAAGCCCTTGAGAGAAGCAACTGCAGAGAAGCAGGTGTACGGACACATCACCCACTGCCCTGTGATTCTGAAATGACCCGTGTCCACCTTCTCAGGTCAGTGCCACTTTTGCTTGCTGTAGAAACGTCCTTTTAACCACAGTTCAGGAATGCTAAGTCAGTATCCCAGAGTGGTGGGAAGGCTTTACCTACTTTACATTCACCAAAGCCACTTCTAGTACTGGGTGTAGTCATACTGAAGAAAGGTAACCAAAAGATAGAGAACCTGAGGGATCAGGAGAGCAAGTCTGGTGCTGGACCTTTGTGCCTTAATCACTGAGGCTGCCATTGGTCCTGGATCTACCGTCTACAGAAAGAGATCCAGCCCCAGAGTTTGACATTTTAAGGAAATGTGTTAAAGTATTTCCTCATGCCATATCCTCACCTCTGGAAAGTTCACAGGCCTGCCTACAAATGATTTCATCACTGTGCAACTAAGGTTAGTAATACAACCCAAGAATGGTGAACTTGTACATGGGCCCTTCCATTTGGGTTGTTCATCATTTACACTCTGTCTAAACAAACTAAAATTCAGGATCAATTGGTCAATTCATCTGAAAATGGGATGGTAGTGATGGTTATGCAAATCTATAACCCTACTTTTAAAATATTATTGTACATTTACAATGTGAGGATTTTATGGTATGTAAAATTGTCCCAGTAAGCATTAGTAATTATGTTTACAATAAACAATATTATTAAATAAACAATAAATAGCCAATCTGATATTTTCAGATATTTCAACAACTAGTTTGAATTAAACTTCATTCCTAGCCCAATCGGTCATGAAGAAATATACCATTAATATGGCCCCTTAATGCCCCAATTTGTCATAAGAAATTATTTGTCAAAATCTGAGCTGGAAAGTTATGACCAACCTAGGTAGCATATTAAAAAGCAGAGACATTACATTGCCAACAAAGGTCCATCTAGTCAAGGCTATGGTTTTTCCAGTGGTCATGTATGGATGTGAGAGTTGGACTGTGAAGAAAGCTGAGTGCTGAAAAATTGATGCTTTTTAACTGTGGTGTTGGAGAAGACTCTTGAGAGTCCCTTGGACTGCAAGGAGAGCCAACCAGTCCATCCTAAAGGAGATCAGTCCTGGGTGTCCATTGGAAGGACTGATGCTGAAGCTGAAACTCCAATAATTTGGCCACCTCATGCGAAGAATTGACTCATTGGAAAAGACCCTGATGCTGGGAGGGATTAGGGGCAGGAGGAGAAGGGGATGACAGAGGATGAGAAGGCTGGATGGCATCACCGACTCGATGGACATGAGTTTGAGTAAACTCCGGAAGTTGGTGATGGACCGGGAGGCCTGGCGTGCTGCGATTCATAGGGTCGCAAAGAGTTGGACACGACTGAGTGACTGAACTGAACTGAACTGAGCTGGTTTACGAATATAACCATTTTTAAATCTAGATGAACATTTGTTTTCTAGTATCTCCAACTAACTATAGAATGTTTTAGATCTAGACAGTATTAAAAAAAAGCAAGTATTTCAGCCATTGAGAAAGAATGAAATTGAGATTAAATTTCACAAATGACTACAGGATGACCATTCCTTTAAGTATAATTATTCAAAATTCTGATAAAATTATATACATAAATTTCTCTCATAGAAAGACAGTACTTAACTTTTTAAATTGAAATCTCTATAAGCTACATGGCCCATTGCCCTAAGACTAGATGCCTTATACACAAAGCAGGGAAAAGTATTCATCCATTTCAGCATAACTACTAAACTTCTTGATAAAGAAAAATATCCTTCTTTCTTTAATGTAACTTCTGTTTTCACTGGTTTGAAATAATAACCATAAAATTTTAAACAGCGGGAAGCCTTACAAAAGCCAATTATCATTCATTCAAGCTCTATGATCCTTGCCAGTTTATCTAAAACTAGTTCAAACCCAAAAGTAACTTTTCATAGAAAACTGCTGCTTTTCTTGTGGTCTAGGAAATCAATCAACTCTTAAATACTGTTTAATCTGTAATGTAAGGAAACCTCAATATCTCTAGGGGATTCATGGGAGGCAAATGGTGAACACCTAGAACCCTCTATTTCATCTAATTACCCTTTATTATAATGAAAGCTTGAGTGAAGTGCTTTCAGATTTGAAATTAAAAAATCATTTATTTCTACTATTTGCTGTTGTTCACTCATAGAGGAATTGATTTTATGTTGAATGATCTCACTATTTTTTAAGGGGTAGAGGGGTAACTGCTAATTTCTTGTTATTGTTTGATCATCACAATAATCTTTTTAGCCAGGTAATGTTATTATAAATGTTCAATTGCTGGAGAAACTGAGACTTAATAAAGCTAAATATCTTGGCCAAGTTTATTACACTAATAAGGGACAGAGACACCCAGGACGGGGTTCTAGAGTCAGGGTTAACAATTCTCCAACAGAGTAAGAGAAACTGAAAACCAAGCAGTCTCACATGAGCTCCTGTCCCAGGGAAAGCCTTCCAAAGGACAAGATCAGACCAACATCGAGTTTGCATTGACTGAAGAACTGAGTTACTCTTAAACCTACAGTGTAAATATTGTGCTAGGAGAGAGTGGCTTTAAAAAATTTAAAAAAAGGGTTTTGCCAAGGACTGGCTAGAAGGAGGATTCTCCAGGAACATGAGATGTACCATCCGCGAATTTCAGCCCCAGATTAAGCAGTCTGTCCAGGACAGGACCTGGGTTAGGTTAATATTTTTGACCTGTCATTAACTATGGAAAGTTCTAAATAGACCACAGATTCCAGCTGCTTCGGATGGGTTATTTTAATAAGAACATTGCACTCACAGACTGTCAGTTTCCTGACTGATAAACCTAAATGCAAATAGTGTCTCATACTGTTTGGAAGAAGCCAAGACCAAGCTGAACAGTATGTTTTGGCTGGGAACTCCCTAAACATTTTCTAGGAGCTCTTTCTTCCTGCTGGCAGAAGAAAACAAATCTAGTTGGGTATTATAAGATATTTTTTTTCTCCTGTTTAGCCTCAAAGAAAAATACACTTTCCTGAGAAATCTGAAATTATAACGTGCTCTTTTAGACATTGCCACATAATTTACACTTCTGGCAAAGATTCTCCCAGCAGCCACTTGGGATACATTTTCATTCAGCACATTGGCACTTTTATGTAATTTTGATAAAGGTCTTATTCACTGGGATAACTGTGGCAACTCACTGTCCTTTGGTTGTCCTACCTGGACTATTTGTTGAATGGCTTGAATTGCTGAGTGACTGGATAACCGTGTTTCCATGAAGCACATTAGTTGGAGGTGAAACAGATGATAATATTTAAGGGCCCATTAAGATCTAGCAAGGCAAAAGATCCTCCAAAGCTTTCTGTTCTTTTCTCCACGTTGATACTTGGCCAGTCTTGTCAGTCCAGTGACAATGGAGAAAAAAAGGAAAAAAATATGAAACGCTGTTAATAGGATTATACTATTTGGGGAATAGAATGTTGCTACAGATGATTGTTTTGAAAGCTGACTTCGTTTTAGTGAAAACAAGCTCAATCCATTACACCAGAGGCCGTAGTGCCAAACACAATCTTTTCTAGTTTGAAAGATGTGATTGCTTTTTAATGTGGAAATTTCACAAGGTTACAAAGAGGGAAAAAAAAAAACAACTAAACTCCCTTCATGTAACAAAGTCACTTTGGGATGTAGGTTACAATGCCCTGACAGTGTCCAGATACCCTGACCACATCGCAGATCAGGAAGGTGGATCCGTTTGATTTACACCATTTCTCAATTGTGTTTCTCTTATGCCTCTGAAATGGCCTAAGAGTTTCTTTACCAAAATAAATAGAAAGTAAAGATAATCTAAATACTGGAAGTTTGCAGGGTCAGGCAAGGATAAGCGAGATAGGGGAAGCAAATACAGGTAAAGAAATGTAGTGTACAGATCTGTGTGTGTGTGAGAGAGAGAGAGAGAGAGAGAGAGAGAGAATTCTCCTTTACCAAAGCAGTTTTATTTGCTCACTCCAGTTTGGCAACCAAATCCTGTTATTTAAACCTGTTCTAATAATTTAATCTGGTGCTTTGCTGTCACCAAGTTCCACACTATCTTTTTTTCTCCCCTATACCTTTAGGGGATTTTAAAGGAAATCAAAAACTCATCAAATCAACTTTTAATGTACTCATACAATATGGCTGAGATTAACGAAATGATGATGGCTAGGTTTTGACTCTGCCATCATTTATCAGACACTATAATTCTTTGTTACTATAAGGAGTATGTCAAGGTTGTATATTGTCACCCCGATTATTTAACTTATATACAGAATATATCATGTGAAATGCCAGGTTGGATGAAGCATAAGCTGGAATCAAGATGGCCAGGAGAAATATCAATAACCTCAGATATGCAGATGACACCACCCTTATGGCAGAAAGTGAAGAAGAACTAAAGAGTGTCTTGATGAAAGTCAAAGAGAGAGTGAAAGTTGGCTTAAAACTCAACATTCAGAAAACTAAGATCATGGCATCTGGTCCCATCACTTCATGGCAAATAGATGGGGAAACAATGGAAACAGTGACAGACTTTATTTTGGGGGGCTTGAAAATCACTGCAGGTGGTGACTTCAGCTATGAAATTAAAAGACGCTTGCTCCTTGGAAGAAAAGCTATGGTTTTTCCAGTAGTCACGTATGAATGTGAAAGTTGGATTATAAAGAAAGCTGAGTGCCAAAGAATTGATGCTTTTGAACTGTGGTGTTGGAGAAGACTCTTGAGAGTCCCTTGGACTGCAAGGAGATCCAACCAGTCCATCCTAAAGGAGATCAGTCCTGAATATTCATTGGAAGGACTGATGCTGAAGCGGAAACTCCAATACTTTGGCCACCTGATGCAAAGAACTGACTCATTGGAAAAGACCCTGATGCTGGGAAAGATTGAAGGTGGGAGGAAAAGCAGACAACAGAGGATGATGGTTGGATGGCATCACCGACTCGATGGACATGAATTTGAGCAAGCTCCGGGAGTTGGTGATGGACAGGGAAGCCTGGTATGCTGCAGTCCATGGGGTCACAAAGAGTCAGACGTGACTGAACAACTGAACTGAACTGATCTGAATACAAAATGAAATTCTCAGAATACAGTTGGTGGGACAAGGAAAACATGTTTCTACTGGTAAGAAAAAAAAATACATATATATATGATAAATATATATATCACCAAATTGAGAATGATCAAAAGTTACGCTGTGTTGAAGAGAATTGAATGTCCATTGTGTGGAATACATCTCTCCATTCTTCACCTAGGCTTTCATCCCTAGCTGGGGAGGGTGGTGCCATAGTAGCAAATACAGCCATGACAATGTAGCAGCATTTTTCAGAACCTTGGATAGAAATGACATATACCCCATGAAATCTTTTTGTCCTAACAGTAATTGGTTGTTATTTTTTTGTCTGCGCATTCTGAATACATGTCATCCTGTTCTTTTGTGACTGGCAGGGGAAAAACGGGTGAAGAAGCCATATGATTGCAGTGCTCCTTGCAAAAGTTTGGCCGACAAAATTACTGTAGCATCTTCAGGAGCCAGCATAAAAGAACACAAGTCTAAGCATTAAGGGAACTGGGACACTGGAAGGGAAATGTGCTGGCCTTTTGTTGGAGTGAAATTTAGGGGAAATAAGTTGGGAGTCTGAAAAACAAAGCAAGGCTACAATATCCAGTTTTATTTAAGCAAATCCTGGTTAGCGCCTGGTAGTTCCACTTGGTGCACCATTCACTTAGTACTCAGGCCAGCTCACTTTAGTTCATTGAATGGCTACCATGTTCCACCTATTTCATGTACTTATTTGATCCTCCTGAAACCTTGAGATAGATATTCTTATCCCACTTTGCAGAAGGAGAAATTGAGAGGCATGGATTTAAGATACCCCAGATTCATCCACTCCAGAGCCCATATAATCCCACTACCTGTTGTTTATTCTAGCACCAACTTCACTTATGGCAAAAGCCTGTTGATTCTTGGGACTGAGGACTGGACTTATTCAATGACATGGAGTCTAGTTAAGTCTCCAATTAGGACCTCAGAGTCCTTGGTTATGAGACTTTGAGGAAAGGGTTTGGAGATCTTCAGATGAAAGGAAAACAAAGCATAACTTTCTTTAATCAAATATATATTCGATATGACAAAGTGTTGTCGGCTATGTAGGTTTGTTCAACAAATAAGCCTGAGACCTTCATCTCTACGTTCTTGATACCTAGTATAATGCCTGGCACATAGTGGTTACCCAATGAATGTTGGTTGAAATTAACTGTGCGATTCATAGTTATGGAATAAATCAGGAAATTTAATAAATTATGCAGAAATGATATTTCATATTTATTTCTTCGTTTCTAAAGTTGTCCTGTCTGAGGTGATTCTAAAATATTTATCTATATTTTACTCTTTTATGGTATGATGACAAGGCTTTGTAAAATGACATATCTCATTATGTTCCTTTTTAAAAGGTGAACTAAACATGCCCCTACGACAATATTCCCATAATAAATGTCTTATGGAGTATTGATTAATGGCTTCTTTGGTTAAAAAAAAAAAAACAGGTTTCTTCTTGGATTTCAGCTGTTGCTTAGACTGCGCGGTCTATACAGGAAAAAAAAAAAAAACTGCATGAAATCAGACACCAAGCTCGGAGGGCACGCATGCACACTGTACCAGAAATCATGCTGTTCCAATCCAAACGCACTAAATCCTCCTGTAATGTGTGGTCAAGGAGTTAAGTTCTAAAGGAAATGCCTAACGTGGAAACCATATCTGTCTGTCTCCTTCAGCCTCTGAGCCTCTCTGAAGAACTCTGCAGAGGAAGGTGTCTCCAATGCTTCACCCAGGAGTGATAGCCTTACCAAGTGCTTCGAGGGAGTCATACAGTAGGGGCCAACTTGGGGTTTGGAAAAGAGAGGAAGCAAACTGACTCTGTGGTTTGTTATGAGATCCTAGGAGGAGCTCTGAGTGTTAGAGTCTTTCCTCTTCCCACCCTTCCAACCTCCTCCTCACTCCCTTCTGGATTTCATTCTTTCTCACAGAAGCTTGGCAGTAGGCAGAGTGAGAAAGTCTAGCTGGGGAAAGGACCCTTCCGTCCAGGTCTCCTTTGCATGGCCTATGACTGCAGCCTCAACAGTCGATTGTGAAACTAGAAGTCCTCTGTCATTGAGTCTGTCTTACCAAGAGGAAAAACTGCTTTGTGTGATGACTTTATGGCAAATGCTGGCAACAGCTTTGCCCTGCATACTGAAAGAGAGACATTTCTAACCGCAGCTCATGAACCACACATATTTACTCTGGCACATGCCCACTATTTGTTCATAGGCTCTCTGTCTCTACTAATGCGTTCCAATTTTGGAGGCTAAATCATTGCCAGTAGTTTCCAGGACATTCCGCTAGGCTAAGCAAAATTGCCCTAAGCGGTAGTCAGAAACCACTGGAGTAGTATTGTAAATACAGACTATTTGCAGAAAATGAAAGATAGCAAACATCTTATCGTTTTTGTGCTGCAGAATTCCGTGGGTCATATCTTGCAGAGAGTCATGCAAGGCACTAAGAAGAAACTAGAGCAAGGTACAAGGGCTTTCATCCCCACTAAAACTCAGAAATTGTGCCTGAAACCACTTGGAAAGTTGGTCACAGTCTAACACAGCTTTAACACTTTAACACTTCTGAACACTATTCAAGAGTCATGCTAGAGATTAGATACAACCTAAAACCTGTAGTAGCCTTTTGTCTGGCGTGGATTTTTAAATGAGCATAAGATCTGAAAACAGTGGAGCAAGATATCTCTGCATTCAGTGATAGCCATCCCATCACCATGTGAGTCTTTCCCTTGGGCCAAACGATGACTGAATGGGTGATGTGGAACCAGGTTGATTCCAAGATCTGGGATAACTGGGGAATTCTGCATTTGTAATAAAACCTCCCAGCACTGTTGAGCTGCCTTTTACCTTATCTCACCTCTGGCAGGGACTGAGGAAAGGCTACATTACATGATATTGCTTCTCAGTCCATATCTCTTTTGCCTGTTTTCTATTGGATTTGTTTCTAACCAAAGCAGAGTTTTTGCTTATCCAAGAATTTTAATAATAAATAAGAGTGTTTGTTATACATTCAACAACTCCGATATTGATGCATCAATATGACCATGTCTGTGTTTGAAAAGAGGAAGGAAGTTCACTCCAAAAGCAAGTGCTTAGTATCCACTAGTATTCTTTTGAGGTGGCTAAGCAGATTCTTGAAGTACTTCTACATTTTACAATACTTCTTGAGGGCTATTGAAACAAGTTTGTTTCATCCTAAGGGTGAAGCAAAATTAAGTTGAAATAAGCCACAATTAAAACTCCATGTGTTGGGTTACGAGACAGAGGAAGGATATCCATATCGCTATCCATGTGTATTCTGTTAACATTTCAGGCATTTTAACTTTGGGGAGTGGATGGCATGAGGGGGACTAGGTAGGAACAAGGCCACCACATCAAACTGATAGTGGGGTGGAAGGAACATTTGACACCTCCCGCCTTTTCTGCCCCCTGTCTGTTTTTAATTTTGCTAAATCATTCCCGTCTGGAGATTGTATATTTTAAGTTGCCTCTCCAAGCAACACAGAGGTATAGTGTCAGAGAGCCTGATCTCAAAGCCAGGCAAACTGATGTGAAAGCTGTAAAGGCCCCAAGCCACAAGAAAGACAGAAAAGGAATGGGGTGGGGTCCTGGCTGAAATGACATTAGCCTTCAGGGTGTATGCAGTAACCTGGAAGATGGCACCGGGAGACATAACCTTTCTCTCATGATGAGTGTAAGATTTTTTGTATGTTTGTGTTTTAAAAAGTTAATATCCCTTTGAAAGTTCTAAAGGTGACTTTCTGGCAAATGTGAACTACCATGAAATTATACTGGAAAGAGATTCCAAGGCAAGAGACTTCAAAGTGAAATTTGTCCATTATAAATATGAAGGTAATAGAAAAGGGAGAAAACTGGTGACAGAACCTAAAATGTGTTTTACACATGTGCACATGCAGAGAAACATCAAGAAGTGGATAGACCCCATCAATAGTAAGTTCAAGGGAAAAAGTATTACGCTGAATCCTAAAACCACTCCCGAGTCATGTAGATCTGGGGTGACTTCAAAGTCACACAATCTAAGTGTTGGTATTTACATGTACATTTCTAAAACATATCTGTAAGATAGGAATGATAATAGTTTCACCTATAGCAAAATTATGGGCTTCCCTGGTAGTTCAGCTGGTAAAGAGTCCACCTGCAATGCAGGAGATGCTGGTTCGGTTCCTGGGTCGGGAAGATCCCCTGGAGAACTCATCCCAGTATTCTTGGGCTTCCCTGGTGGCTCAGACAGTGAAGAATCTGCCCGCAGTGCCGGAAACCTGGGTTCGATCCCTCGGTTGGGAAGATCCCCTGGAGGAAGCCATGGCAACCCACTCAAGTATTCTTGCCCGGAGAATCCCCGTGGACAAAGGAGCGTGGCGGGCTACAGTCCATGGGGTCGCAAAGAGTCAGACACGATTAAGCGACTAAGCATAGCACAGCACAGAAAAATTCTCAATGAGAAGTCTCAAATGAGAAAGCAAGTGAAGTGCTAAGCACAGTGCTTGAAACAGGCAGTACTCAAAAATCATCTTCCATTATTATTTAATGACTTACATGATATGGGAATTATTTTTTAATGTGGTGCAATCCCAGTAACCAATATCTTCCTCCCTACAGGGAACAGCCTTGAACCTAATCTACAATTCTTTCAACTTTTTGTTTTCTTCTCATATATACTTTCCCCTGCCCAGGTTTATTGAAGACTCTGTGAGTGCAGCATCACTGCAGGTTTATGCACCACTGTAGTCATCACTTGACATTGTTAATATTGTGGTTTTAATGAAAGGAAGGCTGTAGGCTTACACACACAGATATGTATTGCATTTGGGAAAAAAAAAACATTTTGAATAGCATTTCTTCATATTTTATCACCATTTAGAGGAATAATAAAACTTATTTACTCTTTTGCTGATGAAGCAGATGCTGTTTGCTGTAGTTCTGTAATGTATTTACCTCATCTGTTTCCCTGTTTAGTTGTGTGTGTCTAGTTAATGCCATTCTTTCTTAAAAATGATAAATTATGACTGTAGGTTGTTTTCTCTAAGCTTTTTTTTTTTTTTTTTTGGTAGTTGTTATTATTCAATAGCCATAGAAGCAGTGAGGAAGTTACCTGAAATGAAAGAAAATTAGTAAATGAAGACTAGAGATTCATGGTGTATGTGTGTGTGCCAGTGCTGGGAATCCTATGCCCTATGTGCATTTATGCATGTGAAAGACATGTGTTTACAGACAGAAACCATGCAATTATTAGCAACCAACAATGGTACTCTTGATTCTCACTGAAAATTACTCTAAGTCACATGGGAAATTTTCATAAGTGCTTAAATCAGAGCCTTGCCCAGTCAATAACTCAGCGAATGTGTCCCAGCTAAGCTACGAAGATATTGAGAAAATCTTGGATTAGGAGAGCCAAAATGTAACATAAATAGTGTCAAATCAAAACTGCTGTGGGCGTTTTTTAAAGTTATTTGGCTTAAGTCCTCATGTAATCAGAAGTAAAGCATTGCTGCTGCTTTCAAAGGGACAGAGAGCAGAGGAAAGATTTGATCAGAGGCACATAAGCACTTAAAAGAAAACAGGCGCAACTGTGAGAGTACATATTCTGAGTAGGAATCAGCTGCAGGCACTTCTGAATCATTTGTCTTTCTGATCTTTTAGGAATCAGCCTGTAGGTACCACAAGGGTGAGGCCTGGAGTGCCCGGGGAAGGGTGCATGTGCACGTGGGAGGGGTACCAAGCACTTTCCCTCAGTGCCACCCCCACCCCCAGGAGAAAGGGATGTAGAGTCCTCGGTCTACCTACTGACAAGGCAGTTAGGCTCGTTCTCCTGCTGTATTGCTCCCTGCCAGCAGTGATGAGACCTGGCTATGCACAACAGGTACTCTGGACTCTCCCAGGTTTGAGGATGGGGCCTTCCTTACTCAGACTAGGTACTTGTCTTTGTGCGTGATTTTAAGGGTGCTAAAAAAAAATGTGTCTAAGTCCCTAAAATATTACTCCCATCAATCTGCAACATAGCTTCTGAAACGTCACCACTAAACATCACCATCTTCAAGTTAATGCTAATCATCCATAGTAAGAGGAGTGATGTGTTAACTGCTTTTACCCTTTCTACTGTCATTCTAATTGGATTACCAGATAATGTCCTACCCTTTTGAAAGCAGAAATAAACATGCAATGTGATGGGGCACAATGCGGACAGAATCTGATAGAAAATTTGGTCAACATGAGAAATGGAAAAGGTCCAGGCCATATCAGTTCCAGTGAGGGCCACAGTGAGGGGACCTTGGGTAACCAGGTTACAAAATTATACCTCTAGGCAGGGGAAGCAGGCAAGAGGAAGGGCCATTCCAAAATCAGTAACTGTTGTCCAAGAACCACTTACCAGCATTTCCTAAGGCTGGTTCTTCTGCTGGAGTGCAGACCTTCCAGCGAAATATATTGTGAAAAAATGTCACCCCTCTACTGTAAACAAACACCCCACCCCCGCTCTGCCCCTCTGCCCCAGTTTCTCATTTGCAAAACTTACAGTTATTACAGCAGCCTCCAAGGTTTTTTGGAGGAACAAGATATTCAAGGAACCTAGAGCTCTTCAACCAAATGATTTTATCTCAGATTTCTCAGTTTTGACACCCAAGCTCTCACATTGGAAAATCAATATATCTTTGTCATATTGTTGGCTAAAACATAGCAAGTAAATCCCTTGAGAACTGTAGAGATATGAACAGGCTACTCAGCATAACCTTGTCAAAAGAAGATACAGTACTTTCTGGGTAGTTCCTGTCCCATAGTCCAGAATAGGTCATTGTTTCTAATAAAATATATATATGTATGTATGTATGTATATACACACACACCTGTCTGTGTTGGGGGGGTGGTGCTTCCCATTTGGCTCAGAAGCCTGGACTATCATCAGACCTCCAAACGTTTGATGCCACTACTTCCAAATCACAAAACTTCCCTATCCATTCAGGACTGTGGGACTCTGGGAAACTGCCCAGGCCATGTTTCATAAATAGGCCCTGGAACTCCTGGGAAAGGAGCTATCTTGACCCATAAGAAAGGGGGCGCTGCAGGTTTTACTATGTGTTTTCTAGAGGTACAGATGAGGTAGGGTGAAGGAGGCAGAGTTCATGCCTGAAATGGGAAAAGAGATAATTATCAGGAAACTATTTCTTTAGCTATTCAACACAGCCCCTTGGGTTAACAAAAATTTAGGAGCCTGATTTTCCTGATACCTTCTGGATTTAAAACAACAACGGGAGAGTGTCATTGACCTTTCAGGATCCACTAGTATCTTCCAATAAAGCTATGTCAGTAATAATATTTTTTAAAGATGTACTTTCATCATAAGTAGGGAGGAAAAAAAAAAAGTGAAAAACACACTTTAGCCACTTCGTCTTATTCAATTATTCAGGCAAACTACAAATAAGAATGATAAATTCATCCAGCCTCTGTTTTTCCAAATGTTTCTAATGTTTTACTAAATATGTAATTTACTCTCATAGAAATTGTATTAGGAAGACAAAAGCCAACAGAATTATCCATAATTTACAGATGGGTTAAGAAACAAGCAAAAATTAGGTAAAAACAATTTAGCCCCTCACTAGTTGTTTTATCTTCATGATCCCAAGTTTCTAAACATGATCCCATGTTTCTTAAAAAAACAAACAAACGTTGAATTGATTGAGTACTTTGGTGCTAGGAGGACACAACCTCAAATGAAAACAAAGTGATCAATTTTCCAAAACTAAATAATGAGTCAGTGGTGGTGCTGCTTGCTACTAGAATAAGCCAAGAAAATAGTTATAAAGATATTTAATCTCAGAAATGTCCTTCCATTCATTAACTCAAGGATATGTTTCCTTGTGAACCACAAAGATTAAATAGTTTTAACAGATTATATCTAAGAAGGCCACCCAAATTTACCTTTCCATTTCTCATTCCCTGGTCATACTCTAGAGACATTAAATATCTTGGTCTAGAAATGTATATGTTCCACTGAAATTAAGTATGTTGGGTTTTCCGTTCTTTGGGCAAACATTAGCGGTCAGTCACAGACTCTTTCAACCAGATAATGTTACTCAGGAAAAAAATTCTTTAAGATTCCTGTGGATTAGATAGTCAGACAAAATTTTCCCTGTACAAGGCTGTGCCTCTGAACAATCATGATGCTGACCCAGCAAAAGCAATGTCTTTATTTCATCTTTGGACTCCGAGGAGGAAAACTAAAACAAGTGGTCATTACTGAAGGGGGTTTCGATAACTGCTTTAATGGGACAGAGTGATTTTATGTGAAGGTCTTTGTGACAACTCAGGAAGAAACAGTCAAAAGGAAAACTGTTTTTACAGCTTGTGACAAGGTAGTGCCAATAAATAGGAATGACGCCTTGATGGTTTATCCCAGAGACCCTAATGCTTAGTTTGACTGTGTAATTTCTCATCCAAGCTAAGATATTTTTAGAGTGAAAGGAGGTACAATTAGCAATTATGCTGGAACAACAGGTGTAAATTAAAATATTTCAGGCAAACAGGGCAAATGATCACCCTACTAATACTAGAAAAGAGATTGATTATAGCTTAACACTGACATGGAGCAGGTTTCTCATTAGTATTTAATATGAAGACAGCTTTTTTACGGTGTTTAATACATGCTCATTTTAACTATAGAGGGTGGTGATATCCCAGTACATATCCTCTTTGTACTAATTATTAAATCAGTGAATCTTATCTTGTCAAATGGTAGGTTAGTTTACATATTTCAGACATATTGAAAGGGACATCAATTTTTTTTAACACTGAAAACCAATTATTAGAACATAATAATGTGCTTGTCTCCTGAATATGAATGCCCTTGCCATGGGAAGTAACCCACTTACCTGGAAAATAGGAGCTTTCAGTTTATCCTTTTGGATTTGTAGTGTCTTAAAGGTAATGTTTATTCTAGATCATCTTGGGGGATAAAAACCATTGTAGCATGGAGTCTTGGCACATAGTGGGTACACAGTAAATATTTGTTGAATAAATGAAAGACATGTACTCAGCAGAATAATTAATTTCTAAAGAAATATGAATATGTAGAAAATCATATATTTGTTTTTATTCAACTCTTTCTAAATAGTTACATAAAAGAAATAAAAGTACACACTGGAGTCAACAATTATTTTGCAAGTTCTTGGAAATAACAGCAAACACGTTGGATGCTATTCAGAACTTACAGAAGAGACAGTATCTCTCTATAGATCCTTAAGAGAGATGAAACAGTTTGTTTTGGTATGAAAAATAAAGAGATGAAACAGTTTGTTTTGGTATGAAAAATAAAATAAAACTTATTTTTTTCCCACTTAATTGAAGTATTCTATCCCTCCCATGATTAGGACAGTTATCCTGGAGAACAGATTTGATGTTGGTGTTGAAGAAAGTTCATCAATGACTTGGCAAGAAGTAAGAGATGAAGAGTTCTGGAAGCCTGTGTAGAAATGCTCATAGAAGAAAACAGGTAAAACTTGAGGAAAAGACATGAAGGAACTAATAATAATTTTTTTTTAATGATAGTTATATCTGATGTAACTTCAGAGGGAAACTGAGCAAAGGATATATGACACTTCCCTGTACTATGTTTGCACAGTTTGTGTCTATAGTTATTTCAAAATAAAAGTTTAAACAAATTTTTAAAAAAGAAAACAAAATGAGAAAGTTGAGATGGAGAAGTAAATTGTCTTAAGACAAATTTCATGTAATTTGAATATGCTAAAGGAAACTATAGTGATTCTTTCAACATTCTTTATTCAACATTCAAGAAATATTTTTTTAGTACTTTTCTCTATAATAATCACTTTTCTTAATGTTGAAGATACTGTGGTGAACAAAATAAAGTTCCTGTTCTCGAGGAGCTTACATTCCAGGGCATATATATAATAGTCAAATAGGAGATGTGGGTTCAGTTCTGGGGTCAGGAAGATCCCCTGGAGAAGAAAATGGCAACCCACTCCAGTTTTCTTGCCTGGAGAATCGTATGGACAGAGGATCCTGGAGGGCTACAGTCCATGGGGTCACAAGAAGTTAGACAGGGCTGACCAACTGAACATGAGTCAAACAGATACATAGTGCTTCAAATTATAGTAACTGCTCAGAAAAAAAATAAAGGAGTAAAGAGGCACAGTGAGATAGGCAAGTACTGTTTTATAAGGGTTGAAGGAAGGCACTCTGATAAGGTGACATTTGTGCAGAACAAAAGGAGGGAACTGAGCCATGTGGATATCTGAGAAAAGAGCTTTGCAGACAGATGCTATAGCACGTGCAAATGTCCTGAGATGGGAGCATTCCCAGCATGTTCAAAAAGCAGCAAGGAGGTCAATATGGCCTGAGAACAAGGAAGAGGGTGATAGAGGATGAGTTCAGGGACATAGATAGGGTGGACTCAGAAAGCATTATAGGCTTTGAAGACAAGGAGCCTGTAGGTTAGGGCCAGGTTGGGGTTTGGACATAAAACTTGAAAGACATTAGCATGGAAATGATATTCAAAGTCAAGAGGCTAGATGAGATCACCAAGAGAAGAGTTTAAATGGAAAAGGCAGGTTGACACAAGAACCGAGCCTTGAGCAGTGCTGATACTTCAAGATGAAGAAGATAAAGAAGAAATGAAGCAGCAGCAGATTGTGACATAGAAGCAAATCCAAGAAAGGTGTCCAGAAGGCCAAGAGAAAGAAGTGTTTCAAAAAGGAAAAAGTGACCAATTGTAACCAGTTAGTTGAGAGCTAGAGAAAATGAGGATTAAAAATTGACCATTAGATTTGGGAAGTAAATGTTGTGACATTTACTGGATAATTGAGGAAGAATGTTAAGGCTGAAGGCCTGAGAGGAGTGGTTTTAAGAATGACTGGGTGAAAACGAATATACTGCCCAAAGAAATCTATAGATTCAATGCAATCCCTATCAAGCTACCAATAGTATTTTTCACAGAACTAGAACAAAAAATTTCACAATTTGTATGGAAACACAAAAAACCTCGAATAGCCAAAACAATCTTGAGAAAGAAGAATGGAACTGGAGGAATCAACCTGCCTGACTTCAGGCTCTACTACAAAGCCACAGTCATCAAGACAGTATGGTACTGGCACAAAGACAGAAATATAGATCAATGGAACAGAATAGAAAGCCCAGAGATAAATCCATGCACCTATGGACACCTTATCTTTGACAAAGGAGGCAAGAATATACAATGGAGAAAAGACAATCTCTTTAACAAGTGGTGCTGAGAAAACTGGTCAACCACTTGTAAAAGAATGAAACTAGAACACTTTCTAACACCATACACAAAAATAAACTCAAAATGGATTAAAGATCTAAATGTAAGACCAGAAACTATAAAACTCCTAGAGGAAAACATAGGCAGAACACCCTCTGACATAAGTCACAGGAAGATCCTCTATGACCCACCTCCCAGAGTAGGAAATAAAAGCAAAAATAAACAAATGTGACCTAATTAAACTTAAAAGCTTTTGCACAACAAAGGAAACTATAAGCAAAGTGAAAAGACAGCCTTCAGAATGGGAGAAAATAATAGCAAATGAAGCAACTGACAAAGAATTAATCTCAAAAATATACAAGCAGCTCATGTAGCTCAGTACCAGAAAAATCAATGACCCAATCAAAAACTGGGCCAAAGAACTAAACAGACATTTCTCCAAAGAAGATATGTAGATGGCTAACAAACACATGAAAAGATGCTCAACATCACTCATTATCAGAGAAGTTCAAATCAAAACCACAAATCAAAATCACATCTCACACCAGTCAGAATGGCTGCTATCAAAAAGTCTACAAGCAATAAATGCTGGAGAGGGTGTGGAGAAAAGGGAACCCTCTTACACTGCTGGTGGGAATGCAAACTAGTGCAGCCACTATGGAGAACAGTGTGGAGATTCCTTTAAAAACTGGAAATAGAACTGCCATATGACCCAGAAATCCCACTGCTGGGCATACACACTGAGGAAACCAGAATAGAAAGAAACACGTGTACCCCAATGTTCATCACAGCACTGTTTACAACAGCTAGGGCATGGAAGCAACCTAGATGTCCATCGGCAGACCAATGGATAAGAAAGCTGTGGTACATATACACAATTGAATATTACTCAGCTATTAAAAAGAACATATTTGAGTCAGTTCTAATGAGGTTGATGAAACTGGAGCCTGTTATAGAGTGAAGTAAGAAAGAAAGAAAAACACCAGTACAGTATATTAATGTATATATATGGAATTTAGAAAGATGGTAACAACAACCCTATATGTGAGACAGCAAAAGAGACACAGATATAAAGAACAGAGTTTTGGACTCTGTGGGAGAAGGTGAGGGTGGGATGATTCGAGAGAATAGCACTGAAACATGAATATTATCATATGTGAAATAGATGACCAGTCCAAGTTCGATGCATGAAACAGGGCACTCAAAGCCAGGCTCTGGGGCTACCCAGAGGGATGGGGTGGGGAGGGAGGTGGGAGGGGCTTTTGGGACACGGGGAAACATGGACACCTGTGGCTGATGCATGTCAACGTTTGGCAAAAACCACCATAATATTGTAAAGTGATTAGCCTCCAATTAAAATAAATAATTTTTTTTTCAAAAAAGAATGACTTGGGATGGGGGGGAAATGCAAGTGAGGAGAGGAAGTATCTTTACAAAAGGAAAGGCAAATTTTTCAAGGAAAATTCGTGTAAAGAAGTATAGAGAAATGGGGACAGTATTTGGAGAAGATGTGGAGTTTGGAGGTTGAATGGAGTTTTCACCACTAAAACCAAGCAAACAAAATAAAACAAATATTTGTTTGAAACTAGAGCTATAGCATATCTGTATGCTGATAGGGTTGACCTAGAAAGCATAGAAATTTTCTTGAAATAGGTGGTTAGATTTAACGCAAGTTTGAAGTCTCTAAAGTAGGAATGAGGGGGATTTTAGCTGCATCATTCTGGATTGATTTAAAGGGCAAATTGAGGAAATACCACTAGTATTACTATCGTTTCTTGGTCATGATCTTAGCTGGGCCCTGCTCAAAAGGGGGAATGTAGGAGAGCAAAGAGAAAGGAACAGAAAGTTCAGTAAACTTCAGAGAAGAGGTCAAGGAAGAGATCTGAAGTCAATCTGTGGGCAACTGGAAGGGCTGCTCTGGGAAGTTTTGATTGTAGGTGTGTAGAAGTCAAGTGCAGTCCTTTGGTTGGGTTTATAAGTTTATATATTATTGTGAATTAGTATGTGCTCTGTGTAAAAAAAATCAGACAATATAGAAATACATAGGACAGAAAAAAATGAAAGCATATACACACACTCTTCTCATATTCTACTCTTTTTTTTTTTTTCATATTCTACTCTTTAGGGAGAACCACTGTTAACAATTTGATGCACATCCTTAGAGCTGTGTATGAGTGTAGTTTTACACATACATGTATGTATGTATAATTAATTTACAAAAATAGAACCATATACTCTCCATGCTATTCTGCAACTTGCTTTTTATACCTAACAATATGTCTTTTGTGTTTTTCCATCTCAATAAAAAGGCTTCTACCTCTGTCTTTATAAAACAAATACGAACTTGTAATACAGGAACATGATACATTATATAAAAGGGACAACAGGGTATATATAGAATCTCCCTCCAATCTCCCAGCAATCTGTTTCTCCCAGAGGCAACCGCTATTACTAGATCTTTAAATTTTCTTCCACAGCTGGGTATTGTATATAAACATATGTTTATATGTTGTATTTATATAAATGGTAAATCACCATATATCTCATTGTATATCTTGCCTTTTAACTTTTAACTATATGTCTTGGAGATCATTCCACTTACAGTTGCCTCATTCTTCTAAATGGCAACATTGTATTCTATCCTTACTTAATCAAATCTTATAACTGATATTTCTACCTTTTTGCAATGGAGTGAAATCAACCATAATGAGTAAATTTAGAATTTATTCATCAAAAGAAAAGAGAAAAACCAAAATATAGAAAGACCAAAAGAAGGCATTTTACACTATAAAGAATTGTAGATTAAAACTAAGTCTGGGGCCTTGTCTATGTGGCATTAAAATAAATTCTGGAAAAGCAATTTGAAATTCTAGGTGCTAATATTTTATTTTCAAAAAGGAATTAATCTTTTTAATATGTTCAAAGATATGAAAATGAAGAGCATCTATTTGTTTTGGGTGCCTAAATCTTCTTAACAACCCTGATGAAACATTTTTCTGAGACGAGTCAGTGAAGTTCTAGAAAGTCATCTTTGTTCATAAAAATGCCTGGTTAAGAAATCATTTTCCTCCATTTGATATTTGTCAATGGCTATTACAGTTGATACTATTCAGAGAGGCTGGCTTTACAGATATTCTGAATAAATGAATGTCACTGAAATGACACATCTACTAGGAAACTGCAGGTGAGGAAAGTGGCATTTTTCCTGTATATACAATACACTATTAATTGAATTGTCTAGAAAGACAATGTTCTGTAGAGGCTGGAGTCTCAAAGTAGGAGTCCTCACACTGTTCTGTGACCAATAGTTCTGTGAAGTTCAATTCTCTTTGCTTCAGTTTCCCATCTGGAAGACAAGAGAAATAACTGTGTCTGGTGCCTCTGCCTACCCACAAGCCATGCTGACAGAAGCGGAAATGAGAGCTGGCCCAGGGCGGGAAGTCTCCCAATAAGGTACTGTTCCTGTCATCATGTCACTGTGATTCTGACCCGGTGATGTTTCAGAGTGGGGTTAGAGGCAGAGAAATGTGTGTGCCGGAATCGACTGGGCAGATTTCTCAAGCCATTCCTGCACTGCTCCTTCCTTCCGTCACCAGTTAAGAACCTCTGTAATTGAAGAAAACTTCAGTGGCTGGTTCCAGCAGGTCTGGGACATAAGTATTAGACGCACACACGGCCATTAAGGTCAAGGACTTCTGTTTCAAGAAGAGTTGAGTTGAAAGTTGACCCCACCCCTTCACTAACTATAGGATTTTGAGCAGTCTATTCCACCTTTTGAAGCCTTTACATCCTCACCTGTAAAACACCTGCCTTTAAAGGTTGGTATGTGCCTGCCAGGTAGCTAGTTACTGCTCAGTAAATAGTTCTGCCATTGGGTCATTGGTAACTCCAAACTTCATTGTCCACTCTGAACCATGGATTTAAGGTTTTATTTGTCCTTTTCTCATAAAGGTTTAATACAGGTAGGATCCTTATACATATATATACTTAAATGTAGAATTTTAAGGCTGGAAATAACTTTAAAACTATAAAGGTGACCCTCACCACACTCTCAACTTGTGGATGGGGAAACTGGAGGATCAAAAAGGCAAGTGATTTATCCGAGATTACAGAGATGTTGAAAGAGAGGGAAGCCTGGCAGGCTACCGTCCATGGGGTCGCAGAGTCGGACACAACTTAGCCACTGAACAACAGAGATACGTAAGAGAAGAGTCAGAAGTAGAGCCGCATCTTCTGTCTTCCCATCCAGTACTCCTCACTTCCTGCCTCTCGAATCACACATTTAACAAACATAAAAAACGCTTGCTTTAAAAAGTTAATGATGAGAATGCTATTTCCTTTCAATGGCAGGGTCAGTGACATCATCACATAGAACAAGAAAAATCCTGTGAGATGGCCCTCATCCAGGCAGTAAAATTAATAGCAGAGGAAGGTGTGGAAAACTACCTCTTATTATTGCAGAGGTGGCATCCAAGGCTGAGAGAGGGGTGAATGACACCCTGAACTCTAGGGGCCAGACAGAGACCTGCTCTGTGAGGGGAGAGATTGTGAATGAGGAGGCGAGTTTCCAGTGTTCCTTAAGGCCCGGAATCTGCTCCCCCAGACTGGTCCTGAACTTCACGTTTCTATGTCTCCCTTGAGGACTCACAAAATTTCCAAAATCTTCATGTTTTTTCTCCTGGCTGCTTCTTCCTAACATCCTCGACTCCTGCTCTTTGACTAATACAAACAGCAGTGCATCTGCAAACACCCACTGATACAGTTTCCCTGCCCCGGGTGGACCACACCCACTGGGAGTTCAGAAAGCCGAGCAGGGCCAGTGACTAACACCAAGAAACCTTACATTCGAGTCAGCAGATGAAGGCAACAGATCAAGTCTGTGCCTCTAAAGACAGGCCTGAAGGACCTTCTGGGCGCCCTCAACAGGCCAGGGCACCAACGCAGGCTGAAGAGCTGCGCTGCGGGTCTGACTCCCCAGGACGGAGGGGAGGGGAGGTGAAGGTCCCAGAACTGGAAGCACGCCCAGTCCAGTTTTGGACACCGGCCCGTCTGCCCACGAATGACCACTGTGGAATCTCAGGCAAGCGGGCAGCCCCCAGAACTCCTCCTGAAGCCTCTGCCTCTGAGCACGGCCCGGCCCTGCAACCGCAGCAGTCTCCGTTCCAGCTCTGGTCCCCATCAGGAAGGCATCTGTTACCTCCTGCCCGGCCGCCCACTCCGTGGTCGCCAGTGCAACCCAACGGCCATAAATTTCAAACTCGGCTACATGTTGCCCTACTTCTAACTCTCCACTGCCTGCAACTCGCCCTTTGAGAAAACAGCTTTACTCCTGAGTGCTCTCTGCTAAATGAGTGCCACCTTGCCTCCTTCCTCCACATCATCATTATAATTAATAAGCAACAATATCATCCCTGGTGGTTATGTTCTTATTAGGTGTTAACTGGCCTTCGCATCATTATCTCATTAGGCCTTTCCACCTAAATTGCTTTATCAGCTTCCCTCCGAAGGGGGTCTGGTACTGTCTGGCTGAAAGGAACCCACTCTACAAACATGAACAAGCGGAACGATAATCACAGGCATTTAAACCTAATCCAGATATTAATCTTCTTGAAAAATTAATGCTATTTCTACTACTGGGAATACTTTACATTGCTCTAAACCCTCTCATGCAATGTGTTTCAAGCAATATCCAGAAGCTTTTTAACTTAATCTCACTCACTTCATGAGGAAAAAAATGTTGTAGAAGAATATATTCTAAAATACTTAAAACAGTTAACACCTATCCCCCCCGGCCCCGCCCTGTCATCATGGCCCACATTTCTATTTGAATAAATTCTCTCCAGTTTTTTTTTTTTCATTAAGAGGCTGAATTTCAAAATTTTATATAAAAGACTGTGAATAGCTTGGCTCACTGAGTCTCCACTGCAGTTGTTCTAGATGCAATCTTTTCTTCAAACTCCCCTAACAGTGCTTGGCTTTTCTTTCCTTTAATAGCACTCATTTTGTAATTCAGCATTTTGTAAAAGGTAGATGAAGACAATTCTACTCATAGATGAATGGAGAACCCAGACTAATACATTTCTCTAGAAAAGCGTTCCTTCCTGAGGACTAATGACACTTCTTGCTTCCTCTATTGTCCGCATGATCTCATGTTAATCCTGAACTCTTTTCTTCTTTTCCTCCTTTATTTCTAGGTTAGGCATTTTCTCCAAAGGTTGGGGTTCATGCCTGCCCTTTCCAGCTGTTAATCATGCTTTGTTTCCATCTCAACTACCTCCTCTCTTCTTTGCCTTCCTGTGTCCCTTAATCTTCTCCCGTGTAATTCATCATTCATCCTCACTTTCCATAGTAATTTCCTATTTTTAAATGTCTTATTATCTCATATTCCTCATTACCTACATATCCTTCAAACCCTATGGTTCATTTAATTTTCTCACACTTTGTGTAGTTATTTGGTTTGCAGCATTCATTTCCGTCCCTTCTTATGCACCCATCCATCAGTCATTTCTTTCCCCCTCTCCTTCCTGAATTCCAAGTCCCAAGCTCTTTTTTTCTAATGGTGTGGATCATGATTTGAAATGGTGGCAATGAATCTTAATGTCCCCAGACTCTCTTTCTATTTATTAATTTTTAATATCAAATTAGTCCATGGGGGAAATCTAGGTTTATAATTCTCAAGACTTCCCACGGAGTCAAATTCACTAAGTCCCTTATTTTTTTTTTTTTCTTGATTAGGGCTAATACAAATCTCAAATAAAATATTGCACAGTTAGTTGGTATTTATCTGAGATGTGCTGATCATTCTTTTCCCCTTTGCAACTGAAACCCAGTATCGTGGCCCAAACACCCACTAATGTCTTTTGCATCTATGTCATATAAAACTTTCCTCTTAGAGATTGAAAGTAAACCCCTTAATTCAAATCCTGCTGTCATCAAACTGTCTGTTAATGCCCAGCTTCTCCTCCAAGAAAAACATGATTTTATTTTTTAAACTTTCTGTTTGCATTTTGCTTTGTTTTCGAAACTTCACAGGCTTCAGAACCGCCTTCCGTTTCTTCCTCCTGAAATCTCAGGATAATTAATTTCAGCAAACGTTGGAGACATTCGTTCTTCCCTTTATTTTCTCTACTTTAGGATCCTTCCTCACCTAATCCTTTCCCAACAGATACCTTCCTATTGCAAGTGTATGAGAAGGACCGGTTCCTGACTTTGCACAGTCCCCCTTTATGTTCTTCCTCACTTCTCCTCTGTTGCTGTATTTTACTCCATACGTGCACCCTGTTCCCATCCATGAGCAGTCAACAGTTTGAGCTCCTGCTAAAGTTCTCCCAGCCCGTCTCCCTGGTCAGAGGCTGGTCTCTTGTTCCCACCGCCACTGCTGCTGCTAAGTCACTTCAGCCGAGTCCGACTCTGTGCGACCCCATCCCTGGGATTCTCCAGGCAAGAACACTGGAGTGGGTTGCCATTTCCTTCTCCAATGCACAAAAGTGAAAAGTGAAAGTGAAAGTGAAGTCGTGTCTGACTCTTCGCAACCCCGTGGACTGCAGTCTACCAGGCTCCTCCGTCCATGGGATTTTCCAGGCAAGAGTACTGGAGTGGGGTGCCTTTGCCTTCTCTGCACAGTGCCCCTCAAATGCCAGCAAGAGAAAGGCACTGGGATCGTCAACTTTATTAATGAGAATACCAAGGCAACGCGAGTAAACATACTGACCGAGGGACAGTGCGTTACACCATGATTAAAGAAAGAATTGGGCCAATTTCTCAAATCCTAACCACCTCTATATTGTACTTCTCTGGATATCTGTGTTCATTTTTCAGTGGATGCTTATTGGATTTTCAATTCCATCACAGGTATATGATGGAATAAGGTTATAACATACACTGAAAGCTAGCATGCATTTCCATATAATTATGATTTTCATTCTAAGCTAGCTTGGGAAGTCCCTGGCGGTCCAGTGGTTAGGATTCTGCTCTTTCACTGCCGAGGGCCCAGGTTCAGTCCTTGACTGGGGAACTAAGATCCCACAAGCTGCACTGCACAGTCAAAAAAAAGAAAAGAAAACATTCTAAGCTAGCCAGAGGTATAGATCACTTGTGCATGGGAAATCCTGCTCATTGAATTACTATATTTCTTTGAAAAGAATTCATTTTCTATGAGTTAATCATTTTTCATATGACCCAAACTATCTACTCTTTTCGAAAACATGACCCCTTCCCTGTCACTGTTACATTACAATTTACACACGACTTCTCTTGAGGGTACAATATAATGTAATTTTCTTCATTATTTAATTTGGATCCTATTAAGTGAGACAGACATTCACTGATAAGAAGGAGCATTTAAATTTTGGCAAATAAGTTCATTTGTATTCTGAAAGCTCTGCATCCCTCATATTTAATAAACTTTCCATTAGAGAGTAAAGAAACACTGCAAAATAGTCAAAAAATTAGCAATGGGGCCACTAAGAGCACATTCAACCCTGATTCAGAGATGTTTCAGTTTATCTGTTCTCTGTCGATCATTAAATAAGAAAGATGAAATATACAATTATGTACAAGGAGACATAACTCCTAATTCTTTCATCCTAGCTGAAGCAAAAGAATTTTAATTGCTTGAAAAAATAAGATTTTTGTTTCCTCTCAAGAAAGACAGAGAAAACAAATGTAAATTGCCTTAGAGTCAATGGCTTGGAGCTACAAGTCTTCAGAGTAGGCAAATGAGAGGTAGTTCATCATTTGTACTTTTTCTTCACAATGCCCAATATCCAGATAATTGGAAATATGAGATGTTTGACAAAATATTCCTTTTTCTGCTACAGCTCCTCCAGCATGTAAGAAAAAAAGAGAAAAAAATGTCCCCTTTTCATTAGAATGTTTA
Organism: Muntiacus reevesi; assembly: GCF_963930625.1. Taxonomy (NCBI): domain Eukaryota; kingdom Metazoa; phylum Chordata; class Mammalia; order Artiodactyla; family Cervidae; genus Muntiacus; species Muntiacus reevesi. Next base: position 13,660,836 of record NC_089254.1, read on the forward strand.
AAGTCAAACAGGTTTACTGATACCACTCCCACTCAGTGAGATAACACTCGCTGAAATATCTGAATATGCTGCCAGTTATTCCAGGGTGGATGTTCCATTGATGTGAGTTATCATGCCCTTCGTTTCTCTCCTAAGTCCTCTTAGTCATCTGATCTTGTGAACCTTACACTCTTTTTAGTATATTTACAAGAGGGAAAGTAAGAACAAGGAGAAGAGATGAAGTATTTATCAATCCATTTAGTAATGCAGTAGAGCCCCCCCAAAAAATGAAAGCGATAGAGAAAATTATGCTCTTGGTCACAGAGAGGTATAAGCATTAACTAGAGGTGTCAGTACATTCCTCGACCTCAAATGGGAAGAAAAATTGAGTCAAGAGTAATTAATTCAAGCATTTAAGCCAGACATTGAAGCCCTTAAAACTATTTCCCAGGATTTAAAAAAAAAAAAAAAAAAAAACACTTTATGTCAGCAGTTCTGAATGTGAAATGCCATTGATTTCTTTTTCTGTAAAATATTTTCTATATTTAGAGACATCTTTCAGAGTTGCTAATGATGGAAGAAACAAAGATGAAGAAAAGTTACCAATATAGGATTCACAATGAGGTAAGAATATATAACAAAATCTTCTGGTCTTATTAGTGTTTTTCCTTTCCTTTTTAAAGAGGCCACCAGTCATAGTGAATATATGAAACACAGTTTACATGAAAAATGTCTGTCTATTGAGAAGGTTTTTGTTTTTTTTTTTTAAATTTTAGGAGCTAGTTAAGCATCGCCCCACCTGAGCAAAGATGTATTAAGAGGATGGGGTAGACAGTGGCCAGGACTGTATAGAGGATTATCTCAGATTTGTCCCAAGAAGTAAAAAATCATCTCTTCCTTTTATCTGGACATAGATCTTTGAATGGTAACCCTGGGCCTAGAGAATTACCTGGATGTGTGTCCTGAAACTGCTTGGGCAGAATGGGGACTCTGTCTGTAGCTGTTTACCCACCAGCACACTCCCCTGGGATATCATCAAAAGGAAAGCCAGCAGATGAAAGGAAGGAGGATTTTGTCTCCTCTCCTGTGAAAGTTTCTGGAGTGTGGGAAGATGTCAGGTTTACCTTGTATCTCCAAACTGAGCTTATACCCAGTACCAAGTGTGGTATATGCTCCATAGAAATGTGATGAAGGAAAGGACAGGGAGGAAGGCAGCGAGAGAAGAAAGGATGAAAAGGGGAATAAAGCCTCTATGAGCTCTACCGGATGTGCTTCTAGAACCTTCTCAATTCCAAAGGGGAGAGACAGACTCGCTGTATCCTACAAGATTGATGAACACCCCTCCAAAAAAATAACAAATGACAATTGCAGAGCTATTTGACCTAACAACTCAGAAACTAGCCAGTTGTCCTGTAGTCTGGGGCTTGATGCTCACGTGTTTAAAGCTGGAAGGATCCTGAAGTCCTTTAAGACAGCCCCAGGTAGACTGTAATGTGTAACTTGACCACAGTTACATAGCTTGTCAGTATTGGAATAAAGACTAAAACCTGGGTCTCAAAGCTTCCAGCCCAATATGCCTCACACTGCAGGTTTCCTGCGTAAGGCAGAAGCAGTAACTGGTTTTATCCCTTCATATTTCCTGACCCAAGTCACTTAATATCTCCCCTTCCAGAAGTCCTACTAACCTTGACCCTTTCCCTTAATACCATGGGACTTTAGCTTGCTAGGGAAACAGTCTGCACTGGTTCACAGAGCACTTATAGAGTGCAGACTTAGAACTCCCGTAAAAGCTTGGTCACTAGGCATGATTAAGGGAACAGAATATCCTCTATTAACTGGAACCCTGGACTTGAGAATACAATTGTGCCCATTTGTATTCTGTAGCCACTGCTGTTCATACTTAAGAGAAGCTAGAATGTAAGTTCCATGAGGGTAGGAATCACGCTTCTCTTGGTCCTAAGTCTCCACAGTGTCCAGTAGATACTTAACTATCTTTTAAATTATTGAACGTGACCACAAGTTCTATATTTCATTATTCCAAGAATGTTTCTTGATGTCCTCATTTGCAAATAATTGACAATATCACCCTTCAGTGAAATGCTTTTGAAAAATCTCAGCTCCACTTGGTCTCCATCTAATTAATTCAACAGAGGATCTGATCGCCCAACCCACAAGAATTCAAGCTCCATTCGATTTGGTCTGCTCTATTAATTAACAACCCTTACTCTGAGTGAATGAAGACACACTAAGGGCTAATATTCTAGGACTGGAAGAGAAACCATCAGTGACTGTGTCTTCATTTCCAAGCCCTAGAGTTCAAACAGAGATGAGTAGGCTAATACATTGGTGTCTCCTTCAAACCACTACCTGTAGGACCTTTATTAGAGGACAGACTGAGTTTTGTGTGAGGAAGAATTGAGTAGGACCACTGCCCTCCATGGGCAAAAAATACAGCTGGGGCACCCGATTTACATATCTCAGGAGGGAAACAGGAGCCCTGCAGTACACCATCCCTCTGGTCCTCTACTCTGATTACTCGTGAGGAGCTTAACAAACCATTTCCTCCAACCCCAAACAGAGTGCTCCCTAAAAGAAGTGCTGGTATGTTTTCCCGGTTATGTAAGCACACTGTGGACATTTTAGTATCCTTATAGTTTAGTCTTCTAAGCAGCCATCCAGCTGGGCTGTCCGTAATCTGACCCTGATAGCAGTCATTACTTGAAACGAAGAAGGCAATCTAGTTAGAAACTGCAGGTGATGTTCCTCCTCTCTCAGTGGGGATAGGTAGCTCATCCATAAGGCCTTCTTGATGGAGGTGTCCAGGGGCCAGAGTTCAAGATGCTCAGAAGCAGCGGTGGGAAGCAATGTAAGAAAAGGCCACGCTCCTCCAAAGGAGTAGGTTTTCTGTCTCAGCAGCTGTAAAATTATAAATCAAAGATTAAAAAGTTAAGCCACTGCTCAAGTGAGGATCTTGGTAAATACAAGGCTTAAACAAAACCCGATGACGGATTCATTGGCATCAAAGTGAAGTCTGTGGTTTTTCAGACAATAGGGCAGAGACTACAGGAACACACAAAGTATGCCTAAGGATTCTCTGCGCCTTTGTTTACTTTGCTATACCAAAGAAAGAGGAAAAATTATAACTGCTATTAGATACAAGTAAATCTGCATGCAGAAAGAATGTAGAATGAGTGTGCTAGGGAGGGACAATCCGGGGGGGAAGGAAAGAGAGCCTGGAGAATCCAAAACCAGCCTCTGTTTCTTCACAGTGTTTCACAGGGCTGACCTGAATGGCATTTGATTTTGTGGCCTGAGTGAGAGCTGAGTAACGAATAGTATTTGGGGATAAACTTGGATTTACGATGCCTTGAAAAGTGAGAAGTACAGTGACCCAAGCTTTAGCCAGTTCCTGGGCAACCAAAATGATTGACTGCCAGTGTACTTAGCAAAAGAAGAGTGAAAAGAACCTCACCCAGAGGTGGTCCAGATGAGGCATCACTAGTTTAGGGTATCTCTGCCCAAAACATCACAAGAAATGGATTGTTGCACCACTCTCGCAAGGTACTAGGCACAGCTGCCAAATCAATGACTGCCTTTGACTGTCATCCCCTCCCATGCTGTGCCACTCTGCACACTTGCTCAGGCTCCAGGAACCCAAGCACATGGGCTAGTACTCATCCACTGAAAATTTTTTAATCCCACAAATACTAGTTAAAGAGGAAGTCTTCCAGTGTCTAGATCTGCACATTTCACAGCAGAGTGTTAACAACTGTTGGCTTTAACATTCCTATGGGATGTTTGCAATTTAAAAATGGACTTACGTACATGAAGCTCTTACTTACTGTAATACGGGAAGAGAGAGGAGGGCATGAGTGAGCAAGGAATGGGGCAGGGCTGGCCATGCTTCTTATCTAATCTCACCACCACTCCACACAAACCCCCAGCCTCCAAAAGTGGGTTTCTTCCACTTTGCCTCCAGTGACACTGAGCAGTTGCTGACTCCAGACAGAGGAAGCAGGTCTGTCCTCAGAGCACATGAGGGAAAGGATCCTTTAGAGCTGACATCCAAGCCCACAGAGGAGCCTCCTGCAGATACCAGTGATCATGGCTGCATTCCAGATGTCTCTCCTGGTCCAAAGCCCTTGTTTTACAAAGAGGCAAACTGAAAGGTAAGTGGCTCATCCCGTGTGACACAGGGACCAACGAAACGGTAGGGCCAGCACTCAGCCTAGATCTCCCACATTCTACCCTACCCACCACCCTGCCCTCGTAAATCCCCATGAGCACAACCCATTCTTTCTACTCCAAACACAGATGCAAGGATGAGGTTATTCAAACTCTAGCGCAGTATCTGGGTAGTGTGCTAGTAATAATTTCCCCTTCCTGGAAAACAGTCTGGTTCAGTGGGTCTCGGGGAGGCATAGGAATGTTACCAGGTGCCCTGGGAGATGCAGATCTGCGAGGTATAGGAACCACCTGTGTGTCTGTTGTCATTCCTCTGCCTATCAGCCCCATGCAGATAGCCGGAAAGCCCCCCGGAGGGGCAGTTCTGGGGACACCCTCTGGAGCCCAGAGATCAAAGGGCTCTTGACCACTGGTGCACAAGTCAGAGCCCTGAAGACAAACACCAGCCTTGAAATCTCTACGAAAGAATGCTCAGAATGTACCAGAACATTCTCCTCTGAGGCCCTGTCGACCTTAATGGCTTTGTGGCCAGCAGCATCCCAACTATACCCTCAAGGTTCTTGTATAACCAAGCCTTCTAAAATGTGCCAAGCCCCCGCGTTGGGTATCACTTTGCAGAGGGGCCAAGATGAACAAAGAGAAGGAAGAGCAACAAATGTATGTAAGAAGAACATCAACCATACAGAGCAGTGTCACTGAAGACAGAACAAAATAACGCAGAGCAGTATCATACAAGGATGTTCCATGTAATTCAGTAATTCAGTAATTTCCCAACATACTACCTGGTAGAAGCTTGTGGCAGTTCCTAAACCTCCATCCTGGAGATTCTGACTCTGTGGTTCTGAGGAAAAGCCCAGACTCTGCATTTTTAACCAACCCCCAGGTAGATCCACAGATGGGCATTTGAGATTCTTATATCATTTTCGAGGGCTGACTGTGAAGAATCCAAAGGAATCTAGCTTGGTTGCTTTTTATTGTCATGGTTTACAACGCCTCAACATTCCTAGCCTACTCAAATTGATCCTTGGATGCATGTTTGTTTGGCTTTGCTCTTCTTAACTCAGTGTTGGCTTATGCTATCTTCCTCCTTCTTTCCTCCTGTTTAGAGCTTCCTTCTTCCTGGTAGGAATTAGTTTTCTGGTAAGGGGTGCAGCTTGATTCTTTAGGGAAACACATGGGCAAAAGCCATATGTTGCATGATTCTATTTATATGAAACATCTCGAGTAGGCATATCTATAGAGATAGAAACCAAATTAGTGGTTGCCAAGGGCTGGGGGCAGAGGGTGGGGGAAGTCTGAGGGATGACAGCTAACAGAAATACAGGGTTTCCTTGGAGGGATGATATAAACATAGTTTATAGTTTAGTTGTGATGATTAGATATAGATATAGATAGCTGTGATGATTGCACAACTTTGTGAATATATCAAAAACCAATGGACTGTACACTTTAAGATAGTGATTTTTACGGTATGTGAATTATAACTCAACTATTGAAAGGCTCGTGTAGGGACTTCCTTGACAGTCCAGTGGTTAAGACACTGTGCTTCCACTGCAGGGGGCGCGGTACAGCCAAAAGAGAAAAAAGAAGAGCTCGTGTAGAAGGATGGGCCCCACATATCACACACAGGTGGATCACCTGGATCCCTGGCACCACACAACTATCAAGTAACATCCCCGGGGAAACAAAGGCAAAATTTTGCCAGGGTAACTGATGACAATAACAGCACTGCTTACTGTACACTTACTGTGTGGCAGATAGCATAATATTAATACATGGCTATCTCAGATTAGCGAAGATGTGGATGCTGTTATTACTATACTGTTATTGTCAACGTTTCACAGATGAATAAATGCAGGGACAGTGGGATTAAATAACTTGACCAGGCCCATAGCTAATAAGGAACAAAACTGAGCACTAGGAAAGTATGATTAAATAGGCACCAAAAGACTGCCCAAAACCGTGTCCCTCATGGATCTGATATTCCCACCATTAGATTTGGGGGAAATAGAATCATAATAATAGTGATAAGAATGTAGTGAAGAATTATTGAATGCTTTTCATGTTCCAATCCCTCTACTAAATCCTCTACATCAATTATCTCAAATAATCTTCATAAAAAACTCTGTGAGGTAGATGCTAATGTCATCCCCAATTTACAGAGGTGGAAGTAAGGCAGAGAATGCTTAAATAATCTGCCCCAAACCACACAGCTAGTAAGTGATGGAGCCAGGATCTGAACACAGATCCTTAGTGCTAAGTTATTTTGTCAGAGATCCAAATTTAGATTCCTACAGGGTGTGAGGATGAAAGAATGAATTGGGCTCCATATGTTTCTTGAAATGCCAAACAGTATCTACCCATCTTTTATTTATCTACCAATAAGTCTATAGATACAGATACATAATACAGTTTTCTGTTAATACTGTTAATCCTTAACACTCTTATTTCTTAAACAGAACAAAGAAAAAGAGTAGTAATAAATGGCAAATGATACTTTGCTTCAATGCTGGGGACACAAAAAGGAGTGATGACAGCAGTGGCAAATTGGAGGAAGAACATGCTTCATCTAAAGGGGCAGCCACGCTTCAACCCTCTGTTGCCAGGTGGGTATATGGAGCAGTAGTGCCCTATTTTCTGAGAGGAATTTAAAAACGAGTTTTACATGCAATCTTTTGGTTTTTAAAAAATGGCAAAGAATTCTGCAGACTGTAGTTGGCCTGTAATAGTCCATTCTCAACCTCCAAATAAAGTAAATTAACTCCACTAGCTGTTCTATGTGACTGGAATTTAGGACTGAGGGTGAAACAGTGACAGGATGAGTCTGGAAGGGTGAAGAAGGGCCATGGTATGAGACGCCTTGATGCACACTGGGGGAAGGTAAATCTCATTCTACAGGCTAGGGAAAGCAGACACGCTGTTGTTTTGTTTTAGAAGAGAAGGGGACTAGATCGGAAAGACATTTCTGAGAACCTTGAAGGACAAAATATGTGGGGAAGATAGCTGAGACCAAACTGATGACAACTACAATTGTAGCCCAAAGCCAAAGTGGTGCCAATGAAAGCAAAAGAATGACTTAAAGCGACTAAGCAAAGACTTTCCTTAATGAATGATAGGTCTGCTTGTATCAAAAGAGCATATACATATGCTGTCATATAGCTATAGTATCACTTCATAAAGAAAAGACCATCATCAAGAAGAAGGAAAAAGCAAACTTGAGAAAGAGAGCTTTGGGAGAAATAAGAGGGGTTCCAGGACACAACTTGTTTGAGGCTGGGTTTGGCATGTAAAAAGGAAAGAAAATGTTCTTGGCTGGGGGGAGACAGTCTGAAAACTGCCTAGGAAAACAAAAGAGAACAAGAAAAAAAGAACACATACAGGAGGAGGTCAGGTCTTTAAAAATTAAGAAGATATAGGAAACCAGCAAGGGAAAACGAATCAGGCAGTGAAGATCGGTGGAGGTCTCTAAAGTCCATATTTAATAAAAATGAGAGAACTCAGGCAAGGCATTTTTAAAAGCTGCTGTAGTAAAGGTACCAAAGAGATTGCTTTAAGAGAGACAGAACTCAAAAATAGAGACCACGATATAAGTATTCGTAGGGAATAGAAGAGAAGAAATGGAAGGCTAAAACACAGGGGAGCATTTTAGCTACTGGAGATCAATAGGGAAAGATGAATTTTAGAGATGTCAGAAAGCAAAATATGACAGGATTTTGGAATATTCTCAGAGAGAAAATAAGGGCTATTCTGTAAAAAAAAAAAAAAAGAAAAGAAAAAAAAATCCAAAGTTCTCTCTCTACAATTGCTTAAGAAGCAGCCCTAAGGATGGCCAAAGATAATACCAAAGCCACATTCCAAAGGCATGAGGGGGAGAATGCAGCTACCAGAAAGTTCCAAATGGGAAGGGAATGAAAAATTTCATCTTTACCAAGCTTGCGTTTCATTGGTTATAGCATGGCCCAGACCAGAATAAAGTGTGCAACAGAACCAGCTTCTTCAGAGGTGACTTTGTGATGGTCCAGAACATTCTGGAAGAACTGCAGCTGTCACAGAGGCAGAGTCTTTAAAAGGAGAAGCCTTAACCAGATACGCATCCAGAGATTAAAAAGGACCACGACCAAGAAAGATCTTACTTAAAAGCATAAAGTTGTACATTGCTGCTGCTAAGTCGCTTCAGTCGTGTCTGACTTTGTGCGACCCCATAGACGGCAGCCCACCAGGCTCCCCCGTCCCTGGGATTCTCCAGGCAAGAACACTGGAGTGGGTTGCCATTTCCTTCTCCAGTGCATGAAAGTGAAAAGTGAAAGTGAAGTCGCTCAGTTGTGTCTGACTCTTAGCGACCCCATGGACTGCAGCCTACTAGGCTCCTCCGTCCATGGGATTTTCCAGGCAGGGGGTGCCACTGCCTTCTCCAAAGTTGTACATGAAAGAGGTAGAAATACAAGGAGAGAGGGAAGGGCAGTAAAAAGGGACTATCACTGAAGTGTGGGTCATATAATACCTGGCAGCTTATGTACAGTATTTAACAGTACAGTATTATGTAGAATATTTAAATCCCACATCAGATAGGCAAAGTTACTCCATTTTGCAGGAGAAAGTATAAAATGCATATGTAGAATAGTTACCATAAGCCACATCGAAGATAAGTGTCAGAGTCAGGTCTTACTGGGTTTTCAAGCTCATGCATTCTCCACTATACCATACTGTTTGACTATGGGCCATCTTTCACCCAGATTACTGCAAAAGCCTTCCCAACAGGCACAGCTCACCCTCTCCATCCCACATCCAATATGTAGCCCGGCAAGAGCAATCATTCAAAAGCACAAACTTCACTGTGGCACTGCCTTGCTCAAGTCCCAATAAGTTCCCTTTGATTTTCAATGAAGTCCAAACGACTTAGCATTCCCTACAAGGTCCCTTGGAATCTGACCCTGCTCACCTCCCCAGCCTCATCTCAAGCTCCTCTCATTGCAGGCGACAATTCAATGATTCTGAATATATTTAAGTCTCTGGAATGCACCATGGCTCATTCTCACCTCCAGATCTTTGCACATTGTCCCTAATGCCTGGAGCACTCTTCTCCCTGACCTCCTAACCTCTCCTTTTAGGTAGTCTAGATAGCAGTATACTATTTTCTCACAAAACTTAACACATTTTATTGGAATTCTCTCTTATCTGTTCTGAGATCCATGTCCTGTATCCTCCTCTGTGAGTCCTCCGCTGTCAATTAGCTGCAGGAGGAGAGATCCTGTATCTATCTTTTTCACTCTTGAATTCACAACACCCAGCTTATGCTATCAAGTGCTTATCAGGCACTAAACACCTATGTTTTGAAGTGGATGATAATTTGATAAGGCAAGGGCCATCACTAGTTGCTAAGTGAAGTTACATCAGTGGAAGCCAAACCCCAAAAGCAGTACTCTTGGCATTTGCAATTTATTGTCCACTGCTGAAACTTCTCAGACATTCTGAAAATTTCACTGATATTTTTTAGAACATATGATCTATATGCTTCCTGTGCTCAGGGCTATAAATAATTCCAACAACAAGGTTCACTTCTTGCCCTAAACAAGCTTACAGTCTAGTGGAGGAGCTTTCATTTTTGCCAACATGTTGCAACACACATTCTCTCTAAATCCTTTTAAGGCCAAACTGACTTGGGATTATCAAGTTTATCAAGAATTTGGTAATTGCCGTTTGACTCCTAGAGGTTCACTGCCGGCTTGAGGACTGAGGACAAATCTTACTCATCATTATCACCCTAGTGGTTATATAGGGCCTAACATATAACAAGAGGTTTAAAAATCACCAAATGAGTGAAAGAATAAATGGACAAATGAACCATCAAATAAGTCAAGTCTTGGAATAAAGTTTTGGAAACTGGGTCACAGTCTGTTCTCCTCCAACACTAAACAGATAAATGACTTGGTGATAAGTCCCCTTATCAAGAACCAGCCCATCAGATACACATAGATGCTGACCAGCCTGCAGAGTCAGTGGAGCATGGGGGCAGGGAAAGAGGAGCAGGGCAGAATTCTTCAAATCGTTCTCTTCTGTCTCCTCAGGTTTAGAGGGGAGATGCTGTGGGCAGACTGTGCCCATGGAGAGTATTGAGATGGCTTCACCTGGCCTGCTACAACTCCAAACCTGCTCCCTGAGGCAGGCGATAGAGGTCAAAAATAAATATGTAGATAGATCAACACAGTGTTCATCACACATTTTCACTACCTGGAAAGAAGACACTTTGGTGGCATATTAAAGTATACTAATAATCCCCAACATGAAGAAATATTCAGTTGAAACAGACATATTTTCTGTACCTTTCAAAATTAGAACCAAAAATCTGAACAGTAACAGCTATCTAAACAGTATCCTTTTCTCACACACACACACACACACATTCCTGAAATTTTCCTCCCTGTTGCCAACTTGTTAGTTATTTGAATAAACATTTCTGCCACTCGTTTCAGCCCCAAATAGTACCTTGTAGTCAGTTAAAACCTTTATCAAAGGTAAGAGTATGGTACTATTTTGACACCAGACAGTCCTTTGCTTTTGTGTGGAATCACTGTGTTGCCTGAACAGTGTAAGATTTAGCTTTTGTTCAGACAATCAGCAGGTCATTAGCAAACCCTATACACATCGCTCTGGACTCGGGATGGAACCCCGGGGACCTGAAGCCATAAAGGAGAAGATATGGTGTTGCTGACAGTTGCCTCTGATGGCTGTTTAAAAAGTATGATTGCAACCACATGACAGCTTAATACAGTAGAGCTCTGAGCGGTTCACATAGCAAATTCTGATTAATGGTATCAATAATCGTCATGAATTTTTAAGTTTTGGTGGAGCACTCCATCATATCCTACTATTAAAGGACAAGACTAACAAGCTCTTTTATGAAATGACCATGTTTATCATTATTTTACTGCCTCTTGTTTTGCATATTGGTGAACATAATATGACCTATAGTTTTTTCAAACAGAGGGTCGGCAGGAGTCCTGCTGCATATTTAGAATTTACATGAAGAAATTTTTGCATAAGAAAGTGAGGGTGAGATAATCTGAAATTCAGTTTATGAGCCAGAATTCGCCACTTTTACATATGCATGTGTGTGTGCACAGACACACACACACACAGAGGATAAGGTCTATTTCACTACATCAACATCTGGCAATGATGCAGGCATAGTGAAAAGATTTCATATTCCCTCAAGAAAGCCCTTAGGCTACGAGAAAAATCATCCTACATCTAATAAACCCATCCGAGATATATCTCCCATATGGGAAAGACTTATTTTGTTTTATTCCAACAAATTGGCCCTTGGATTCCTCTCACAGCTGTTGCTGCTGGTGGTGAAGCTGTGTTGAGCCCTGCCATGACCATGATGTTGTGAACAGCCAGGATCCCTGTGTCACTGGACTGTGCAAGCATTAAGTGATATCACCTGTGAGGAGTACTGAGCACTCAAGACATTTAAAGGCCTGATACATAATAAGGTCTTAACAAATGAGGGTCAAAAATATTTTTTAATTAGAATATTCTAAAAAAAAAAAAAAGAATATTCTGAGAGTTTAGTCTCAGGAAAAAAGTGCAAGTAGATTCCTAAACCGATTACCAAAAAAATAAGAAAGTTGAAATAAGTCAACAGACAAATAACTTTCTCCTTCACTCTTCTCCACCACAGTTTAGTTTGGCTTGAGAAACATTGGTGCATGCCCGGCAATGTAACGGCACATGAGACACAGACAAATGTGGCCATCCCTGACTTTCTGCTAGAGGAACAACACACCTGGGATTCTTTCTAAGTCGTGTCTTTCACCACTGCAGTAGTATTTAGAAAGCTTATTGCATGCGTGCGTGCTCAATTGCTTCAGTTGTGTCTGACACTTCATGACCCTATGGACTATAGCCCACCAGGCTCCTCTGTCCATTGGGTTCTCCAGGCAACAATACTGGGGTGGGTTGCCATGTCCTCATCCAGGGGATCTTCCCGACCCAGGGATTGAACCTGCATTTCCATGTCTCCCGCATTGGCAGGCAGATTCTTTACTACCAACGCCACCTGGGAAGCCCAGAAAACTTATTACATAAAGCTTATAGATAATATAATTCCATAAAAAGAAAATATTTCCTATTCTTAATAGTTTTTTTCCAGCTTTATTGAGGTGTAACTTACCAATAAAATTATAAGATATTTGTATATTGTGATGATTTGATATATGTATAGGTGGCTCAGCTGGTAAAGAATCTGCCTGCAATACAGGGGATCTGGGTTCAATCCCTGGGTCAGGAAGATCCCCTGGAGAAGGCTATCCACTCTAGTATTCTTACCTGGAAAATTCCATGGGCAGAGGAGCCTGGCAGGCTACAGTCCTTGTGGTCACAAAGAGTCAGACATGAATGAGCGACTAACATTTTCACACATATCTTATGCAAGCATTCCTCCATCTAGCTAATTAACACATTCTATCACCTCATATATACATCTTTTTTTTCTTTTGGTGAGAACATTGAAGTTCTTTAAATATCTCTGCTGCTGCTGCTGCTAAGTCGCTTCAGTCGTGTCTGACTCTGTGCGACCCCATAGACGGCAGCCCACCAGGCTTCCCCATCCCTGGGAGTCTCCAAGCAAGAACACTGGAGTGGGTTGCCATTTCCTTCTCCAAGGCATGAAAGTGAAAAATGAAAGTGAAGTCGCTCAGTCATGTCCAACTCCCAGCAACCCCATGGACTGCAGCCTACCAGGCTCCTCTGTCCATGGGATTTTCCAGGCAAGGGTACTGAAGTGAGTTGCCATTACCTTCTCCTTTAAATATCTCTAAGAGGTAGCAAATTTTAACTATACAACACAATGTTATCAATTATAGTCAGTATGTTACACATTAGATCCCCAGACCTTTTTACCAACCCCTCCCTATTTCCACCACCCTCATCATAACTTAATTAACTTTTTCCTATTTGAGGGTGTCTCCTCCTTAATTTACAGCTTCCATAAGTAGAGGAAATATCTTTTTATTTTGCTCCAACTACCAGAATTGGTGGATGTTTCAAATATGCTCAAAATAAATGTGAACTAAATGTATACGTAATTTAAAAAAAAGTTTATTACAGCAAGACTATAGTTATAATGCTTAGCTTATATATAAAAGGCAATACAGCTATCACCAAAAAAAAAAAAAATCACCAATATCAGGAGATAATTCTAATCCTTTTGATCTACCTGGATGGATCATCTGCAGACATATGGCCAGATTTCCTCAATACTGTAATTGTTCAATATAATCACTTTTTCGCACTCTCAAATTTTCCTTTCCTTTCATCCAATTTCAGCAAATTCCTTTCTGAACTTTAAGTAAGACAAGAGGCCTTGCCTGCTCTGTGTTAACTCTGGGCCATTTCTGGTAAACTTGGGATTGCGGGGTTGCACAACTCCTCCTCCTCCTCCTGTCCATCTTCCATACCTTACTAGCCTTGTTGCCCTCTGTCTTACTTTCCTCTGAAGTTTTTTCCCACTTTTTGAGTATGAATTTAAAAGTCCCCCTTTTCCATGCTCTAAGAAGAGCACAAAAGAATGAAAGATAGGGCTAGAAGGATGAACAAAGAGGGAAATACAAGAATGATGAGGCTCCTCAGGCTTTATTTAACCTCAGTTTCTTTTTTTGTGGATGGCCAGAAATGGATGGACATTTTAGAAAGACTAACAGGAAAAAATTGCTAGGAGGAGACAGAATGTTGGAGAGATGCTAGGAGAAGAGATGTTGTTAAGGAAGTAACCTATCTTGACTTCTCCTCTTCCTCTCATCTCTTTCCACAAGTCACTTGCTAGTGGGACTCCTGGTGGGATTGAACCCTTTGAAAGCTCTGGGCAGACAGAAAGGATGAATGGCATGAAGTAAAAAATTCCACTCTTAAAAAAAAAAATCCAATGTCCCTAGGGCCTCTAGATTCATTGCTCAAGTGTTTTCCAGTGCACCCCACCCACTCTCCCAGGCCAACACACACCACCAGGCCATCCCACACCTGAACTTCTGGTTGAGCCAGAAGAGCACTGGACATTTAGAAGCAGGGCCAGAAGCTCAGCACAGCGCTGGGCTCAGCCACCACCTCTACAGTGCTGGGAATCCACCATCCCCAAAACAACGTCCAGAAAGCTCCAGGGGAGGAGCAGCCAGGAATGTCAGAAGCAATTTGGGTTGGCACCAGGGAAGCCTCACCCACTTTCCCACAGGGCTCCTGTCTTGGCTACGTCAGAGAGCGCAAAAGTGTCCTGACCCTCCTCCCAACTTCCAGTTAAACCAGAAACTGGACATTCAGGGGAAGGGCCAGGAATGTGAACAACCAACTACAGGGCCATCACTGCCACAGTTTCCATCATGGCTCACAGGCACAGCCCAGGCCATACACGCGTGTCTGCTGAACAGAAACATTCAGAGAGTCTGCTTAAAAAGGAAATATTCTGTTACAGACTTCGAGCAATAATGGCTGTCCTTTGTTGAGCCCTTACGGGGTGTGAACTAGACTCTCCGTGCTGTAGGTCATTTAATCCTAACAAGCACTGAAAGTCTCTCCATTTTACATACAAGGAAACTGGGGTTGAAGAGAGTAAAGCAACTTGATTCAAGCTGCTGAAGAGACAGATCCCACAATTCCACCCCACATAGACCTGACTCCAAAGCCCATGTTTTTGATCACTGTGTATAGAAAACCAAAATTCTACACCTCTGAGAGTACTCTTCCTGGATAGGCCTTTAAGGCATTTTGACCTTGTTTTGTTAGAGGAATAGAATTCAGTAGCCAGACAGCACATAGCTGCCTCTATCTGTCAGTGCCTAAGGCCAGAAAAAGATTCTAGTAAGTCAGATAAACAAGCATCAGAGATAACCCACTCACAAAACAACACTTGAGGGACTGTGTGGGAGCGAGTGTGAGTTCTGGGTTCAGTCTGGCTCATAGTTAATTTATCTCAAAGTTAGAGTCATTCCCTTGTCTTTCAAGGGCAGCCAATACATGAAAATAGAGCTACCATGAACTTCAGTCACAGCTCTAAATAAACAGGGAGCATGTTAATATATGACACGAACTCTTCACTTTCCAAGTCATGTTTATGAAAGATACTGACGAACTGACACCAAGGAGAAGTATAGCAGTGCACTTAGGAAAGTTCTGGAAACTTCCTGAAGAAAACAGTAGATGCAAACACGAAGACAAAGTGAACACTGCCTTTACGTCCGAGGGCCCCTAGCTCCTAAAGTAAGAGCACCCTTATGATTTTACAGCAGTTTCAAGAATAAATGTAATTGGTAACTTAACAAAATTACAAAATAAACATGTTGAGACAGCTTTTTCCCCGTCCACAGAGACCTTGAGAATTTTCAAGATGATGACTTTGCAGATACTAGGACTATTTATGAAAGATTCTAGTCAGCCCATACTGCTATTATTATTCCTGACTCCAAGTACCCACAGATTCCCAGGAGGTTCCTGTTTATATATGTGGTTATCAGGGGAGCACCCCCTTCTAGTGAAGAAAGGATGAAAGCAGGAAGAAATCAGTTAACATCCTGACTCTGTCAAGACCTCCCGACCCATTGTCACAACTGCTTTTCCTTCCGTGAACTAAGAGCTAATAGTAGGTATGCACTTTCTCACCCCTTTCTATCCCACAGGCTCCTTCTAGGAAAAAGGATGCCCTTCTAGAACAATGGTCATATGAAACAGGCAGAATGAAGAAAATCAACACCATGCCTACTCCAATCTCTCTCAAAAACACAGATACCTAAGATAGGGCCATACCACATAGGGCCAGGCCTACAAGGCAAGCCAGCTCCCCATGTGATATCATTTAGAGAGAATCAAAAAGTTCCAGGGTATATATAACAAACTATTTTCATTTATTCATTCGATCAGCCAATACTGATCAAGCACCTGTGTGGACAGTGTCTGGAAGGTAGAGACACAACAGTCATAGGGATGCCAGATTTAGTGAACAAAAATCCCATATTTTACCTGGCAACTTCAAATGGTCAGCGAGAGATAATGCCTGACCACAACGCATTTACAATCTAGGGTCCTCTGTGGCATGTGTGATGTGAAAGTTGCTCAGTTGTGTACAACTCTTTGCAACTCCATGGACTACACAATCCACGGAATTCTCTAGGCCAGAATACTGCAGTGGGTAGCCTTTCCCTTCTCCAGGGGATCTTCCCAACTCAGGGATTGAACCCAGGTTTCTCGCATTGCAGGCGGATTCTTCACCAGCTGAGCCACAAGGGAAGCCCTATGTATTCCCTAAAAAATTTCAAACCCATTAACTCTTTAATGCACAAGCTGATTTTTCTGATTAGCTTCAACGTACATAAATGGATGGAATAATATACAGAAGAGGTTTGTTTTTAAGGGAAAAGAAGAGTTAGAAAGGTTCAAGGCAAGGCACACATTAGTAGAATGTCACAGAGGAAGTAACAATGATTGACCAGAGATACTGCAATGAGTCTGTGTCTCCAGTTGGGTGGCAGGGGGTCATGTGAAAGGATCCTAGTGAAGAAATTATTGCTGAGAACTCAGCTTGTTTCACCTGCATTCCAAGTTAGTGACAAGTTAGCTGAAAACGTTGTCAAGGTTGGTAAACATTTCAATTAGACCTGAGCAGAGAGCATCGAGTGGGATCCCATGCCAACTTATGGTTTGGGGTGGAAACCATACAAAATGTGGTGGTTTTATAGGGTTTGAACCTGAAAGCAAGCAAAATGTGGTGGTTTGAGCAGTGTTTTTCTTGGAGTTTTTTTAGGTACTCAGGCATAAAAATTCACAGTTGAGCTTGGGAGGTCCAATCTGAAACAATAAAAAGTTTTCACACTATCCTTTCAGCAACCACAAGAAATAGCCTTCCAAGAGAAGTTGTTGACTCTTATTTTAATATCTTTTAAATATGGTTGGTAGATGAACCAGCTAGGCCATATTTATGTAGCAAAAACTGACTTTGATATTTGAAGGAAGGAAAGAGGTTGTCTTTTTCATATTATCTACATAGGAACTAGAAAGTAGGGGGTTTTATGCATGCCATTGTGTTAATCATAAAGTCAGTGAATGATTAGTTTTCTTGGCAAAAGTTTCTTGGTCAGCCTGCTGTGAGCAACTCCATCGCTTGAATCTGGAGTGAAACCGGGAGGAGTAAAATATTTGTTTGTTTTATATGTCAGTTATTAAAGTCACTGCAAATTCTTCACGGAAGTATGTGAAGCATAAATAAGTAGGAAGTGGCACAGAAGAAGGGGCAGAAATGGAAGGATCCACATGCATGGCAAACCTTACCATTTCCCTTACTTGTTATTTAAAACTCCACGGCATCTTTAAAACTCAATGTCATTTTATGTCTCATGCAAAAAACAAATTTCTGTCTCTCCATTTTCCCTCCTTTCCCTGATCTCCTTTGTCTGAGCAGGTAACTGAAATGCCTCGTGGGAATGTGTGAGTGTGGGGTTAGGGCTGCCCTGGCCTTTGAGGAGGGCGGATGGCATAGGAGTACCTTGCCAGAGTGCCGGAAAACAAGCTGCATGACCTTTCCCAAGCTTTTCTGGCAGCATCTGTGAGGCTCATTCTCTGGACCTGCAACCAAATAAAAACATTCACTCTGTTCTTCAGTTTGGAGAGCCTAATATCCCTTCATCATCATCTCTTGTTTTCACATTGGTGTGGAATTTCTCTTTTTATTTTTAAATTGTGTACTCCTTTATTTTATTTTTGAAGGAGCTAGAAGAAAGATTATAAACAACAGTTGAGGTTTACCTGAGCGGAACAGCAGGAATCATCATTATTATCATTTAACCCATATATTCATTGTTATTCCAGGAAAATCTAGTTAATTTGGACCTTGTGTCTTTAAAACATCTGATAATTCCAAGATGGCGAATCAGCTTAACTGTTCCTTTGGTGGAAGAGAGTTTACAAATCTAATTAAATAAGCTTTGCAGGGGGTGATTAATCTTAAGAAAACAAACTGCTTTCAAACACTCCAGTAATAACTGTTTCTGACAATTAATGAAATGATTACAAAGAATTCTGACCTACTCATTGAAGCAGACCCAGTTATGAGTGCTCAGCTGCAGAGTATTAGTCCCTGGACTGTGTAAATATTTTCTATATTGTAGATGACAATATTCTGTGTTCTCATATATCATAGTTTATACTGCTCTTCCATCAGATTAGCTTTCCATAGTGAGGGTTTCCCTGGATTTATTTTCAAGAGTTATTGCAAAGATATCAATAAAATAAGCCTGGATGGTCTTTTAAAGATGTTTATGATCCCTCCAATCTCTATTAATGACTTTTTCTTATATATATGTCCTCTAAACTAAGGAAATAATTGGATTCATTGGGAGCCCACTTGGCCAGGGCATCATGATTGTTAAAACCTCATTGTTAACACTCATACAGATAAATCATATCACTATTCAAGGAACATGTCATATGGTCAAATGCGTAAGGATTCAACAGGTAACCCAACTTGTCCAGGAGTTCTTCAGTTAAAATGGGAAACTTATGAAGATATTTTGTCCTGAAAATGCTGACAACTCACTACAGAGTCTCAGGTAAATTCTTCATAAAGTTACTTCTGGGAATAAAAGATATGTTCCTTTGAGCACTGTCCTTGAGGGAGACTAAGTAAAAAACTAAATATAGAAGAATTCACCCAATTATAACTCATTTACAAATAAGAAAAACAGGAAGAAAAGGTTGAATATTTATTCATTAAGCATATATATATATGGCATATTTACTGCCCATCAGGCTCAGTTGTGAGCTCTAAGAAAGAAAGATAAATATTATATTGTACTTGCACAGCATATAATCTAATTAGGGAGACAGATAAAGCAATGACAATAAAATCTACAAAACAGAGGCATAAAGACAGACACCTAATTTCAAACATTGGAAAAGACTCCTGGTATTATTGGTCCCCAGATTGTGTAAATATTTTCTATACCATAGGTTACAATATTACAGTATTACAAATAATTTGATAATATACAGTATTACAAATAATACCTATGGTGGAGAGGTGAGAAGTTAGCCAGGGTGAGCTTTCCCGAATAAGGGGGTGCCATATGCAGAAACAGAAACCAAAAAGCCTTGAGAAGCTTTATATTACTGTCAATGTTAAGCATTAACTAGTATTCTTCAAATACTTTTCACAAAGCACCTTGTTAAGCATTTTATAGGCATTTCACCTTATTCTGTCATTACCGGATAAGTCGGTTCTATTGCTTTTCTAATTACATAGAAAGGAAGCTGAGGCTGAAGATTATCCAGCAGTGGGACCCCAGAGCCCTCCGTGGTCACCCTAGGCTCTAAAGCCTCCTCAGATACGGCAGGCTACAAGGTCTCTCCTCTACAGGCAGTGGAGAGCCACCAGAAATTTTAGGTGGATCTCCTGAAAGTAAGTCTAACCTTTTTTTTTATAAGAAAAAGATCCCCATTCTTTGCCAAGTGTTGTGGGTTTTTTAAATCTGTTGAATCAATACCTTGATTACATCTAGCTGAATTTGATTTCTACCTTGTTTAGAAAAAGATCAGTGACTTTGAAAGGTCCTTTTGTGCAAGTGAATCATAACCCCAGAATCAGGAAGGAAGTAGCAGTGATGCTGCCTCCAACAAGCAGGAATGGCTACTGCCACGTGTTACTCTGACATGCCACACGGAAACCCGTGTGAGTTGTCTCACAGCGTATACGGTAGGCGCCATCATTTGTACCTATTCTTGTGGGGGTAGGGTCAGATTTCTAAATCCAAACACTTTAAATCTGAATACTTCTTCTTTGCTTTTAATTGATGGTTTTAAAGGGCAAGATTTGCTTAGAACCATGTTAAAGATAGAAGAGTAGAGCCATAGTGACCTAAAATGATCTAATTTTCTAGAAAATTACTGCTTTCTACAAGCTGCATAAACTTTAATTTAAAAGACAAGGAGGTCTATTCTCTCCTTTTACACCCATGTGACATGCTGGGCTCTTAGGATTTGGGAAAAAGGAAAAGAGCAGATTGAAGCGATTAGAATTTTTAGCAAAATAAATATAATTAAGAAATAATGCGTATTTCCATCTTAAGGACTGACAAGTAACCAAGATTTGTTGACTTTCCAGAAAGAAAGTATTTTCAACTTCAAAATACGTGTAAACTAAGCTTACAAAGTGAACCAGAGGCAGGTTAAGTCACAAGTAAAATGCACAAATCAGCTCATATGAACATGACAATATGTTTTTCAGCTAAAATCACCAAAACAGCATTCCTGGGATGCTTGATGCAAGCATCTTTATGTACCTGCATCCAATAAAATATCTCTAAATCTTGTCAAGAAATAGTATGGTAGCTTCCACAACAAATTTTCTAGTACCTGATTTTAGTGGTTGCGGAATGGATTTAAAGGAATGGATCAGGGAAAAGGGAGGCCACCAAGGTGAGAACAGACAATGAGTCTGAAAATAACCTCAACAATTCACAGGACACAATCCATGGCCACTAAAGAGCTCTCTGCCTAAACAGTCACTCCTGGGGCTCTTTTTCCTTCATCCACTTTCTCTCCTTGCCCTCTTCCTTCCTGAGCTCTCCCTTCCCATTTCAGTCCTCCTTTCAAGCTGTGCTCCCAAGCCAGTTGTCTAAAATCACTTTCAAAGGACACATTTGAGGCAAAGCAGTCTAAAGTACTCTGTCCTACTTATAAAAGCATTTGGGTAGCCTCAGTGTCAGTGGGATTTGGGCCATCATGGAGGCTGACCCATTGAGGTTAAATGAAAATCAACTACAAGAGGAATGATTGGAAGGAGAAAGGGCTTGTTTTTGTTTAAAACAAACAAACAAACAAATTCAGATATCTGCATGTGTTCCTCCCATTCAACAAGTTCTAAAGACAACTGGGTGGCAGCTATAACTTCATAAGCAACCTCCTGCAAGATAATGTTGAAGATATGACAGAAAATTGAGAAATAAGAAGGATATGTATATGGCACAAACATTCATGATTATGTACACATCACTTGTGTTGAGTGTGTAGCTCAACTCTACTAAGTAACTGATTAACTCTATTTATATATATGAGAAGTGGTTTGAAAAGCACTGTAAAATTTATCTGAGTGTATATATGCAAGCAGAGTGAAGTACTGTATTGTGTGTATAAATATCAGGTAACATAAAATAAAATATCCCTGTAGATGTTTGTTTAGGGACGCATTTGGATTGAGCGAGCATTATAACAAGAATTTCTTTAAAAGCCACAAAAACATCACACCTTTTAGTTTTAATAAAGTCTAGTTTTTGGCAGTTCTTTTATCACATCTGTCATCTCCTAAGCTTTGCTTAGCCAAAGCACTCAGACTTGAATTTTGAAATTGTCAGTATAGGCCTTCTAATCTTTAAATCTTGAATTATCTAAGCAGATTAACTGCCATTATTCTATGCCTACAGGACTCAAGGGTAAAGAAAGCAAAGGAAATACAACTTTTTTTTTTTTTTTTCCAGGCAATTAAGCTCCTGTGGAGGTGGCGTTGGGAGCATGTATCTGAAACATGGTCTTAGGTATTTTTGTAAATAACCAGGTAGACAAGATGAGCACATTAACTCCAGTATCAGGATCTAGAAGACAAAAAATGACTCCATCTAAGAAGTTTAATAATCCAGCTTTTAAATAAAAGTTATTCATAGTTCATAGTTACATTTCCCAGTTTGCCAAAATGCTTGACCTGAAGCAGAGAGATATCTTGAAACAATTGGGGGGGGGGGGGATGGGAACTAAGGGAGGGGAGCTCCTTTTCACAGCAGCATCTATCTGTGTGGTGACCTGATTTCTGCTGTGATCTCCCTTCAGAGATCAAAGCAGGATTAATGTGATTCTTTAGTGTTTGCATTTCACATCTCAAAGCTCTGGAGACGTAAGCAATAAGAACAAATGCAGCCTGAGAACACGAGAGAAACCGAGTTTGAATGGGGACGGTTAACAGCGGCAGAGGCTAGCTATGAAAAGTTACTTGGGGTTTGAAAGGCAATACAGACTTTAGAGTATTTTGTATTTTTAAGCACATTTGCTTTCTTTCTTCTCTTTTTCTGGGGCAAGGCTTTTGGCTAGTGGACGAGGCCAGCACTGGATCCCATGTTAGTAAATCTCCACAATGACCTTCTAGCTCATTTGGAATGTTTTGCAGCTGTTAGTCACATGAAACAGAAAGGGGACCCTGCCGCGTGTTTTCACACGAAAACACTTTCACCTTACAACCGGCATTTCCGCAGAGGATTTAAAAGAGAGGAAGATCTTTTAAATTTTCAAAATGTTGAGCTCTTGTGTTTCCACCGTCCGTGTGGCATTTCTGGATGGTGGAACTTCTCAAGAGCGTTTCCACCGTTTCGGGATGCTTGTGTTTTTTGTTGAGAAAAAAGGCAAGTCCCCTCTTCCCGGAGTCTCAGAAGATGAAGGGAAAAAATCGCTTTCGCTTTGTAATGTACACATCACTTGGAGGGGGAGAAAAAGCTCCCCTCCTCCAAACTTGACTGTGATTCTTAGCCGCATTACCTATAAGAGGGCGCGCCAGGGAGGAGTCCCTCTGCAATTTCACAGGGACTCGGGGTGAACCGGCTTGCGGAGGTGAGGGCGGGGGTTGAAGCAGAGGCTCTGTCAGCCAGGGATGTGACCCCCACGGTCTCCACTCCTGGTTCACACACTTCCACCCCAAACTCAACTTTTCCGCAACTCTGCGCGCCCTGACGCACAGACAAAGACACGCAACGAGAAGTTCCCCACACCGACAGCCCATTCGCCCAGCTGAGCCCTGCTTTTTCCTTCGGGCTCCGTCGCGTTCAGTCTTCCCAGAACCTCTAGGTCAGCACTCGGTGACCATTTCAGCCCTTGCACCACCCCCTCCCCCTTTGCCCTCCCGCCCCCGGCTGGAGGTCACTCTCCAAACCGGCCCACGCTTCGTGGCCAAAGCCCCGGACGTGGCTCCAGGCAAAGACGCCGCAGGATGGACCGCGAGAGGGGTCTCGACATCACCCGACACTGGGGAACTGGAGGTCCTTCCCGCGCGCACCCCGCCCTGGCACCCACAGAGGTTCCACCTCCTTCTGCGTAACGTCCTGGCGGAGCCGCAGGGACTGTGGAGCTCTGCCCTTTCCCTGGCAAGGGGTGCGGGGTGGGGAACTGGGGGGTAGGGGGTGGGGGTCCCCTCGGCCGGAGCCCAGCCGCCCCGCCCCAGCGCCCACGCCGTCGCCCGCGCGTCCTGGCGGCGCCGGACTCCCGCTGCCCGCCCCGAGCTGGTACCTGGAGGGGAATTCACCGAGGAACCTTGGGAATTGTCTCCACTGGAAAAGCAGCCGGCCAGTGGAGCTTTCTGTCTGGAACACAATTCCCAGGGCCAAGGATGAGGGAAAAGGAATGTCTTTCAGTGCCTAAACACTCCACATTCACCTCGTTGTTTTAACCACACCAGGAGCCAAGTGGACTTTCTTAGGCCGTTTCTTTGCTTTCTGTAGCGTCATCTGACGGTGTTGTTAATTGTTTTCTCATCATCGTGCTAATTTGTTAATGAGGACATTTTCAGCTGGAACAAGGTTTGTTCCGGAATCCGTAACTACGAATCAAGAATGCCTGTGGGGAGTAACTCGAAAATTCAACCGGAAAAGTTCGGAACATCAGTATCAACTCACTCTCTACCCGTCTCTTTTTCTGATTTTACACTATGATTCTCTCTGCACTCCTGGCTTGGCCAACGGTTACCTATCACTCCGAAACAATCTTGTAGCTAAAAGCAGAGTAGTTGGAGACCCACAACTCAGTTAAAAAGTGTTAAGTTTTAAAATATTGCCTGGTAGGGTTTTTTTTTTTTTTTTCCAAGTTTAAAGTAAAAACTCTTATATACAATTCATTGCTGTATTTGAAAAGCCTTTATATTACGGAGAATTTTTTAACTGCAGGTATCTGACTTTGGGGGAAAAATGAGAGTTAGAATTCAATAAAAAGTTATTCAATTGTTAAAACATAGTGGGAGCTCTACAAGCTTTATAGTTTCTGTCAGGGCATTGCTAATGTTTTTATATATATTCTAGTGGTTTGGACTTAAGTTTTCAGTTTTTAAATGTTATGTTTTGGGAGTGATCCCTCAAGCTCATATTAATATATGATCTTTTTAATCTAGTGAAGAACCTAAATTTTAAGGAAGGGAAGCACAGGCTTCAGTCTATCTCTGTTTCATATTCTTTAAAGAATATGTATGCACTAATTCTTTAGACTTGTATTTGTCAACTTAAAAACAAAATGTTTAAGATAGATTTGGAAAATTAACTTGAAAGAAAGAGGGTGACTTTTATCTATTGGGCAGGAGGGAGGGTGTTTAAATTAGGGTAATTAAATTACAGTGTCCTAAAGTATATAACACAGGGAGAGGGCTTTTAAAAATGACTCCATCTAACAACACATATATACAAACTAATAAGAAGTCCATAACCCCTATTGCCAGCCAGCATTGCCTGTAAATTATCTTCAGTTGGAACTCTGCTAAGAGTTTATCCTCCATTGTAGTTTGGAATTGTGTGAAGGTATATATGTACAGGATCTATGTATATATAATTCTTATACTTTATATATATTTAGACATACATTCTTTTTAAATGTTTATGTGGTTAGTCACTTTAAGAGCATCAAAATAAATGGTACGTTGGCTTACACTATCTCCCAGGTATTCCCAAACACTGATGAACAAAAATCTGTATATCGGAAATGAAGAGCTACCCATTTAAAGAAAAGAATGGAAAGGGGAACTCGATTTATTCTCATTTGTTTATCGCTAGACGTTCCCCCCTCTCTGCAAATTCATTTGAATAGCTTTCAAGCCGGAAAATGGAAATGTGGCTCCTGCCCTCTATTTCAGCGGCGGCAGCAGCGTCCTGGCAACAGCGCAATTTTCTATCATCAAGGATAAATGGCATCGAACAGAACATTCTGATAAAAAAAAAAAAAAAGAAAGAAAGAAAGAAAAGGAAAGAAGAAAAAAAAAGCCTCAGCCCAAGGAGCCCATGATTGCTGGCCTTCCTGTCTGTCATCCCTTCACAAAATCCTCTCCGCAAACCTGAGCGGCATGCTGTCAGAGCTAATAACGTCTTCTGAAGGGGTTTGGGGGGTGGGTGGGGGGAGGACATAGTCTTCTCTGCACAATGTTCCCATTTATTAAATCGAGTGCTTATTTTTAAATTGCAAATATCTTTGTTTGGTTCACTGCAAATTAAAGCCAAGATGTAGGAAGTTACATGATGCAACAATTATTCGTGTCATATCAGAGAATCAAACCCCTATCTCCCCTTCTCCTGGTTAAGGTCGGATGAGGGGGAAGGGGGAACCTGGGGGAATCCAGGGCAGGAGGTTTTTTGGTGGAAAAATACAAATCCGTTCGCCCTGCAGGTAAGCTGAGAGTAATTGAAAGCCAGAGGAGCGATACCTGTTTTTACCAGGGAGAGTGAGCTGACGGCGACACAGAGAGCGCGTGTGGGCGCGGTCCTTGCCGCGACGCCGCACGCGGGTCAGCCCGAGCTCCCAGCAGAGCCACGAAACTGTCCCGCGGGAGGCTTTGAACTTAATGGTGGTTATTTCTCTCCTACTGCGATGTCTTTCCAGAAAAGTCATTCTGCTCTAAGGAGATAGATCTCTGGGGTCCCTGTCCTGGAGAGGTCTAGAGGACACCCTGGAGGAGTTCCCCGAGTCGTGCACTTCGCCAGCAAAGTGGAGGCTTAGAGCCGAAGAGGGGCACCCCACACATCCAGGCGCGCTTGCAGATGCTGGCCTTGGTTCTTCTTAGCGGCCTGACGCCTGGGAGTGGACGGTCGGGCTTGACTGGTGACCGGCTCTAGCGCCTGCCCAGTTCCAGGGCCATCCACACTTCTGCGCTTTGGACTGAAACCCCCACGGCTCAGGAGCGGGAGAGTTGGGGGGAGGGGGTCAAAGGAATGGGGAGTAGCGGTGTTGACCCTCTCTACCTCTTAGAGCGATTGCTAGAGAAATTTTTTTTAAAACTCTCATTGGGAGGTAGAAGTGAGGGAACGGATCTAAGATGAAGAGAGAATCCATTTAATATGCTTTAGAGCAAGGCAAAAGAAAAAAAGAATGGAGAGATACGTAAAGGTGTTGGAGGAGCCTAAAATGCGGAGATCGAAGAAGTAGTCCGAAGTTAGGATTAGCAGGGACGAGATGGGTGCTGGGGGAGACGAGGTGGGGGGTGGGGGAGCGACAAGTAATCAGCTTGGTTTGTAAAGAACTCTGCGGCTGAGAACGGTGGGAGGAGGGGAATGATGGGGAAACCTTTGTTTAATGAGGAAACCTAATTATTGCGCATCTGGAAGTCTTGGTCCCAACTACAAGCTGTAGGCGGGTACCCCCCCAGGGGAAGCAGTGCGCATGCGCCAGTCGTTGGCTTTGCATGATAAGGTGCACACGTGAGCCGGCCGTGGCGGAGCCCCCGCCAGCGGCCAATGGGATCCTGCTCTTCCTGCGGGTCCGGGTCACACCGACACCGCGGTCCCCCCACAATAGGCCTTTAAAGCCCACTTTAAAAATAAAAGGAGTGTTTTAGTATTGATTCTCGCCGTGGCACACTAGATTTCTGTGGAAAATAGACATTTTTATGACTCCACATACATTTACTACAAGCAAGGGTTAAAGTATTCAGAATTTAAGGGAAAAAAAAGAAGAGAAGAGTCTGTTCAAAGAGCACTAGCGGGAAGTCAAGGAATCCTGGGGACTGCTGCCTTCAGAGCCCTGAGATCTGTGTCAGTGTTTTATCCGTCCAGCCTGATCTGTCGCTTTAAAATCACTCCTAGCTCATTGATCAAACGGGCCTCAGAAGCAGAAATATTACACGTACAAGCCTAGTTTGAGAAAACCACCCCACACTGGCCTCTTTCTCCACTCCCATCCTTAGACCCCATTGTTGCTAGACCTCTAGAACACCTGTGGCTCCAAACCTCCCCCTTTCTCAGGCTTTTCTCAGAAGTGGTCTGTGTGGTGAGATCCGTGGGTAAGCCCGTCCACATCTGTGAAATGGGGCTAATTAGGGCAGAAGGAACTAGAAAGGTAGAAACAGGACACGAATCTCCAGCCTGTCTGGGCCTCTCCCACCTCCACCCAAGCTCTGAGGCTGGAAAGGATGAGGTTGATTCTCTGGGCTGCAGAAGGGGTGGGCCAGCTGGGAAACATTACCTAGCGTGCCCCGTCTGTGCACCCAGCACCGCTGCCTGCCCTCACTGCAGCACTGTCCTGACAGTTCCCAACCACCCTGGCCTCTTCCCGCCTTACAGCCTTGCCAGAATTACTGCCCACAAATGGGCCTTCAACATCCCAAGAGTGCTTCTGTCCATGACAGGAAAACTGCTTGTTCATATCACTGAAATAAAACAGGTGGGGATTATTATTTGCAGTTCCTCTCCCCTTTTGTGTAATTCTCAAGTCTCCAGTGTAGGATTAAGCTTCAAATGCATTTGGTCAGGTGCATACTTTTTAGTCCCTGTTTCAAACAATCACATGCTTAAAACCATCCCAGCAGTGCCTCTGTTTGTCTCTTCTTCCGCCTTTCTCACCCTCTAGGCCCTTCCACTATAACACAGGCTCTTTTTTGTTCTGGAGGGTGTGAACCAGAATTCCATCCCAGCCCTCCAAGAGGTGCAGACCACTAAAGAGTGACTAAAAGGTCTTATCTGCTCATCTAAGATCAGTAGTATCTAATCAATAAGCATTAAGTTGACATACTGTTAAGCATTTAGCTGCCAACACCCATGTCTATTTGGGAAGGAGACACCCACTGAACCTTCAGAAGTGCTGGTTGATACCCTCTGAATAGAGAAAAAAAAAAAAAAAAGCTATCACAATTGTGCTTTGCAGAAATTAAGCTTTCTCCTAAACTGGCCCAATAAAAAGAGGCTTCAAAATGAGATAGCCATGTTGTGTAAAATACTCAAAACACTAGTTTTGAGGGTTTCTCTTAAGCTGACTTAACTTTGTGCTTTAGGAAAATAATGGTGTATTTGAAAGAAAGCATAAACCTGGAGGGGAAACGTCCATTATCCATTCAATAATTTTCACTGCCCACAGTTGAAGCAAAATCCCTATCTTGGGAGTGGCTGTGAAAAGTGAAGGAGGTTTTGGGTAAAACTGAACCAACATACTTCTCAAATTCATGTCCCAGAACTTTGATGAGAACTCACTGTCATCTTTGAGAGAAGACCAGCAGACTGGGAGTCAGATGGGAAACACTGAGTGCAGACAGGACAGGGACCTGAACCCAGACTCGGCCTCAGCCTCAGCCTCTGGAGCTGCTGTTTTCTGGGATCCCATCAGATTTAACCCAGACTGTCCCACGGTGTCTCCCCTGTGTGCTGACCTTAGGGTACTTTCTGGCTCCTGCCCATCCCAGCAGGTGTCAGCAGGCTTGTTGGTAGAGCAGCTGAGTTGGGAGCGTGTCCTTTCCCATGTGGGGCTGTTCCCCTGTTAAGTGGGGACTTGTCAAGTTATAGGGAAATAGCAAAGGCAAAGGCAGGTACAAGGGAAGATACTGAGGACAACTACAAAAATGCAATTGATAGCGCGAAGGCTTCTGCAAACCAATGCTACCTCCTCCTCTCGGAGGAGAGCTATGCCCCCAAGTGAGCTGGGGCAGAGAAACCTTCTCCTTCCTGTTTTGGGTCTCGTGGTGGTTAGAGGGATGGGGGAGATTCCTTTTTGTCTAGTGTAGGTCAGCCAGGAAGCAGGGCAGGGACTCCCAGTCCTGCTGCAAGTTTTCCAGGAACCCTGTCTCAACATCTGTCTCTACCTGCTCTCCCGATTTAACTCTGCTGCCTGGGACCCTCTGACCACGCCTTAGGTGTTACTCTAAGGACATTAAAGATGCTGCAGGAAGCTTCCCTCTGTCTTCCCAAGACTAGGCAGCTAACCCAAGCCAGTCTACAGGAGAACAGGGCAAGCATGCCTATCCAGGGCTGGCATTTTCAAGCAACCTGGATCACAGGCTGCGTCTTGAATATGAATTAGCCTTCTGCGCTGGTGTGACTCCGTTTTGAAACGCAACTTGTCAAAGTGTGGTTTTAATTAAACGTCTTCCGGTCCTGAACGATTACATGTTTTGTAAAATATATCCTAGCATGAAATTTACTTCCACCATCTGAAATTAGGTACCTTGTAAATGTTTTCATAAAAAAGAAATAGGAAGGGTGTGTGTGAGAGAATGGAGCAGTTCATACTCCGCTGCGTGTCTTTAAAGCGGCCTGCCAGCCGGCCCGGGCGCCGGACAGGTCCCAGGCCGCCCCGCCAGTGGGCCGGCACAGAGGAGGGACCGCGCGCCCAGGACACGCGAGTAACCCGAGCCCGCCCCGGCAGGCGCGGCCCAGCGGCTTTGGCAGTTGGAGACAATTCAGCAGTCAGACAAGTTAATCCCGCACTGATTTGTTTCGGATCCATCTGCAGGACGCCGGATGCCGCCTTCAGCTGCTGCTGCAGGCACCTGCCTCCCTCTCCACCCGCGGCCGCTGCGCCCGTCCGGTGATGAAGAGACGGGAGGGTGCAGAAGGGCCCCACAGCACCGCTGCAGACAGCGCTTCATCTCGAACGTGCAAGTCCTCCTTTAAGAAGTCCTGGCTAATATTTAGAACCAGCAGTGTTGATCGATAGCCGTCCTAAAGAACTGTCCATAACTGCTCCAAACCAATCTCAAAGCCTCCTTGGACGGAGAACGACCCCCCTCCCCCAAGGCTGTCTATCACCTACCTGGCGGCGTTTAACATCCAGGTAGCCCTCAGAGGAGAAGGACCCTGTTTTCCCGCCTAGGGACGGGGAAGGAGCTTGCGCACGTTGCGTCTTTCTATTCCGCACAGAATTAAGAGCTGGGCCCTTGAGGGATTCCCCTTTCTTAACTACTCTCTGCGGATCCGGCCAATTCTGGCGGGATTTGCTGGGCTCGAGTAGAACTTGGCGCCCACGGGGTGGGGTGTGATGGGAGGAAAAGGCGGTGGTGGTGGGTGGAGGGGGACGCATCTCCTTTCTTTCATATAATTGGGGCCGGCGAAACCAGAGGTGGGTAGCGCGGTAGGGAGTGTTATTTACCGCCCTCCACCTGAAATAAGCAAGACCAATAAGGCGCCACGCTTTTCGCCCTGTTTACTCCATCCAATTCAGTGATTGGCAACACAGGCCCCGAAGGCAAAGGCAATAATTGCTCCCCGCTCTCCTTACTAGGGAAAAGTGTGTAGGCATTTGAAGTGTACTAAAAATAAACGAAGGAGCGAGAAAATGAAAAGGGGACAGAGTGACAATTGGCGGCAATTAAAGCGTCTGCGCATGTTGCTGGAGGAGCTGGGACCCACAGCGGTTTTTGTTTTCCCAGGCCTGATGATGTGACTAACTCAGGGAATTTTTGTCCCTGGCTGTGTGTGTGGGTTTGTGTACGCGCGCGCGTGCGCGTGTGCGTTTTCAGCAGCCAAGGAGGCCACTGCAAGGGCCGGGTGCGTGGGTAGCGGGCGGGCAGCCTGGGACCGTTTCTGGGCCCTGAAAACCCGTTTGGCCTTGGGAAAGAACCAGGTCCAGCTCCCGCTGCCTTGCAGCCGGTCTCAAGCCACAGCCTCTGTCTAGCATTCGGCCGCCACCTCTTCCAGGAACTTTGGGACAAGCTTTCAACTCTAAGGTGTCTAACCTTAAACGGTAAAAACATAATAATACTAACGCGTATTTCACCACCACCAGAGATGCAAAGGATAGGAGGTGAGGAGGGAGGGTAAGGGGGGCGGTTAGCCAAATCAAAGCTTGGGAGACATTTTGACAGCGCGCTTGAAACATTACTCTTAATTTTTGGAAGGCTTTCAAAAAGAGAAAGAGGGTGGGGTGGAGAGAACCACAGCTTTCTCCTGTCTGTCACTGGAGCGTCCAAACAGAGAGGGCTCCAACCTCCCCAGACGCGAGAACACACAGTGGGAAATTGCTTCAAGATACATACAGTTAGGGCTTTCTTTCCCCAAATTCTATCTGAGCCGTGAACTTTGGGAGGGAAGGGGGAGTCCTGGGTGTCAAAAAGCTTCATTGCCTCGAACCAGGAGATCAGAAGGGTAATCGTCGCAGGCCCTGCACTCTGTCTGGGCCTGGCTCTGGCCGCCCAGCCTCGCGCCCAAAAGGGGGCCCCCGGTGGATCCGCGCCCTGATCCCTACCTCCGCCTCCTCCCCCCACCCTTGTCTAGGGCCCCGGAAGGGGGTGGGGGCGACACTGTGCAGCCACCGTCAAGTTCAACTCGGGCTGGCTTCAATGAAAGCTGGCAAATCCGGCGAGTCTCGCAGAAATTTTCTTCGACCCTAATTCAATTTTAAAGCGGATTTTTACTATTAAAAACGCTGCCGAGCAACACATTGAATTAATCTGACTGTACGGTTTTAATTACAGTGAGGCTTTCTCTACAAATCTGTACAAGACAGTGGCTGGCTTGGGGAGGATCTCTGCCTCCTGAATTCCATTATCCGGCCCCACGCCCCACGTTCCCCGCAGACTGCGGCGCGTGGGAGCCAGCTGCGGGCGCGAGCCGTCCTGTCGACCTCTGCTTCTGGGCGCCCTCCGGCTCCTGTCCTTCCCCGGCCCTTCTCTCACCCGGGCCTGAAGGACAGCCCTGGATGCCCGCCTGTTTGTTGGCTGCACTGATATCCTGAAAGGCTAGACAGGCTTTTAAACTCTTGGGCCCAAGACCTTTGAGCCGCCAGAGCCTCCTTCTTAAAATGACTCGTTGTTCCAGGGAAGGTGACTGCTTCTGTAACTTTTTAAAGTGTCCTCCAGCTTCAGCTTGGCAACGTGATGCCCTAGATGTTTGAAGGAAAAGCAGGCTAAGGGGCAAGAGGCAGAGGGGAGAAAGGGGTAGAGATAAGGAGTGGCTGGGCCACTAGCTTTGCTGTTCTGCCATCCCCTAACCCTCCCCAAACAGGGCTGTTTTGATCAGCCTTAGTTTTATTTGCTGAACGACTAACATTGTAGGACAGTGGTCCCTAATGAACAGGATGGGGAAGAAAGCCTGATGAGAGGTACTCTCAAAATGAAGCAGATTCACACCCGTTCTCTCTCCTGGTCCTGCGCTTGTTTTCCTTCTCTAACTCCCTTTCTTTCTATAGCTTCTGCTTTTCCACTCTTTCTGCTTCCCCCTTCACAAAGCCTGTGGGAAGAAAGATGATGAACCCAAATATGAACCCAAACGTGTGTCCAAATGGACACAACTCAGCATGTAAAGAAGCAAAGGCATGGAGCTCTGAGGGAAGGGGCTCACTTGATGCAGAGGGAGGGAGTATTTTTGCTCTCTGTACAAAATCAGTGAAAACTACTGATTTCACTGTACTATTTCACTCCCCTGGGTGAGATGAGGAGGTAGGCTTTCTTTCTCTGAGATTTATGTAAAAAGGATTTTAAACAAAAGAGAAAAGGCAGAGTTAGGGGAGTGAATTTGTTTTAATAACCCTCACTTCTAAGGGCTCTCTAACTAGTTGTCCTCTAAGGAAAGTTTTGCTAAAAATCTAATAAGTTACCTTTCCTTTTATTGGATGTTAGAAAATAAAGGGAGTAAGAGGTATAGGCATGAGCATGAAACTCACTAGAGCATTGACAACTCAAGGGTAGTCAGGTACAGAACAACTCTCTAATAAAAATGGTTTTTCTTTCTTTTTCTGTTGTAACTAGTGAATCATCCAAGAACTCACATGATAGCAAGAAGTTCCCATCCCAGGTTTTCTGAGAAGTTGTCCCAAGCCTGCTTCTCCCTTAATGTTGAGGCGTCTACTGTGACTTTGTTATTGTTACTGCTGATGAAGGGAGCAGGAATTAAAACAGGGTGCTTCGAGGCATTTAGGAAGACGCTTGGTCAGCTGTATTAACTCCTTATTATGCCTAAAAATAGTCTGCCATTTCCTGTTGATGCTTGTTCCCTGCCACTCAGGGCGGCATTTATCCTCCAATGGTCAGGGGTCCTGGTTTCCAAAGACTGCCTTGATTGAAGCTGGCTTCTAACATCTCTGTTTTCCCACTTCCCCAGCTGCAATTCTCGGCAAGGCAAATATGAGGGGCTCTGCTTTGGTTTATCAACAGATTACAAACAGCAGCTAACAGCACAAACAGCATCTAGTTCTAATCTATCAGTAAGTGCTTAAACATTGTTGAGTTCTTTTCTTCTTGGACTTAAAGAAGAGTATTTGTTATGAGAGATGTGGGGTCCTAGGCTTGATAAAAGAGAGGAAGAAAGGGGGGGAGGAGGGAGAAAGACCGCATACAATCTTCAAATTGAGGAAGACAGAAGTAAGTATTGTTTTCCCCCCTGGATCCATACTAGGCCCAGCCTATTGACTCTCTGTTAAGAAAACTTTGAGTGATCACATAGCCTGGAAATGTGGTCAGGGAGAGGCAGAAGGTGTTGAATTTGAAAACCTGGAGTCGGATTTGAAACCTGGAATTGAATTTGAAAACCAGATTCAAAAAGATCTGGAAGAGAAACCTCCAAGTTGAGACATCCTTAGTTGATAGTCTCCAAACTGGACAGTCTAGAAAAGTCTGTGAAGCCCCCGGTAGGTGTCACCGGTCCTTGCCATCCGTGCTGTGGTCTTCTAGCTAACTCTTCTCAGGCCCGGGACTGGATAGATGAGAGAGATGTTGTCCCCAGACTTCAGTGAGCCTCTTTTTGCGGAAGGGGTAAATAGGAACCACTTTTTAGTTTCTTTTGGGGGAGGCCTGGGAGGTGAGGGTGCTAAGATGACATTATAGTTTTATCCCTAGAGAAAACAATGCCACAATAATCAGTGCTTTCTTGACTAGTCTGATACTTTTGACTCCTCCTGAAGATACCATCACTGGCCTGGGCCAAGAAGTTTGGAAAAGGGCAGCTCTCATGTTCCCCCCTCAAACTTTCCCAGCTGTATGTGTTGGGAGAGGGGGGAAGGTGCCTGGGTTTCCAGGATATGAAGCACTCTTTTCCTACACATGTACACAAACAGAATTTTACATTGAATGGGGAAAAGACTAGCAAGAATTTTTTTTTTTTTCATACCAATGTCTCCCCTTGAGAAGGGGGTTCTTTCCATGGCCATGTAAATCAATACCGAGTTATTTCTTTGAATTCAAAGGCTATTTATCCAGGTCTAATTTCTTTAGAATTAACGTGATAACTGAGCCCAACTTAGCAACCAAAACCAGTCAGGCCCTGCCTGGCTTGAATGTACTTCTACAGCCTGAGGAGGCTGCAAACCCTCCACTGGTACCCAATCTACTCCCAGACCAATGTACTGCTGCAAACACTGGTCCATAGATAGAACAGCAGGGGGCTTTCCCACCCAAAGAGCACCCTCCTCCCCCAGTGGCCTTGGGCACGCTGACCCCCACACAGGGTCCTGCACTGGCAATCAGCTAGTATTCCTCTCTAAATAACACTGACAGCCGGAATATAAGCCTCAACACCTCGATGTCTTAAAAAGCAAAAGGCAAGAACTTTTCAGTGAATGTGACCCTCACCTCCTATAGGCCCTAGAAGAGCCTGAGGTCTCCAGATCACCAGTTTTACTTCTATTTTGAATGATAAAGACTTCTTAGGCCTCACCTGCACTCCTCCTCCCACCACTCCCCCAGGGTTGGCTCGGGTTCCCCAGCCGGCAAGACAAAGACGTCTGAGCCAGGACCCGGTTGGCGGCCAGCAGGGCGCAGGAGCCTGGAGCCCCTGAAGTGGGCGCCTTCGCTTGGAAGCCTGAGGAATCTGGGAGTTCTTGACTCTCCAGGATGGGCTGGAGGTGCCGGCTGGTCGGGAACAAACCAGGGGTGACAAGCCTTAGCTCACTACTGCCGCTCAAGACCCTGGGCGAAGGATTTAGCCTGGTTTATTTGGAGAGAAGAGACAGTGGGCAGCCACTGAGCCCCGAACTCCCCGCACGGAGACGGATGGCAGAGACCACACGTGGCAGCCCCTCCGCGCGGGCCACCTTGGCACGCTGTGTGGGGCCACAGGAGCACTTCCCAGGACCAGCTGGAAAGCCCAGTGCTCAAGTCTGCAGTTCGGATTCTACCCCGCAAGCGCGCATAGAGACCCCTATCAACCATGCCGGGTTGGTCCCCTCATCGCTGGTTCCGCTCCCCAGCCCGGGGCTGTCTGAGCCCACTCTGGGCCGCTCAGCAGGTCTTTACGCAAAAACTGCCGCCTCGGGGCAGTTGCACACTTGCTCCTCTGGGACACAGGGTTGAGATTTTA
This sequence comes from Muntiacus reevesi, assembly GCF_963930625.1. Lineage (NCBI taxonomy): Eukaryota > Metazoa > Chordata > Mammalia > Artiodactyla > Cervidae > Muntiacus > Muntiacus reevesi. Next base: position 13,696,256 of record NC_089254.1, read on the forward strand.
TCCTCTAATGGGGGAGGGATAAGAGCCCTGTAGCTACTACTCAGACGTTTCCAGCCCTCCCAGTGCTTTCTCGGGTATTAAGCAAACAGGAAAAAAAGAAAAAGAAGAAATCCTTTGCCAATAGAGGCTACTATGCTCCGGATCTGGTGCCCAGTGAGGGGACCTTGACGGGCCGGCCACAACCCAGGCGGCCCCGGGTGCCGCCCGAGTCGCGGGAAGCCGGCGAGGAAGGCAGAGCACCTGCGACCAGAAAGAAACGCACATGCACGGGGGCGGGGCCGGCAGGGGGGCCTTCACCGCGTTAACAGCAAGCTGCAGGGTATAGAGCAGTAAAACCGCCGCGTCTACCTGCTGGCTTCGAGGACCTTACAAACAAGCTCGGCGCGCAGCCCGGGTGCGCCGTGCACACCCCAGGGGAGGGACGAGAAGACCTTCTCTTTCTCGGACTTTCCCTTCTCCACCGCAATCCCCCACAGATGCACACGCTACACACATCTCCCCCTCACCCAGCCCACCTTTCATTTTTCCTTGAAGCTTTTTTGTTGTTGTTTTAATTCATTGCCGATTTGTAAACGCGTGGATCGGGTTACGGGTTCGCGTGTTAAAGCGAACCTCTTGTTAAAACGAGGGGAACCAGGCAGGCCACTTAAAAATGAATTCAGAGTTACTGAACCGGCTCCCAGGACTCCAAAAGTTAAACGCGGCAGGCTAGGACAGGGAGGGGGAGAGGCGACTAAACGCTGCTGCCCGGAGAACCTCGGAAAACTCTCGGGCAGCCAGTTTCAGGTCATCTGATAAGATGGAGGAAGGAAGGAAGGAAGGAAAGAAAGAAAAAGAAAAAGACAAACTAGCCTAGCCCTGCCTTGAGACCCGGGGCTGGGAGCTGGGAAAATCAATTAGCATAAGCCGCGAGCGGTCTGCGCAGTGAGTTGGAGCTGCGGGTCTGCAGTCACCTTTTCTGAAGTTACCGAATGAACGGCACCACTAAATTCTCCATTTCTCAGGTCCCTTGAGTCATCCATCCTATGGAGTTCAAGCGAGTAGGGTGCAAAGAAGGCTCGCGCAGTTTTCCCAAAGGCAGACCTACAATGTCCCCACCACCTCTAGACACGTTGGCCCGGAGTTGTTAGATTGTATGTTTCTTGGTGTGGCCAAAGGCTTGGGGCTTGGATCTATTCTCAGACTAAAAGTTGGCGCCGAGCCCATAGGGGTCTGCATGCCTTGCCCACCCAGCCCCGGTCCACTGGCAGTGCCGACTCCCGGAGTCTCCCCGAGGTCCCAGGACCCTGACCCAGGCACGACCCAGCCTGCCCTCCTCGGCGCCGGATCCCCAGTCCAGCTCTCCTACCTGGTGGCCGGGCCTGAGCGGCACGCTGGGGCTCCTCTGACTGCTCAGTCTGGAGACTAGAGGGAGAGAGCTAGATCCGCAGCCCTGGGCTGCTGCGAACTTAATGTCTTTCCCCAGTCCATCTTTGAAAGAGAAGTGGTTCTACCACCTGGATGTGCGGATATAAATCCCCTTGCAAATAATAAATGGATTAATAATAACAAGGTATGAAGTTCTTTTTATAGAAAAAAAGGAGAGAATTGAAACTAAATGCGGCAGTTAGACAACCATTTTGATAAGAGGATAATTGAGGCGACACTGGTGTATAATTAGAGGATAATTTATGCTATATCCACTTTTATTCCACCTCCCAAAATAAACCCAGTCCATAATCATTACAGGCAAATTGTTCTGAATTTTATAGCAGCAATTTGAACAAAGTACTGCAGTTAATCATGGGAGATTTTTGTGTATTCCTGATTAGAACTCTAATTGCCTCCTTCCAGAAAGTAAAAATAACTGTAAAACGACTCTATTTTTATCATTAACAATGTTGACAATAAAATAAAATCAATTGGAATTGTAATCGAGAGACAAATTTAGGACGAAGGCACTTTTACTTGGGTAGTTTATATTGTAATCAAGATTTGCCAAACCACTAACCGCATGTATCATTTGCATATATTTGAAAGCATTACAGTAGCTTCTGTTTTCAATAGGAAAAAATGCATTACTGTCAGTCCTCCAACGATGTGCTTTCAGAAGAAGCTGCTGCGTTCTGGGGGCGGGGGGAGAAGATTTCTCCCCCTTTTTTGTTCACTATATAGGAAATACAGCCTGAAACAGCAAGAACCTCGCCAGAACAGGGTTTAATTTTTCTTCTTCTTTACCCCCTCATCCCACCCCACCCATGGGGTCGGTACCAGGTGTGGGGGTTTTCTTCCCTTTGTGGTTTCAATAAAGTACGTCTAGAAAAATCCACGGTGACAGGGCGCTCCCGCGGGACTGCAGTGGGACTGGGGGCGGGGGGGGTGGGGAGGTCAAGGGAGGGACCCCTGCTTTAAATGCAGAGGGCACTGCTTCGGAGCACAGGCAGCCTGCTAGGGTGCGGAGGGACTGCGAGACAGCAGCCCTCTGCCAGGCAGTTCCAAGGCTGCGGTATTGGGAACGGAGGCTCCGGGTTTGGGGGTGCGAGCTGCGGCGGGAGGCGTCGGCGGCCGGCCGGGCAGAGGCAACTCCCTCCTCGGAGGCAACTCCCTCCTCGGAGGCCCCGTGCTCGGAGCCGCGCGGCCCCCGGCTGCAGCTCGGGGCAGGGATTGGAGTTGCCGAAGGTAGGCGAAGAACTCGGCGAGCGGCGCGCACACCAGTGGAAGCCGTGCGCCTGTGACGTCAGGGGGCGACTGACCAATGGGGAGGCGCTGCCCTTTGGAGACAAACCATTCGACTCGTGGCGTCTGCATCAAGTCTGAAAGCAGACGCGCAACTTTCGCAGAATCCACCTTAAAATCTCTGCCTTAAACTGCACCAGCCCCCAAAAAGCCAAGGGGGGAAACGAAGGGGGGGAGAGCAGAGTCCCCCCTCCCCCCTCTCCTCTCCCATCCCTCCCCCTTCCTCCTCCCTTTGAGTTAACAAGGCCCCGCTCACTATATCTCTTTATATTAAAAATATATATATTAGAGAAGAGCGAGGGAGAGGGAGAACCACCTCCACCCCCTCTCTTTTAAAAAAAAATTTTTTTTTAATTTTTTTTTTTTTTTTTTTTTTTGCAAGGATCCCAAGAGCTAAGGTGGCTGCAGAGGGGAGAGCGGCGCGAGCCAAGTGGGGGAGGGTGGAGGAAACCCGGGAGAAGGCTTTCTCCAGCCCCCAAAGTTTTGATGATGACCATGACTACGATGGCTGACGGCTTGGAAGGCCAGGACTCGTCCAAATCCGCCTTCATGGAGTTCGGGCAGCAGCAGCAGCAGCAGCAGCAGCAGCAGCCGCCGCCGCCGCAGCAGCCGCCGCCGCCGCCGCCGCCGCCGCACTCCCAGCAGAGCTCCCCGGCCATGGCAGGCGCGCACTACCCTCTGCACTGCCTGCACTCGGCGGCGGCGGCGGCGGCGGCGGCCGGCTCGCACCACCACCACCACCAGCACCACCACCACGGCTCGCCCTACGCGTCGGGCGGCGGCGGCTCCTACAACCACCGCTCGCTCGCCGCCTACCCCTACGTGAGCCATCCGCAGCACAGCCCTTACCTCCAGTCCTACCACAGCGGCAGCGCGGCCGCCCAGACGCGAGGGGACGACACAGGTGAGAGGCCGCTGGGGCAGCTCGCTTCTCCCGCCTCCCGGCTGCCCCCCACCCCGCCCGCCCCGCTCACTTCCTCCATGCCCGGGCCTCCGCCGGCCCCCTCCCCCAGGCGGCCCGGCGCGCCCCCGGCCGGGCCTGGTGCGCGCCCGCTTGCCTGGCGCCTGCCTGCCGGCCTCGCCCGGCCGGGCCCCTCCGCGCCGCCCCGGACCCTAGGCTTCCCTGCGGCTCGACCCGCCTTGCTCGCTCGTCTCCGGCGCGTCGCTCGGGCCGCGCCTCCGAGTCGGCGCAGGCTTCGCCGGACCAGTTGGCCCGCACTGCGCTCGGCAGCCCGCAGGGGCTGTGCGCCCTTTTGCCTCTCTCGTCCCCTCCGGGTTTTGACCCACGATTGGCAGGACCGGGGACATTTCTGGGCTAGAACTGGGGAGCGTGTTTGGCTCCACCACCTAATCGGGGCAGCCGGTGGCCTACTTTGCGTGGGGCGCCGGGTGCGCTTCGGTGACCCGGGGGGAAGCTGGCACGGCCTCCGGCTCTGGTTAAGCTGCTGAGAATTGGGCTCTCTCCCGCGGACTTTGAGGTGTCTCCCACCCCCACCCCTTCCGGGGCCCCCTCCCTCGGGTTTTTGATAGCTGCTGGCTACTCCTTTGTTCGTGGAAGTGAAGCCCGGGGCTCAGCACTCATGGGAGACAAAGTTGCCGCGTGAGGCTCAACCCGCTGCGGTGCTGATCTGAGCCTCGGGTGGTGTTTTGTTTGGGTTTTGGTCCCTCTCCGCAGACTCATTTTCGAACACACCGAGGTATCTTGATGCACCGGGCTTCGAGCTAGTGACATCAAGCCAACTGGCCGCAAAATCACCAGGGCGGCTCAAGTACACCTGAAGGCACTGTAAAGCCAGACCGAGGGGGCCCTGCTCCTCGGCGGCGAGAGCAGCCGCCCCGCGGCGCCGCGCACCCCGGGGAGCGGCCGGCGCCGCCTCCGCTGCGGCGGAGCTAGGCTGTTTGCCTCTCGGCCCAGGGCGCTCCCTGCACCCAACCACCGCACACGATTAGAGCCAGAGTCAGGGTCTGAAAGTAGCTTTTGCAGCCGCCGGGAGTACCCGGGCCCTGGGAACCCAGAGAGGTCAGGGTGGCTTGGGGACGCTTCAAGAAAACTGTTCATGGATTTGAAGAGTCTGGGCACAGGCCAGGCCAAGCTCGGGGAGACTGCAGCAGTAGCCTCACGGGTGATCATTCCTCTGTATCCTTTGCTTGCAGATCAACAAAAAACCACAGTGATTGAAAACGGGGAAATCAGGTTCAATGGAAAAGGGAAAAAGATTCGGAAGCCTCGGACCATTTATTCCAGCCTGCAGCTCCAGGCTTTAAACCATCGCTTTCAGCAGACTCAGTACCTGGCCCTTCCCGAGAGAGCTGAACTGGCAGCTTCCTTAGGACTGACACAAACACAGGTAATTCCAGAGAAGCCCTGAAATGCTGACCCTCACTTGCAGATCGGGCAGGGAGCTCATCAGGAGGAATTCTTGGCCTAGTCAACCAAAGATGGAAGGAGCTTAATGACAAATGCCTTTGCTCCAGTTATGCGCTTTTCTGGGACAACACAGTTTGGAATAAATGACCTGGTATTGAATACTGGATTGGATTTGCACATCCTCCCCCCGACCCTCAGCGACCCCACCCCAGTCTAGTGTCCTTCGGTGATCAAACTCATTATTTAATCGAGTCCTATTCCAGTAGAACAACACAAAAGAGAGCAAACAAGTAGCAGAAAGAGAAAAAGATGTTCAGACCAGGAGGGCTGTATAAGACCCGTGTTTCTTTAGGATCCTTTTGTGGGCTCTGGTACTTAATGAGGATTTCAACTCATTCACATTGAAAGAGTTATGAAGTGAAAAGGATGGGTTAGCCAGACATGCACAGGTTCCAATAGGATTTGGTAAAGTGACCAAGGTGAAAACTGTTCATCCTAGGATGGATGAGGTGAGTCTGTCTGAAAATTGTCCTCAGTTCAGTTGGTTAAATCATCCTGGTTGACTGGCTGGTGCAGGCTAAGGTACCTCCCTGGATCACAGAATTTGGGCATAATGGCAGAGCCGGAGATGAAGAGGAACGAAGCCTTGGTTAAGTACAGTTGCTGAAGTTCTCCGGTCTTACTAATTTGAAAGACGTGTGGGGCATTTTAGACTTCACAGGAAGAGGTTTTAGGTAGGTATATTAGGATCCTTGTCATAGAGCCAGGCTGCAGACACCTGAGGTTTTTGTCCCTGTTGATTAACTTGGCTGCATGGGGTGGTAGGCCTCATCTGAAATGGATGCTCTTCAGCAAGGGGACATCAGGTTTCTGAGACTGTGTGCTGAGACCGAGACTGAACGTCTCAGCACAGATGCTCCTTAAGCTCTTTCTTTTCAATTCAGCCTGCTTTCTCTCGCCATGTTGCCACTGGAAATATTTGGGATTTGAGATGAAGGGATTCCTGCTATTCAGTAACTTGTACTCCTTTTGGAAAAGCAGACTCCTAAGGCTAAGTAATTTTAAAGGTAAACGAAGCTGTACCATAGAAGGTCCTTCTTCACATAACGTAGGTCTGGGATGTTAGCTTGCATATGCTCCCGTCCTAGACTCCTGGTTCACATTTAATACTCAGGAGCCCTTTGACTTTTAGTGCCTGCCCTAACAATCATGACCGCAATTTGAACAACATACCAAGTAGGGAATGAATGGGGCACAGTCCCTCATCGCTGCAGGATTATGTCAGAAGAAAGGTGCTCCATGTACAGTGGGTGGCATATGCAATGTACGCCTATGTATGTATAGTCAATGCATTTGGGTTTTAATCTGTTCTTAGTCATTTGCTCAGGGCACATCCAGACTATTAGAGGAAGTGCATCCAGTTAGCATTAATCTGAAAAATTCACTGTGTAAAAATCCTCCTTTAGAGTTTGAACCTGGCTGTCTCCTTGGCCTTTATTCTAGTTTTATTCTTACTTATGCTGTTGTTTCAAACCTAGGCTTCCATCTAACTGAGGAGTTACAATGACTTTAGGTATCCGGACGAGATACCAAGTAATCGGCGGGGGTAGGGTGGGGTGGGGTGGAGTGGCGGGGAGAGGGGAGCGGCTAGAAAGAGGTGGAGGAAGGCGGGGTCTTGAGCGCTTGGCGTTTGCGGGATGTCTTTTTTTTCACTCTAGGCACCGGTTCGGTGTTTTTCGGGCCTAACGATCGCTGCTACGTTTCTTTCTAGGTGAAGATATGGTTTCAGAACAAACGCTCCAAGTTTAAGAAGCTGCTGAAGCAGGGCAGTAACCCGCACGAGAGCGACCCTCTCCCGGGCTCCGCGGCGCTGTCGCCGCGCTCGCCGGCGCTGCCTCCGGTGTGGGACGTTTCCGCCTCGGCCAAGGGCGTCACCATGCCGCCCAACAGCTACATGCCAGGCTACTCGCACTGGTACTCCTCGCCACACCAGGACACGATGCAGAGACCGCAGATGATGTGAGTTATCCGAGGGCAAAAGATACCCTAGGGAGACGTCTGAACAAGGCAAGGAGGATCCGGGACCTGCTTGCATCTGCCAAACCGAGCCGAAGGAGCAGGCTCGGGAGAACTCTTTATGTGTGGCCAGACTGTCTGGGCGCTTGTTCCCTTCTCTCTTCTCTCCCATCCCCTCGGTCTCTCTCTCACACTCCTCCTTTTTTTTTTTTTTTGCCTCCCTTCCCACTTTTCTTTTTTAAATTCCTTTCCCCATCTACCTTTTCCCTTGAGCAGCCTCAGTAATTGATTTTGAATCTTAGAGAGAGAAGGAGAAAGAGAGAGAGAGAGACTGGTTTCTAGGCCAGTGCTCCTGAAGCCTCTCACTGTAAGGATATTTTCCCTCACCCCTTGGGATCCAGGCTCTGAGCCTCTGTTTCTCTTTGGGAGTATCCATCAAAACGACTTTTTAAAGCAGACATTTTCCCCCACCAGAAGAATCTGTGCAAACATGGCAGCGTTTTTACTTGTTTAATGAGCTTGAGACATTACATGATGAAAAAGAAGCAGTTTGGACTCCTGCATTTTTATTTACAATCCCAGACTGACAAAAAAAAAAAAAAAAAGAAAGAAAGAAAAGAAAAGACAGAAAAGAAAAAGAAACCCTGACTTAACAGCCCTTCTCTAAAGAAAAAGGAAAATTCGGCTGTAAGATTAGAACATTGCCGGGAAAGGAATGCTGCATGTTTTATCAAAATGCAATGAGCAAGAATGATGATTTAAACAAAACAAAACCACTTTCCCTCCACCCCTACCCCCAAACCCTGAACTGGAATCAGGAAAGACAGAGGAAACAACCAAAATCACCATTCTATTGCTTTGATATCTTTACTAGGTGAATTGGTGGCATTCACTAAGCTAATAGGGACATTTATATCAAGAAACATTTCTGTATATATTGTTGAATTTTAGTTGTACATATACTTTGTATGTTTTTGTCTTCTTTCATATATGGAGTAAAAGCCACAAAACGCTGAGAGTGTCCTGTATATTTCTCTTTGTGTGTGTCTCTGTCTTACCACCCCCTTCTTCCTCTGCACCCCCCTCCCCAGTATATTTTCTATCACTCTTATAAGAATTCCTATTTCCTAATATGGGAAACCCTATATATAAACATCAAGTGCCTGCAAAGATATCAGTTTGCAGCACTAACCTTTGTCTGCAGTACTTTAACATTAACTATAGATGTTTTCTCAACTTCCTTTATATATTCTATTTTATTGTAGTTTCTACACATTTACCTATTTTTAAGAATCATTAGAATGATCTAACCCCAGGTTAACCTCTAGACACCCAGTAGTTTCCAGTGCTGAAACTGAGTATTCTCCTTTCCCTTTCCTCAGCCAAAATAATACAGCTGTATTTGTCTTTGTTTGGAAGCAGCTTTTTTTTTAAACAAACAAAAAAAGGAAAGAATCAGAGGGAAAAAAACAGAAACTAAATGCACAATTATGACTACTTCACGTTTACAACCCTTTACAAGCTAACTAGATAGGAAAACACACAATCCTGGATGAAATACATCCTTCCTTCTGATCTTGTAGAAAGCACAGAAATAATGAAAATGAAAAGTCCTTTCGTCATGCAAGCAGGAAGCCCCATACTGCGAGAATTAATGGCTACAGACCTGGGCATCCTTCAAATTATGAACCTTGAAACCACTGAGCCATTTATCAGAAGTCAATAGAGATACTCAGAGTGCTCCATATAATGACAGCGACATACAGTCGTGCAAAAGGACAGTCACTATAATTAGACACAAAGCAAAGACTACTTACCAATATACCCGTTCCTTTTTTTGTTGAGCAACTTCCACGCTCAGTCAGTCTTCAGAATGGTTTAAAACCGATCAGTCTTGTCATTTTCTAGCATTCGTATTGTTACATTAGGAAAAATGTTTTCTTTTCTTTTTTCCCCCTTCCTACTGTGAAACTTTGGGTTCGTAGCTCCCCAGGATCAATTCTGAACAAAGCCTCCAGCTGCAGTGCCATCCAATTTGAAGCAGACATTGGGGACAATTTAAGGTTTTTATCCACAAGAAGGTTTTTTTCCATTCTCTTAAATGCAGCCATAATTAGAGTAATTTTTCATGTAGCCCGCTGATTACAGCGTTTTTACCGTCAAAGATAATTACCTGTAATTTTCTTCCACTTTTAATACTAAAAAGCCATCTTTATTTAGATTCAGGAACAGGAAAGGCGAAACAAAAGAGGGAAATTATTCTGTTATTCATACACAAATTGCAGAGACGTAGGACCTAAAATTGAAAATTAACCAAAATTATAATGCTGAAAAGAATGGAAGAGGATGCAGAAGTACAGCTGGTAGTGGGGCTTTGCTGAATTATTCAAATTACGTTAGCGAGAAAGCTACCATACATCGAAACCAACACTGATTTTTGTTTAAAAAAAAAAAATCACCAGACACATGCCAAACCACTGAGAGTGCATGGAATTCTGAAACCCAGAAAATGCATTTTAACACATTGAAGATGTTACCATGATGCTCCAGTGTGGATCTTTCTATCTCTTAATACACGTTTAATGAAACAGGAAGTTCTATCAAGGGATCCTCCCAGGAACTGGCATTGGAGATGGGCTTCCTCTGGTCCTCTGAACTGCAAGGGTTAATCATTTTCACTTTTTAGAAGGTATTGACCCCATAGTAAACTGATTCCCCAGAGGGGGATAGGTAGGAGGGGCGTGGGTGAAGTCTCAGTGCCTACTACGCCTCCCCACGTTGGAACTTCCAAGAGTTCGAGTTCTAGAGCCTCGTTCTGACAATATTTTTTAAGTTGAAAAAAAAAAAAAAGGAACAATAGTTGCGAAGAGTGAGAGAGAAGGGGGGAAATTTCTTCTCAGTGCCAATAAGCATCTCATTTATTTTCTGACATAATTTAGCACAAACGTTCCTCCGGAGAAAGGCCTTTCTGTTTCTGTGCTGAGGTGAGGGAAACAAAAATTTCTCAGGCTCCTACCCGTAAAGTCTCCAGCTGCTTCCAGCATCTACAGGGTCAGGAAACAGCGTCATCTACAGATAGAACTGCACCGCATCTGCGACAGTCTCCCTTGGCAAGTCGCTAAATCAAACGGGTTCCCTGGCTCCGCAGCTCGACTCTGCGTCTCGGCCAATCGTGCCCCTCCAATCCCAAGGTTTCGGCATCGGGGCCTCTCAGGCCACAGCTCTCCGGGTCAGCATCCCACGCCTTCCCCCCTCCCCCGCCCCCAGCTTGAGGCAAAGACACTGGAAAGTAGCCCTCAAGTGGTTTTGGAGGCCAGTTATTCCGGAAACTTTCTCCCCAATACAGGAAGGCGTCAAAGGGGCTATAGAGTCAGAAAGATTCAGACTACACCTGCCTTTACTAATGTCCGCATACCTGTGATGCTAAAGGGGCATTTGTCCCTCTGTTTGCACACTCAACGCCCCCAAACTTAAAACCATCACCACGGTGTAAGACCTCCATGGATTTGTCTAGGACTCGTTTTGAGTAACAATGTTTCAAAGTCTATTTCAGCCTGGAACCTCTAGCAGACTTCCCTTCATACCTTACAGAAACCTGGTGCACGTCCTAGCTTCCAGTCACAAGCTGCACCAAATATCAACAGCACAGAAAGCAAGAGAGACAGATTGACTTCTTAAGGATCCCATTCTCACCCAAATCATTGTACTCACCAGAACCACAACCCTTTTACTGTTAAAGTGGAACCAAAGGTCAGAAATGAAAACCATCTCTAGAGCAAAGTTGCAGTCCATAACAAATCACAACAGCAATACATACAGCTTTGTGTGAGAATAGAAATATGAGCTGTGTCTTGTAGTACGCAAGAAATAAAAACTTACCCCCAGTGAATCCCTCTTAAGCAATGATCAGGGTCTAGAAATCTATACTGAACAGAAGCAGAGGAGAATATTTTTCTGAGTCTCAGGGCAGAAGCTCTTTCTCTATATTCTTGGTTGAGTGAGCACATCCAGGTGTGAAATTGTTTGCACACCCCAGCACCTCTTATATTGCCAGCAAAATTAGCTGTTATTACTGTCACTGTTTAGTGATGGTTAGCGTGATACAAAAAAAAAAAAAAAAAAAACTGCTGTAATCAAGACCTGGCGCATCTTTGCAAATTACAGATAATTGTAAACGTCCAGATTATGATAATAGCATCCTAATCCAGCCTGCAATATAATTATTACAGAGTGTTACATCTGAAACTGTCCAGTAGGGCTAATTCAGCCATTATTTAGACCCTATTTTTGTACTGCAAATGGGTTGCTGAGTTGAAAATGTACGATTGTAATTTCACAGGGCACTCAATGAGTAATGGTATAGGAAGAGGAAAATACAAAAGTGAAATGTGAACAGTAGCGATCAAATCAAACCCTGAAGGACAAAAGACTGTTTGATTCATATGGAAAAAGAAGAGCGGGAATTAAGAAAATAGCAAATCAGTGGTCTGAAGCATTACGTGTCCAAATCTTCAATATGTGGAGGGCTGATGTGTTTGCAAGGGCTTCTACATCTGCTGCTGCCTAGTGTCTGAAATAATTCTTTTTCTTTCTTTCTTTTTAAACCTGTCTTTCCCCCCTCTCTCTCCTAAAGCATTATCGTCCTTTAAAAAAAGGTGCCCCTCCCCCAACCAAAGAACATTTGTCAGTTTCATCATTGTTTCCACCAAGGCAGCCTCAGAAAGTGCCTGTCATTTGTTTATGAACATTTTCTTAAATGAATTTTCAATCTCTCCTGTCATCAGAGCAAAATGCCCTGGGTGTTTGTAAGTGTTCCTGAGCTTCATCTCCATTCTCTTTCACTGAAAACAAGTCACTGAGAGTCCTAAAGGATATCAGCAGAAAATGTATTAATTGCTGCTAATTAAATAAAGCCGGATGGGAAGCCCTCTCCTCTACTCACCTTGGCTGGCTATTGGCTTTAATCCTATCATTAACTTTTATTAATTAACCCACCCCTTCTCATGTCAACCAGTCCAGATGCTTCTTTTGCTACCAGTCACTGATGTACTTCTGTATTCCAGAAAGTCTGGTGTTTTTGATAAAGAACTGTCCCTGCCCCCAGATATGGTTGCTAAAGAGCAAGGTCAGTCTCCTTAAACTGTGGAGGGACAGAGGAGAGAGAGATTTGGAGAATTATAGCAAGAGAGTCTGGAGAGACACTGGAACACTGTGCTGGTTCCATAGTGAAAGCAGACTCGGGGTTCCAGCTGCTGCCTTCAGGAAGGTAAACCCTGCCCAGGCGGAAATTTCTGGATTCCAGCTCTGGTTCCTAGTGGGGAGGTCCTGGTCAGGGAGGCCGAAATCTGGTACACTACCAGTAGCTCATTTTTCCCACCATGAGAATTGAGAATTTCCTGGGCATCTTTTCCAGCCTCTAGGACAATGTGTGATGATTCTCCTCCCACCACCTAGCAAACCCTGGAGCTCCCCAGCCAGGGCCACCCTGCAGGGGTGGCAAGCAGGCTTCCTTAGCTCCTGTGAATTTAAGGGCAATAATGAAATGTCCCCTGTTTAGTGACCCCTGCTTACAGATGAAAGTTGAGTCCATATCCTGCCTCTTGCCCCGCCCTCTTCTCCCACCTTGCAAATGGCAAACGGCAGAAATAGTCCTTGAATGACAACGAGCTTCCAGGGGCAGATTTCTGTCTTCTCGCCTTTGCAATGAAAAAAAAAAAAAACTTTAAATCGTAGCTTGGACTGTTTACCGCCTTTCACCTTCACCTGCTTCTTAAAAAAAATACACTAGACTGTGCGTGGTGGTTTGACAGAGAATTCTTACTGAAACTTTGTGTGTGTGTGTGTGTAATGATGTTATGAAGTCACTATTTTCCCCTTCCTGTGGCGAAAGGTCGTAATATGTGGTATTTCACGATTTTATATAAATCTTGGTTTAGGATGTGGAACAGACTCAAAAATACGTGCGCTTTTGGCAGAGACTCCTTCGGGTCCCCATAAAGCAGAAGTAAATACCGAAGTCCCAGCGAACAAAAGAGCAAAAACACTTAATTGCTGCAAATCGGGACTCTCTTCTCTTTTAAAGAGAGATTCATGTACATTCCCTCGGTTCCTATCTTTACGGTTAGAGCTCGACCTATAAAACAGGTTATTACATTACAGCCGACAAGCCTGGATGATTGAAAGGGAAGTCTCCCCCCCCACCCCCGCCCCTCCGCAGTCGACACTCCGTGTACTTTCTGCCCTGTACCACCGGGGAACCGAAAGCTTGTCAGATGCAAAAGAAAACGGATGGGGCGGGGGTGGGAGATCGGACTGCGTAGAAAAATATTTAGCCAATCCCACATGTGCTACCGCTATTGGGGCTGTTTTCGAGGCCCAGAGTTCGCTGTGACTCTGAAAAAACCACGTACAGTGTGCAACACTCGCAGGCAACCTGGGAGAGCGCGGAGGGCGGGAGCAAGCCGCAGCGCCCCCTCCCCAACCTCCCCCGAGGCTGAAGCCTCCGCCCAGCTGCTGTGGGAGGGGGTGCTTCTGGGCGGAGGAGAGGGGTGACCGCAGGCGGATCCGCCGGCGTGGCGCGCTTCCCAGAGGTGCCGGAGGGCGTCTGCCCTCAGGGCGTGCCTCCGGGGAGGGCTGGAGCGCTCCGGGTTGGAGACGTCCCAGTGGCCAGGGGGAGGCGCGCCATCCCGGGGTTGCGGGATGGGGCGGGGAGGGGGTGGTGGTTGGGTCGCCCTAAAGGTCCCTCTCTTCGAATAAAAGAAGCGCTGGGGAGGGGGCAGGAGACGGGCAAGGGGCAGGGTTCCAGGAGACGTCCCTCGCGCTCGGGGCTGGAGAGCTCCGGAGACCGAACGGTGTCGAGGCCAGAGGAAGCTGCAGGGCGCGCTGCGAGGAGGCGAGCGCCGCCCGGCCTTGGCGCGCTGTGGGCGACTCCCAGGACGGCGCGGCCAGGACGCCGCGAGCCGTGGGGCGTCCGGTGGGATCAAAGAAGCCAAAGGAGGCCAGCCGGCGCGTCTGGGATTGTGGGAGAAGGGGCGGGAGAGAGAGGATGGGCATGGGCGGGGAGAGCCTGGCCTGGCCTGGCCTGCGCCTCTGTCGTCGGAAGGGGGTGTGTGCGTGTGTTGGTGTGCAGGTCAACACGCTGCTGCCCGAGGCCGAGACCTGGGTGGATCCGAGTGTGGGTGGACGGGCTCTCGGGTGGGTGCCCCACCGGGAGGGCGAGCGAGCGAGCGAGATCAAGGGCAACGAGGCCTGCGGGTTCCTGTGTGTGTGTCTTAGGCCCTGCGGCTCAGCACTGGAGCCGCCTGGCACCCACAGGAATGCGGCTTCTCTCAGCTCCCCCGGCCGCCCCCTGTTCCACAAGGAGGTGGCCGCCAGGAAAAAGGGGGGGGGAAGAGGGCAGAAATCCGCCCAGTCCAACACGAGCCTCAAACAAAGGCCAATTTATCTCATCTTTTACAGGAGGGCCCGGGAGGAGGACGGGGCACCAAAGAGTCATACAGCCGTGCCAGCAGCATGCCCTCGGCCTCCCGGGCTTTGTGAGGAGGTCTGAAGATGGGGACAGGGGCTTGGGAGTACGGGGGCGCGGTGAAGAAGCCCACGCGAAAGAAAGTGAAATATGGGGGTGAGCTTGACATCTCGGGAGCAGTAGATTGACAGCTAGGCAAGTGGAGACCGGAAGGGGCAGGCAGAGGTCAGGAGAGTGGGGTCGGGCATTTGGGAACCATATCGGCGGGGAGTGGTACCCGTTTACAGTAGATATAGGAATAAACAATGGAGGGAAGGCGGGAGGGTGGGAGGAAAGGGAACATCACATAGATATTTTTAGTCTTTGCTGAGGATCTGTTATTTTTATATCCTTGGGCGCAGGACTGCAGGGAGTTAAATTCCCCAGGGAGAATCCCCGCGGTGCCAGGGAAAACCCGCTGCAGACTGGTTTGCCAGAATATTTTTGTCCACGACTCCTAGACCAAGTTAAAAAAAAAAAAAAAAAAAAAACCGCGCGAGAGAAGAGGCCATTGCGAGTGGAAGAAGTGAGGTTAGCACAAGGGAAGGAATCCTGAAACCAAGTCTGTCCGCTCAGCGCTCCGCCCGCCCGCATCGCAACGAGGCTCCGATGTCCTTAACGACAAGCAGTGTCAGGGCTGGGGGTGGCGGGGTGGTCAGTAAAGAAGAGCTTCCCTCTTCTTTCCGGGAAGAGTCCGAACTCACCCTTGCCTCTGCTTGACCACAACGGACGAGGGGGGGCGGTGGTGGTAGTGAAGGGATCCCCTTTTCAAGGCCAGGAAAGGAGAAGGGGAGATGACGGGGGACGCCTGGAAAAATATCTGCCCTCTCCACGTGTAGAAAAGTAAAGAGTGTGCTCCGGGCACATGCTTGCCCACTCCGGCCACCAGCGGGTCCACCCCCTCCAACCTTCCCGAGCACGCACCCCGGGGTGGCGAGGGGCGCCCGCGCTGGGGAAGCTGGCACTCGACAGCCGCGCCCGGGCGCGGGATCCCAGCCGGATCCGCCAGATAGAAAACGCTGGCTTTCGGTGTAATGGAAACTCCGGAAAGTCTTACAAGCCAAGAATGAAAAGCAGGAAACAGAGCCCTCTACCTTTCCCCTCATCCTCCTATTCTCTGCCAACGCAGAAAACAAAGTGGGTTCCGCACGGCTTTCCCCCAAGCGCGTGACCACCCGGACCTTCTTCCGAGAAAGACGAGCTGGAGGGTATCGAAGGCGGAGGCAACTTCAAAAAGGGGACCGCTTCGGGGGTGGGCGAGGAGGGGGTGGTCCACAGCCCTGGCCACGGCCCACGAGCCGCCTTGGAGCCAGGCAGGGTGTCCCTTCAAGACACGCAAACCTTCGAACCCCCCTCTAGGCCTTTCCAAACTGGCAGGTTAGAAAGGAAAGGGGAAGAGAAGGAAGGAGACGAGCAGAGGAAAGAGAGAAAGAGGCGAAAGAACACACAGGTAAATTCCCCTCCGGGCACACAGCGTGCCTTTTCAGGTCTAGTCTCCCAGCCCTGGAAAAACCTTCTCAGAAATCCTCAGATGACAGGATGTAATTTTTTACGTTCTAATCTCCACTCCCCACCCCCAAGAAGACTCTTTTGTCAAATTTATTACTGCTGACTTCCTAGCTGTAAAATATAACTCATGCAGCTTGTAATTTCCAACAAATGATTTCCCTTGGTGTCCCAAGGAAACAGAATCAGGCGGACTAAGGGACAGTCAGAAAAAGACACCTAGAGTTCTGGCCTGAGAGCGCAACTCTAGACCCGAGCCGTGGCTCTCTGTGGTCACACTGCTGACGTCTCTGTGCAGAGGTGCGGGGAGAAGGACGGGACAGAGGCCAGGGTTGCTGCACGTCCAGCCTCTCCGCCCCGGAGAAGCCTTCACAAAAGAGAAATCCCTGCAAACAGATTCAACTTCCCACCGATTGGAAGCTGCTTTGCCACTGTTTTATGTAAAAGCAAAGCGGGGAGTGCTCCTTCCTGAAAAAACCAGTGGTAAAGAGGATGAAGGAAATAAACTTATGTTTGGAGTATTATCTATCTCACACGAAGGAAAATCAACCTGGTGCCACAATGCTTTCCTCCTTTCGTCCACCTCACAATTCCCTTTCCTGGCCGAAAGAAACCGCCCCCCCCAACCCCCGCCCCCCATCACCACCTCCCGGCCCCTCCCCACATGCCCTGCTTGGCCGACTGATTTAGGTCCATCACTGTTTGCAAGTCCCGTGATCCTTTCCTCTTGTGAAAGAGCTCAGATAAATTTATAATCATACATTAGGGAGTCCAAGGCACTACCATTTGCCACACTGCAAAGATTTCAGTTTAAAAAAAAAATGTAATAGGAGGGGAATTTTTCTTTTTTTCATTTTCTCATCTCTGGAAGCTCCCTTTGAAGGGAGTGTAATTTGTCTAATTGCTCTGGCAATACACAGAGGCTGATGGAGGTGGGGGGGGGGCAGTCTCCTCCATAATTGCTTTGAGCTTAGAATTCAGAGTGGTTATTGAGGGATTTCTGCTTCTTTCTTACTCACACACACAGAAGGAGGGCTGTATTTAGATGTCAGCATTACTTTCTACCTGAAACAATTTGGGGTTAAACTTAAAATTATCTAAACGCTTTTGTGGTTAGGCCAAAAATCACCTTAATATATATTATATGGCAGTACTCTAAACAGGCCACATATGTATATAGACATATAAAGTAGCATCCAACATACACACATCTACAGTTCTGTATCCATGCATCCCCACTTTCTGTTTTCCTTTTTGCCTTGTTGGATCTCTACAGTTTGTCTTCCTTTAATAGCCTGCACAAAACATCACTAGCCCATTGTAAGGGGGGCATATGGAGTATCTTTCAGAAACATTTTGCTTTCATGGTCGAAATAATTTTATTTATCCAGAATATACAGCTTAATTCTTCTATCTACACTTATTTACATGGTTAAAATAACATTGAAAAAAGTCTTTTGAAAAGTTGAGGTCATAGATTTCAAGGCACCATTGATAGTGTCCACAGTTGCGCAAAAATGTTCGTCTGTAAAAAAAGGGGGGACGGGTCCTTTGAAATGCAATAACTTACATGCAAAAAAAAAAAAAAAAAAGCTTTACACATGAATTTTTTTGTTTGTTTCCGTTTTTCCAAACTTTCCCATATGAATTCCTTTTTTTAAAAAAAGGTTGATTTTCTAAAACAGCAAAAACACAGTAGTCCCAAAAAAGAGAGCAAGAGAAAGCGGCTGGTCTAATAGAGTGTCCCGGAGGCCAGCGCCAGCGGGTGCTGTAAGGAGCCGGGCGGCGGCAGGTGGGAATTGATTGAGCTGGCTGCGCTCGGGTACCAGGAAGCCGAGTTCTCCAGGTAGCTGGACGCGGGGGACTGGTTGGAGGTCGGAGGGTGGGCATGAGGGTGGTGGCTGAGCGAGCGGGACGAGCCCTGGGGCTCCCACACCGCTGGAGACTGCGGCGAGTTACACGCCATAGGGTCGCTGGAGCTGGGGCTATGCTCCGGGGGCATCTCCCCGTTTTTCATGATCTTCTTGATCTTGGATCTTTTGTTCTGAAACCAGATTTTCACCTGGGTGGGGGTGGGGGGGAACAAAGGCACACGTTACCGGGACGCTCAGGTGCTTGCCCCCGCGCCTCCCCCAGGGCGGCGACCTGGGGCTTAATTCGGCCCCCAGGAGGCCGCACCCTGGTGTCCCCCAGCAGCTGGCGGCCTATGGTCAAGGGGCTGGACCCGGGGGCACAGCCTGGATCATGGGTCCCAGAAGGGCCGCCGCTGGGGCAGGACCCCCAGGCTTCGGTCTTTGGTTGGGGCCGGGGGAGGGGGAGCGAGCGTCCGCGCCGGCGAGCGCGCACGTGTAACCCAGCGCGGGACGCACGCAATGCGGCGCCACGAACGTCTCCAAAACAACCGCTTGAGCGCGCTGCGCCAGGGGCGCGTCCTCGCGAGGTAGGAGGGGGACCAAGGAGTGGTCTCCCGGTTGCCCGACCGCCTCCTTTTCCTCTCACTCCTGCTCGTCTTCGAGGACATTCTTTATTCTTCCGTAGGCCACCGTGGGGTTGCGGTGGGAGTGAAGGGGACCCTCCAGGGCAGACTTCCCCGAGCCACAGCGCCCCCCACCTCGGACCGGCCGCAGGCGCTGGGCGTGACCCGCTGCTTCCGGCCCCCAGCGCGCGGCCTGAGACCCCCGCGCGGGGACGGGGCCCTGCTCACCCCAGCTGCTCTGCATTGTGCGGAGCACTAGACAATTTCTTAAAGCTGCGAGGGTGTCCTCGAGACAACCCTCCCCTTGTTCCCAATCTAGGGAACTGGCCCCTCAGCCCCCGTAGCCTCGAAGGGCGGGGTGCTGCTTCTGGGGATGAACGACGTCTCGCTGCCGTCCCCACCACGCACGGCGACGGCACCCGGCCTGACTTCTAGAGGGGAGGGCGCGGGGTCAGTGTCTGTCTGTCTGTGAGTTTCTCGCGGGCCCTGATGAGTCGGCTCCAGCCCGCCGGGACCGAACCGCGAGGTCCGCCGGGCTTGCAGCCCAGGCGGGGCTCTGGCCCAGGCCGCGGCCGGATTTACCTGTGTTTGCGTCAGTCCCAGCGAGGCGGCCAGTTCGGCGCGTTCGGGCAGGGCGAGGTACTGAGTCTTCTGAAACCTTCTCTGTAACGCGGCCAGCTGAAAGCTGGAATAAATAGTCCTGGGTTTACGAACTTTCTTTGGTTTGCCGTTCACCATCCTCACCTCGGGCTCGGCCACTTCTTTCTCTAAATAATCAAAACAGACCCGGTTAGAACTCGTTGGCAGACAATGACCCTTTTGCAGAAGTTGCGAATACTGTCCTCGAAATTCTTAGCACGCAGCTTTCACTCTCTTTCCCCCATCTCACCACCTTTACTTCACGGGAGGACACCCCCCCCCCCCCATCATGGAAAAGTCCAGGTAGCCTGATTAATTCCCTTCTCTGTTTATTCAGGTTCTCCTGGGTTTTTGCAGAGCGTCTGGCACAGCAAAACTCCCCTCTCGGCGTCCGGGATTTAGCGCTTGCAGCGGTTCTTGCTTCACCCGGATTCGTTTTCAATCCCACCTTGTGTTCACCGACGGCTCTTGGGTGAGTTCTGGGCCCGTCTCTCCCGGGGATTCAAGCGAGGAAGCCCGGGCCGCGGTCCCCCTTATGTCAGCGTCTGTTCGGGCGCCCGCAGAGGCCAGACGCATGGGCAGGGAAGACGCTAACCGAGGTCTCCAAAGTTCAAAGACCCACAAGCAAACTGCTCCTTCAATTCAGAGGCAAGCGGTCCGAGCCGCCGCAGACAGAGGGTCGATTATGCAGCCCCCATAATCTCCCTGCAGATCTGCGAGGGCACAGATGTGTCTGGTTTCTTTTACAAATAGACTTAATAAGTTCTTGGCCAAAAGGAAAAAAAAAAATCTTTCATGTATGCACGAAGCACAGAGCTACTGAAAGGAACGAAGACACCCCACTTCTCCTCCTCCCGCCCCCATCCACCCACCCACCCACTCCGGCAATCTTGTAAAGTTTATCAAGAGTTACAATTTGAAAAAGAATCTGCGGTGGGGTGTTTTCGTAGGAAAGGGGCGGCAGATCTGGACGAATTTAGCAGACTTGGTAGTATAGACTGGGGCGGGGGGGGGGGGAGCGGAAAGACTCTCCGAACGCGTGTTTTCCAAACGTGCCCTGGGGCCACAAGTCCCCTTTCACAAAAGTACCTTCTTATCAAAAGTGCCCATCTCTGAAAGGGGCGGAGACCCTCTCCTTGGGGTGTGTGTGTGTGTGTGTGTGTGTGTGTGTGTGTGTGTGTGCGAGCGCCGAGCTCCTGGGAGAGGAAGGGTGGAGGATGAGGACTGTGGTCTCCATTCTGCCACAGCAGGGGATGCTAATATTAGCAGGATTATTAATGTGCTGGTGGGAAGAGATCAAACCTGACCAGCAAAACCTCTCCAAGGAGACCTCATACCTCTCTTACCGCCCAAACTCACTAACCCTCAAACTCTCCAACTAAGTTTCAAGGCAGATGAAAAAGGAGACGCCTTGAAAAAGGAGATGGGAAGGAGAAACAAATTTTAGGCACCCAATGGAGAAAAAAAAAAATTGCTCCAATAACGTGACCCTTCAGCAAACCTCCTCCACCTTTAAATGGCTTTTTGTTTTTGGAAATGCCTTGGATAAACCGCAGGGCTTTCGGCGCGCTCTTCCTCGGGCGGGCTAGGGCTCGCGGGCCCCCACCCTGCCCCGCGTGCTCCGGGCACCCACACCACGCTGGCTCGCAGCTACTCCCAGACTGTTCCCTACGGAGTCTTTGAGACAGCCGTGCATCCCGACTCCCACCGACCGAGCTCGCTTACCGCCCCCACCCCCCGCCCCCAATCCAACAAATAGCCTTCTCCCTACCCCCTTTCCAGTTTAGCTGGCTTGCTCTCCGGGCAAGCTGGGAATCCAGCGACTGAGCGGTCGCCTGAAGGGACCGACAAGAAGAGACGCTAGTCCGAACACTCCCCGCAGGCTGCTGCTACTAAGAATCTCTAAAGTGCTGGAGAGGGAAATCTCTCTCGTTTGTAAAGTCCCGGCCCCCACTCCCTTCCGCCGGGTGCTCCCCCATTGCAGTGGATAGCGCGGCTCCCCCAAGTCCCACCGCATCTGCCTCCTCCCGAATCCTGACTCCCACCCCCACTCCCGGTACCTGGCTGGCTGGTGGCGCTCGGAACGCGGTTGTAGGCGCCGCCGTACTGGTGGTAGGGGCTGGCGTAGCTGTAATCGGCGTAAGCTTTGGCAGGGTAGCTGCCGGCGGAGCCGTTCACGCCGTGGTACTGGTACTGGTAAGGGTTGAGCGCCTTGCCGTAGGAAGCCGAGGTAGGAGAGCAGTAGCCGTGCGGGGCTCCCCCCGGGGCGCTGTAGTAGTCGGAATCGGTAGCCGACGACTCGGGCAAAGTTGGCGATTCCTGAGACGGGTGGTGCATGGCTGCGGCCGTCTGGAACGGGGCTTGGAAGTCGCCGGATCGGATGCTGGGGACCCTTCTGTCAAACACTCCTGTCATCGCTCGCTGGCGGCGGCGGCCCGAATTGGCTGTGGGGCTGCTCCGGTCTAAGCTGACATGGCTGTAGGAGCGAGGGAGGAGGAGGAAGAGGAGGAGGAGGAGAGGCGGCGGCGGCGGCGAGGAGGAGGCTGGGAGTCGCGGAGGCTCTGTCTCCGGCTGGCTGACTGCTGGCTGAAGCGCAGCACAGCCTTGGTTAAATCCTTAATTGCGCGCTTACGCACAGCGGGGTGGATCGGGTTCCATTGGCCAGGGCCTCCGGAGCAGCAGCAACACCCTAACTCGTCCAACTAGTTTTAGTACAACAAAGCATTGCTTAAAAAAAAAAAAAAAAAGGAGAAAAAAAACGAAGGGGTGGGGGAAGACTGAGAGAGAGAGACAGTTGTTGCTTGTTGGGGGAAGGAGGGGTGTCTCAGGCAATCTGTTTTCAGTGAATTCTGGAGACGACGCAGAAGCCCCAGCACCCAGCTCTGTACTGTCTGGAGACAATGTGTTCCAATGAGCAGCCTCAGAAAGTGCACATGTTTTGGGATGAGGCCGACCAGTCTCTCCTTGCTTCTCAGCTGCACCAGGGGCGAATGTGGAATGGAACACTTAAGAGTGAAGTGGGGGGGAGGAGGGGGGAGTGGGGATGTGGGACAAAGGCAAGAAGAAATGGATGAGAGCAATATTTTTAGTGGGGTACTGGGAGCTAAGTTGTAATTTACATGTGTTGAAAATTTGCGATTTGGGGAAAGACAGACAAATCTGGAGCAAGCACTTCCTTTGCCGGAGATGAGTTTTATTTCTGAGAGGGTGAGACAAGGGTACTCAAGAGTGCACAATAAATGGCAGAAAGAGTTCCTGCAACCCCCGGTGCCTGCAGTGACTTTAAAAATCACTGTCTTAAGCACAAATACCTTAATGACTCCCAAATTGCTGGTGCCCCAAAGGAGCAGGCAGCCCCACATTTTGTCCAATATTCTATTCTATTCTGATGCCACTGAAATAGAGGATCTATAATTCTGTGTTCAGTGGCCAAAGACTCCTGCAAAAGTGAACGGCCTACTTAGCGCCCTGTCCTCAGGGACTTAATGGGAACGCCCAGAACACTGGGAAGTAAAGATAAAAGCTCTTCAGGGACGTTGGGTGAAGCTCATCGATTTCCCTCTCCCAGCTCCACGGAGGTAGAACCAAGGGCCTACTTTTTCCTTCCCCAGGTCTGGGTTCCTGTATCCTCAGTCCCTTTATTTCCTGCATCGAAAACATCTTAGGTCGTATGCAAAGAGAGAAAAGGCTCAAGAATCAGACCGTTGGTGTTTGGGTTGCAGAGTTTGCTTTTCATGACATGTCATTCTTGCTCTAGCAGTGATCTAGGTGGGAGATTAGAAATTTAATGTTAGTTCACCGCTCCCGACTGCCTCTTCCCTCGAATAGGCCACTACAGGAGCTGGATCCTGATTTGGGCCCTCCCAGCATCTTCCTCCAGGGGTCGGGGGAGCCTGGGAGCTTCACTCCACTTCCAAGGTGGATGGCCTCTTATTGGTGCTTCCTCCCTGTCCCCCACCCCCAGTTGGAGAAGAAAACATCTCCATTGATTGTTTCTAGGCCTAGTTTAACTGGGGAACTATTTTGGCTCAAAACATGCTAGCAGGAGAGCCCAGTGGTGGGGGTGGGGGTGGAACCCGGTGCCCGGATGCCAGCCGGATGCCAGCCTGGCTCTGCAACTCCAAAGCTGAGGAGCAACCACACATGCACGAACTCCCTGCCTCTGCCGTCTGGGCATCGTAAAACCACAGCTGTGGTCGCTGGGCCCTCTGGGGGCAACTTCAGCTGAGGGGGGGCCCGTGGAAGGCGAGGTGTGTGTCACCAGGTCCACAGTGCCCCCTTGCCCTGGCCCAGCCCGAGTCCCCGCACCCTGGACTTCTCTGAGACAGATGCCCCGTGAAGAGAGGCAAGGCTGGCCGCCCAGCCTCACCCCATGCTGTGGGTGTCAGCCCCCTGTCCACCCCCTGGCTTTAGGCTGGGGAGGCCACAGGGCTTTGGAGGAATATGAGCAACAGCAGCGGGCTTGCAGTCCTGGTCTGTGCTCCGGAGAAGGTGTCGGCGCCCACTGAGTCACCTTACACACATCCTGCCTTCTAATTACACGAGTCGCTTCCCCAGAGCAATGCCAGGGACGGTTCAAAGCGCCTCCTGGCAAAGGCGAGTGACTCGGGGAGCAGGCCCCTTCCACAGCGCCCCCCTCCCCTCTACTGCCGCAGCCTTGCCCTGGTACTTTTATTTATTACAGATTGAAAAGTTATTATGTGGAGGGAAATAAGGGCAATTGGGTTATGCTAAATCAAGTGCTCCTAGCAGTGTCCTTAGACATTGCTGAGAAGGCAGATTTCCACTTGGATGGATTGGAAGCTGCAGAATTTGGGCAAAATTTGGAAGTTCAAAATCCAGTTGACAACACAATGTTACAATATCAAGTTACCCTAAACCTTGCTAAATTTCACCTCAGACCAAAAAAAAAAAAAAAGACATTCTCTCCCACAGTTTTTACACAAGACAAAAAGGAGTTGGGGGGGGGGGGCGGGAAGGGAAGGATTTAATTCTTTGTTTCAATTCCTAAAGTGTTGGCCTTCATGCCAGACAGGAAGACACTTTTGCAAAGGCCTCTGCCGGCCTCCAAATCCGGGTTGTGTCTCTGAGAGTCCAGAGCATTGACTTGCTTGCTTTGTCCTGTTCTTTGCTAGGTTGACCCCACTCCCTGATACCCTTCTTTTCCTTAAAGGAGGCAGGAGGGAGTAGGAGCGCTAAGAGGGGCCACGATATGGTCCCATTTCATTTCCCATGTTGTCTTTGTGACTCTGTACCGCTGGCCCCCCAAACCTGGTTGCCGCTTCAGACCCACCCTCCCGGCACACTGGCTTTGGGTATCCTGGCTGACACTTTCTCTGGTACTGTGGTGGTTCTGACACAAAGGCCCAGAGGTTGGAGATCAGCGGGCTGGACGCTGTCACCTCTTTCTAAACCCACTGACCGGCCCAGCCTTGGAGAAACAGCCCCGCGGCTTCCAGCTTCTCCAGAAAATGCTCTCCCCGCGGTGGCACGTAGGAAGAATGTGAGTAATTTCATCTCCTAGTAGCCGAAATTTGCAAAGGGCGGGAGGGGGTGGAGGGGAAGCGGACCCTAAGAGAAGAGCAAGTCTTTACCACGAGCGCCACCCAGTGTCCGCGAGGAGCAGCGAGCAAATGGCAAAGGCTTCCCAGACTCAGCGTTCCAGGCTAGACAACGCTGGTTTCTCCTGGGGTTCCCATCGGCTACCACGTGGCTTTCCTTCGATCCACTTCAGCGGATCTTTCTCTCCACTCCTACGGCCCTTCGTACCTTTCCTGTTACTCCTTATACATCCAAACTCTTCCTCTTCCCCTCGCCCCCAACCAGATCACTTTTTTCCTGGGTTTCAGCATGAAACCCAGAAATTTGGGGGAGTATCATGACTTCCCTGGTGGTTCAGCCCTAAAGAATCCGCCTGCAGTGCGGAAGACGCGGGTTCGATCCCTTGGATGGGAAGATTCCCTGGCGAAGGGAACGGCAATCCTCTCCACTCTTCTGGTCTGGGAAATCCTATGGACAGAGGAGCCTGGCGGAGGACAGTCTATGGGGTCTCAAAGAGTCGGACACGACTGAGCGGCTAAACAGTGACAATAACATGCTCTGGGATGCCTAGAAACAGGTGAGGCTGAGCCTTGTTTTGGAGACAGTTCTGAAGAAGCAGGGGCCCCTCTAACTGGATGGAGCGCTTGATGCTGAGGGTGATTCACTACTTCCATGACCTGGAAAGATGGTGCCACTGTGAGTTTGCAGGGAGAAGACCTTGGAAAGGCCTAGGAGAAGGTCATTTTAATAGCAGGGTTAACTTAGCTTTCTCCCTCTGGCCCCTCTGGAAGTCTGCTTACTTGTAGGTGTACCAAAAGTAGAACATCCTTTCCTTTGGGCTTAAAGCTCAGACCAGTTACTGCACCTGAAAATATTTATAACTTAAGATCTTTTTAATATGTAAACTATTTAATTAAGACATTGTACTCAACAGTTGGATGCACAGAATTCAGGTAGATAAAGGACCCTCATAGCATGATGTGCATGTGTGCATGTTCAGTCACTTCAGTTGTGTCTGACTGTGGCAAGCCCATGGGCTATATATAGCCTGCCAGGCTCCACTGTCTGTGGAAT
Source organism: Muntiacus reevesi (assembly GCF_963930625.1). Lineage (NCBI taxonomy): Eukaryota > Metazoa > Chordata > Mammalia > Artiodactyla > Cervidae > Muntiacus > Muntiacus reevesi. The sequence continues at coordinate 13,722,095 of NC_089254.1, forward strand.
TCTCCAGGCAAAAATATTGGAGTGGGTTGCCAGGCCCTCCTCCAGGGATCTTCCCAACCCAGGGATTGAACCTGGGTCTCCTGCACTTTTTGCATTGCAGGCCGCTGAGCCACTGGGGAAGCCCGCATAGCATGATACTAGCATTATATGTGAAAACTTGATATAAACAAGGCTTCTTTATTTTAGAATCTTTTTAGAATTATTTTTGAATCAATGCGCTACCTGTCTTTTAAAAGTCCTTTTCTTGGGTTGAGGTTTATTTCAGTTTTTATTTGCAGTGCTTGGTCTGTTACTTTTCTTCATCTGTCCAGTGAAAATTGCTCTGAGAGCAGTTCACTGTTTCTATGTCTTTAACGATCACGATACATCTAGAGCACTTTTCATCCCAGGAATCTCAGACAGAAACACAGCTGGTTACATATATCTTATATTTTGTAGAGATAGATTTGAGTAATCATTTTATTTACAGTGGAGCATCACTGTTCTTTGAGGTAGGGCACAGAGATCATTTAATAACTTAAGGTAAGGGACTTAACTTTCTTGGTGGTTCAGTGGCTGAGACTCCATGCTCCCAGTGGAGGGGGCTGGGGTTCAGTCCTGGTCAGGGAGCTAGATCCTACATGCTGCAACTGAGACCTGATGCAGCCAAATAAATAAATAACAATAAATTTAAAAAATAACTGTAGAGCCCCCAAATATTAAATTTGATGTTTGTCTAGAAAAGACACATTTCCATGAATTTGAGGTGATGAAAAGATAGGAGTGATGATTTAAAAAGTGGTGAAGGCTTTTAAAAAGTATTGAAGGTTGTTGGCCGTTGGTTTTGGCAACTGAGCTGAATGGCTTTTGGGTCTCTTTATAGAGAGCCAGGCACACTGGCTTGAAACTGACTTTCAGAGGTGGTTCCTTTTCTGAGTTAACAAAACTGTCTAATTCCCCACCTAGGTTTAAGGTTGTTCCCATCCACTCATGAGGCTGAACTAACTAGGCCGAAGCCAAAATGCTTGGCCTATCTGAAAGGACAGTGAGCTTACCCAGGGAAAGAGGTGAGGGAATGGGGGTGTGATGGAGTGATGGGAAGGAGAGGTAAAAAGATTCCTCCCATCCTGAAATTAATTACGGTGCCCCCCTGCCCTCAAGAAAAGTGTGTTTGGAGTTAAAGGGTATCTCCAACAAAGTCATTTCAAAGGATTCACTAGCAGGCAATTATAAATATTCTGAATAAATTAAAAATCCCCAGAGGGGAAAACTATTTTCCACTTAATTCCAACCTAATAGGATATTTTTTGTTTTTTCCCCAAATGATAGTGCAGATCATAGACTTCTGCACATTTTGTTTTTATAATTAAGACATTAAAATGTGTTTATTCATTTAACTTAAACATAACTGTTTAGGAAAAGGCCTTAAGTATCCACTCAAACCTATTCTCTATGAGATGAATTTAATATACCACAGCTGAAAACACTTCAAGCTCATCTAAGTAGGAAGTAAATGGGATTATATTATTATATGTCTTTACAAACTGAAATTGAGTTATATTCTTCCTTCTAAACTCAGATTTCATCTTCTTGAAAAGGTTTGGCTGTGATACTATTTACAAAACCTTTATTCTTCTTAAAGATATATAAATATTCCCATTTAAAAATTACCCTTTGTGGAGTTAAAAGAAAAGTAATTGGCAGACAGGGATTCGGAGCAATGATCCAACTCTGGCAAGGAAATAGCAAGAGTGGAGCTTAAGTCATTTTTAATAACGTTCTAATTCCAAGATCAATTTAGAATTTTAAAGTTCATTGATCCTAAGCCACTGTATTTTTATGATCTGACAACACTGTATGCAAAGATGTAAAAAAAAAAAAATCACTTCTAAAGTCAAATCCATTCAGACTATTCCAACACTGAGCTGGGTAAAACTTGGCACACAAATATATGCATGCGGGCAGGTCATAGAAATTTATAGACATCTTTGCACTCTGCCTTATTTGTATCATTTTTATAGATTAAAACAAACAGCAAGAGAAGTCAAAACCTTTATGTACAGCTGTGTTTACTACCTCATACCTTCTAAAAAGAGGAAGATTCTTAAACAGGCAACCTCAGCTTGCGAGAAGAGGTTTCCCTGCTGTGTTCCACAGCATCATCAGTGGAAGGCACAGTGCCCACCTGGACTTGCATCCCTCTGTGATCCTGCAGAAGAAAATTAAGGCACCAGAAAGGAAAAGTCAATAGCTTTCCAAGTGAAGTGTAGCTGACGCAGCAGCGGAATCTTTTCTTAACCCCCCCCCCCCAAAAAAAAAACCCAAAAACTGTAGACAGAAAAGATACATTACCCTACTTGTACCCAGGATCTTAGTAAAGTCAATTTATATAGTCCTTGGGCAGTTAAGCTGATCTTTGCTTCTGCAACACTTAGTTTGATTTCTCTTTCTCAACATACTCTTTTATAAATTTATTTTTATTTGTAGGATAGTTGCTTCACAATAGTGGTTTGGTTTCTGCCACACATCATCATGAATTAGCCATAGGTATACCTATGTCCCCTCCCTCTTGAATCTCCCTCCTACCTCCCACTCTTTCCCACCCCTCTAGGTTGTTACATAGCCCCAGTTTGAGTTCCCTGAGTCTACAGCAAATTTCCGTTGGCATAGCAGACTCTTAGATGGTGCATTTAGCAAAGTTGTATAAACACATACATTCCCATAATTTATTGCTGCATCCTGGTTTAAAATGTTTTCTCAGTTTTACCCCCAATAGATGTATGTGTTTCGATTGGTTACTTTGGAAATCAGGGAACACTTTGGTTGCTATTTCTGCTTTTCAACAGCCCTCACTTTGCAGGCAACATGCTATCTGCCTGCATGCACTATTTTGTTTTCTTTTTAAAAAACATCATTTATTTACTTATTTGCACTATTGTTAGTTTAAAATTGGGTTGGAGGAGTGGGTGAAATGAGTGAAGGAGACCAGAAGGTAAAATATTCAAGTTATAAAATAAATAAGTCACGGGGACATGATGTCCAGAATGGTGGCTATAGTTAATAGTTTTGTGTTGCATGTTTGAAAGTTGCTAAGAGAGGAGATTGTAAGTGTTCTCATAACAAGGAAAAAATGTAACTGTATGGTGATTGATGTTAATTGGACTTATTGTGGTGATCATTTTGCTATATATACAAATATCAAATCATTATGTTTTACACCTGAAACTGATATATGTATCAATTATACCTCAATAGAACAATAAAATGGGGTTTAGGGCTATCTTGGAATTTTACTTACAAGTTCCAGGAATCCTTGGAACTATAGAGGGGAAAAAGGCTTCATTTTTTGAAGCTCTGGATTTCAGCTCCCCACAGAATATATACAGATATTGCATTAAATCCTCTCCTTGAAAAAAAAGTAAAAATGGAAATCAACAAATTAGTGAATAACTGATACAGGCTTTGAAAGCATTCAGAATACACTATGGATGCGCTATTCTTTCCCTACACTTTTCCCTTACTTCCTTTGTTATTTGAGTCTGTCGCTGCTTCAGGGGTGTACTGTTTTATAGCTTTTTCACACTTGCTGTTTAAGAGTTTCAGACACTTTCAGGATCATGTTATAGAGTAACTGTGCTCGGTCACTGGTACTTAACCTACGCAGTAAACTTGGAGAGAATAAGGAGAATTTTTCAGCATTGAGAAAAAGAAGTGAACTAAAGAGCTCATCTTTGCTACAGTGATAATGTTTTTTATAGAATTATTCCTGAAGCCAGTCAGTTGGGTGTAAAACTTGTGAGAGGATATTTAGTAGTTAAAATCGTGTGGTAATTTCCCTTATCTTGCAAGAACAATGAAAAAGATTGGAAGAGAAATAGAAGAATGGAAGACAAGAGGGTAGAAACTGTCAGGCATAAATGACTACTCTGCTCTTCCGGAATTAGAACAGTCATTGGGGATGGCATTTAGGAAAAACATGAGTCCACCCCAGGACTGTTTTTCGGGGGAGCACTTCCCAGAGAGGTTGCAATGAATGGGGTAGAAGGTGCTAATGACAGTTCTAGTCTTTGTGACTTTCTTTTACTGGGTCATTAAATTCAACGTGGCCCTAAATATAACAGTTTAGAAAAATGTTCTCTACGTTTTCTAGTATGTTATTGGGTTTCATTCCTCTTCATAGTCTGATGGTGAACATTTGGCTTGTCCTTTTGCAAATTTTATAGGCCTTTAAATGGTTTTTTCCCAAAGGGATTTCATGTATAATTCACTTCTCTTTTCACGGTAGCGTTGAGAAGTAGCTATGTTAGACTGTTACGGGTGGTCTTCAACTTTTATATATTTGCCTTTCCTTTAACTTGGGCTTGCTCATATTCCATGTTGGCACTCTCACCCAAGCCTTTATTGGTGGGTTTGAGTCATGATGTGGTGACGTTGCCTGCCAGCCACTACTGTTGGGACCCAAGTGTCGGGCCTTGGTGTAAGCAGTGCCAAGTGAATGTCCCTTTCCTGCCTCGGAATATCCAGGCATGGGATTTTTGGCTCATGCGGGGCAGCCGTCTCTCCCCGCCTGGCCTAATCCCTCTTTCCCTCTTGCTGCCAACCTTGCAACCTTCCCGCTTTCCATGTGCTCAGCCTTGGGCTTGCCTAACCCCGTGCCTCCTGGAGGTTAGTGGGCACCTGAGAAGGGTGGTGCTTGGCTCAGCCCTCTGCCTCTGCAAGACAAGCTGCCACCTCCCTTGCACGCCGGGTGGGCCAGAGGGAGGCAGCGCTGGTGGGAACCGTCAGGGGCTTTCTGTTTGTTTAGCTCTTTAGAAATGAATGAGCTTCCTGGGTGACACAGACGGTAAAGAATCTGCCTGCAATGCAGAGACCTGGGTTCAATACCCGGGTCAGGAAGATCCCCTGGAGAAGGGAAAGGCTATCTACTCCAGTATTCCTTCCTGGAGAAGTCCATGTACAGAGGATCCTGGTAGGCTGTAGTTCCCTGGAGAAGGAAAGGCTATCTACTCTAGTATTCTTGCCTGGAGAATTCCATGGACATAGAAGCCTGGCGGGCTGTGGCCCATGGGGTCACAAAGACTGAGCGATGCACATGACTGAGTTACTAACACTTCTTTTCTGGGAACTGAATGTCCGCTTTCAACTACATCTACTTTCAATAAAAGGTATTCCTTGAATACCTATTTGACAGACTAGTAAACTGAGGCCCAAAGAGTCTCCTTTAATAATAATAATACCTTGAATTTTCTTAGAGTTTTGAGCTTAAAGAATCTCAGCAAATTCTCTATATTTTAGTATTTACCCCCACAGTATTCCTGAGAGATAAGTAGAGCACTGAGAAATCTGACTTCCTAACTTATTGGACGTACGCTGTATGAAGCCCTGCTGTTACCTAAGGTTAATCAGAAATTCCCATGGTTAAAGTGCTATCCATGTTTGTTTTTCTGTTTCTGACTCCATTCCATATGATGGTTTCTAGGTACATCCATCTTCTCTACAAACGACCCAACTTTATTCCTTTTAATGGCTAATATTCCACTGTGTATAAGTACCACATATTTGCATATATGTGGAATCTAGAAAAATGCTACAGATGAACTTATTGCAGATGCAGAGAACAGACATGTGGGCATGATTGGGGGAGAGGAGGGTGGGGCAAATCGGGAGATTGGGCTTGACACATATATATATTACCATGTGTAAAATTGATAGCTAGTGGGAACCTGCTGTATATCACAGGGAGCTCAGCTCAGTGCTGAGGACCTCGGGGGTGAGATGGGGGTGGCGTGGGAGGGAGGTCCAAGAGGGAGGGGACGCATGTGTACGTAAAGCTGATTTACTTTGTTGTAAGGCAGAAACTAACATAATGTTGTAAGCAACTATACCCCAATAAAAAATGCTGTCTGTATACACACACCAAAAACTTGTCAAAAGCAAATTTGGTACTCTTTTAATATATAAAATAACAGTATTCAGTAGGCATTTAATATGTGCTAATTATTTTGTGTTTATTTTTTCACTTCTTCTTTATGGCAGTGTGCAAGGGGGCGCCTCATAATCCCATTCACATGGGGGAATGTGAGGCAGAGGTGAAGAATCTTAGTTATGCCGCTGTAGCTGGCAAGTTTATTACATGGGGAATCTCAAAAACTGGAAATCCTCCACCCTCCAATAAGAGCAAAGAATTGTGGCTTTAGACTCCAGGATAACATTTTTGTTGTTCCTTTTCTTTTTCTTAGTATTTTCAGACACATTCTACAAATCTTTCAATTATAATAGTTTGTTTTATCCTTTTTCTTGGCCACACCGCAGGACATGTGTGATCTTAGTTCTCTAACTAGGGGTCAGATCCACGCCCCTTGGAGTGGAAGCACAGCGTCTTAGCCACTGGATCACCAGGGGAGTCCCTGTAATGGTTGGTTTACATCAACAATTCTTATGAACAATGTTGTTCTCATCAACAACTTAATGAACCTCATTTTTTTTTTTAAAAGATACAATTGGTGGATATTAATTTAGGAAGTTGAATTGAGTTGAATTGAGATATGATGTAGATCAGGGCGTTCGGCAGTCCTCAGTATTGGAACCAGGAAAATTCAGGGGAAAGTTGCTCAAATCGGAAAGCTTAATTTCCTAACTGATGTGATGAGCAGTTGGTCCCTTGGAACTAACTAGGGACAGTCCCTGTAAAACTGAGTGGGAGACCTGATTCTACCATTTGCCTCCGTTCTTCACCCCCCCACACACACCCCTTCCCTCTTCACATCCACGCATGTATCTCACGCATCTATCTGTAGAATATTCTAACAAAATCTGTTTCTTATCAAAATTATGTGTGTATGCTCAGTTGCTCAGTCATGTCTGACTCTGTGTGATCCCATGAACTGTAGCCCGCCAGGCTCCTCTGTTCATGGAATTCTCTAGGCAAGAATACTGGAGTGGGTGGCCATTTTCTCCTCCAGGGGATCTTCCTGACCCAGGGACCATAGGCAGGTGAATTCTTTACAGTTATGTGTAGGGTGACCATGTATGGTATCATTCACACTGGGACACTTTTTTTTTTTAAGCAGTGTTATGTTAGTTTCAGGTGTACAAACACAGACATTTTTTAAAATTAAAAGATGATAATAATTACCCTAGGACAAAAGCTGGAATGTTCCTGGCCAAACCTTAATTTTAGAATCTATTTCTGAGACTCTGCAAAGTATTTTAGTAGGCCACCTTGGGAAGTCCTATCCAGTAGCCTGACATTATGGGAGTTTTCATGGTAGGGAGAGCAGAGGTTTTCTAGATGCCTTGGCGTCGGGCTACTGGGCCTGTACCCGAGAGGTTGGGGAGGGTCGGGCCCGTCACTAGAGGTTGTGAAGGTTGTGCACTGCACAAGGGTGCCACGATGAAAGGAGAATGGGAACCGAGTCCAGCCTGTATGCTATCTGCCCAGCCATGTATCTAAGCGAGGGGCTGTGTCTGCCCCAGGAGAGGTGCATCTGTCTGTAGACACACAAAGACACCACATAGACTGGGAGAATCCCTGAGTGCAGCAAAATTCCATCTTTTGTCTAATTTTCCCAAAGTATTGACTCTCTATCCCTTTTTTCATTTTGATTATTATCTTTATAGTCCTGGCAGAAATCACGCCTCTGTATTTTAAAAATCACTTAATCTGAGTCTCCCGCATAATAGAAAACTGCAGAGACCTGAAACCTGAGGCTCTCAAATGCACAAAAATATACTGAGAGGTTTTGTTTTCTTTTAAGCTTGGACCGTCCTAAAGCTTTTCAAAATCTGGTATATAGAGAGGATAAATGCTTATGCCTAAACTGACCATGCATTCAAGGGCTGTATTTCTTTTCTTCTGTGAGGCGTGCCATATACAGCAAAGATATCTCCCTTACTGCCGAGGTTTCTTCAAAGAGTGAAACTTGGAGGACTATTACCTTTCACAAAACTTTTAAAATGTACTCATTGGCCTTGCAAAAGAAATGACTATCTGGTGCAATTATGTTGGACCATAGACCCAAAGAACAATGAATGTTTCAAACACAAATTGCTTTTGAGAGTCATAGTTCTATTCTCGGCTTGAAGACATTCATGTAGGAAATTAACAGAGAATTTTAATAAAAAACTCTCTGGATAAAGGAAATTAGATGAGCAATGCCAGTTTGTCTTTTAAGTTGCTTGAGCACATCTGTCATAACAGACCTTGCCCCAGATTGTGGAACCCTTTCCTTCCAGAATCTCTTAATGGTAGTAGAACTTACAGTGCCATAATTTCCTTTCATTTCTGACAGTGTTATCCTATCTTTACAGACTTACACTGACAGCGTTTCATCTTAACATCATTAGATCATCTCACCTGACTTTTGCATGTGGCACACGTCATTACATTGCAGTGATGGCGCTGTGCAATTACCAGTGCAGTGAATAGGATATTAGCATGATTACTGGCGAAAAAAGTTAGCACATACAGAGATAGCGTTCTGCATTTGAAAGCATATTATGGCTATTTAGTTAGTCTGCCCAGTGCTCCTGGGATCCGGTGAAACTTACTATTCTTTTACACCAAGTAGGCTAATGAAAGGAGACAATATTATAGGACCAGGCACTGGCTAAACTTTCCTTAACTTCTTCGACTTTTTTAAACTTAAAAAAGTTGGATATAAAGATTTGTAGTAACCAGTCATTGCCTTTAAAGGCCAGACATGTGAGAAAATTATATTTCCCCTCGAAATTCTGCTTTACCTCTTTTCCATTTACGTGATTATCATGGCAGTTAATAACAGGTTTTGTGAATGTTGATTGATATGTAATCTGGAATTATTGAAAGCATCCATATTGAGAAAATAGAATTGATCTAATCTGAGAAAAATCCCTTAATATTTTAATTGAAGTATAGTTGATTTGCAATGTGTTAATTTCTGCTGTACCATGAAACGATTCAGTTATACATGTATATATACATTCCTATTATATATAAATTCTTATTTTATATATAACATATGTATATGTAATGTTCTTTTCCATTATGGTTTACTACAGGGTATTTTATTATAGTACCCTGCGCTTTATAGTAAGACCTTTTTTTTTTTAAATTGTTTTATTGTATTTATTGGACACACAGCATGTGGGATCTTAGTTCCCCAACCAGGGATAGAACCCTTGCTCCCTCCATTGGGACCTCAGAATTTAACCACTGGACCACGAGGGAATCCCCCTATAGTAAGACCTTTTTTTAAAAATCCATCTTCTGTATAATAGTTTGCATCTACTAACCCCAAACTCTCAATTGATCTCACCCTCATCTTCCCTCCTGCTTGTCAGCCATAAGTCTGTTTCTGTTTCATAGATATGTTTGTTTGTGTCATATTTTAGATTCCACATATACATAATATAATTATATGGCTTTTCTCTCTCTCTTTCTGACTTACTTCACTCAGTATGATAATCTCTAGGTCCATTCATGTTGCTGCAAATGGCATTACTTCATTCTTTTTTATGGCTGAGTGGTATTCCGTGTGTGTGTGTGTGTATGTGTGTGTACCGTATCCTCTTTATCCATTCATCTGTCAGGGCACATTTAGGCTGCCTCCATGTCTTGTCTCTTGTGAGTAGTGCTGCAATGAACATTGGAACATGTATCTTTTAGAATTAAGAGCTTTATCTGGATATGTGCTCAGGGGTGTGATTGCTGGATCATTTGGCAACTCTGTTTTTAGCTTTTTGAGGAACCTCCATAATGTTTTCAGTTCTGGCTGCACCAGTTGACATTCCCACCAGAAGTGTAGGAGGGTTCCCTTTTCTCTGTACCCTCTCCAGCATTTGTTATTTGTAGACTTTTTAATGATGACCATCTCAGGTGTGAGGTGATACCTCATTGTAGTTTTGCTTTGCATTTCTCTGATAATTAGCAATGATGAGCATCTTTTCATGTGCCTGTTGACCATCTGTATGTCCTCTTTGGAGAAATGTCTATTTAAGTCTCGACACATTTTTTGATTGGGTTGTTTGGTTTTTTTGATACTGAATTGTATGAACTGTTTTAATATTTTGGAGATTAAGCCCTTGTTGGTCACATCTTTTGCAAAAATTTTCTCCCACTCTCTAGGCTATTTTTCATTTGTTTATGGTTTCCTTTGCGGTACCAAAGCTTGTGAGTTTAATTAGGCCCCGCTTGTTTATTTTTGCTTTTTTAGTCTTGAGAGACCAACCCAAGAAAAAATTGGCATGATTTATGTCAGAGAACATTTTGCCTATGTTCTCGGAGCTTTATGGCGCTGTGTCTTATCTTTTAGTCTTTAAGCCATTTTGAGTCTGTTTTTGTGAATGGTGTGAGGGTGTGTTCTGGCTTCACTGATTCACATGCAACTGTCCACCTTTCCCAACATCACTGGCTGAAGAGACTGTCTTTTCCCCATTCTGTCTTCTCGCTTCCTTTGTCACAGAATAACTGACTACAGGTGGGTTTATTTCTGGGCCTTCTGTTCTGTTCCATTGATCCATGAGTCTGTTTTTTTGCTGTTTTGATTACCATGCCATTTTGATTACTGTAGCTTTGTAGCTGCAGTAGATTGGCCTGAAGTCTGGGAGGATTGCCTCCTGCTTTGTTCTTTTTTCTTCAGGCCTAATTTTTTTATAAAAAGCTTGCTTTCTTTCTGGCTGTGCTGGGTCTGCACTGCTATGCACAGGCTTTCTCTGGCTGTGGTGCGCAGGCTTCTCACTGCAGTGACTTCTGTTGTTGCTGAGCATGGATTCTAGGCACATGGGCTTCAGTAGTTGGGGCATTTAGACTCAGTAGTTGTGGTGCATAGATTTAGTTTCCCTGTGGCATGGGGGATCTTCCCGGCCAGGGATCGAGCCCTGTGTCCCCTGCATTAGCAGCCAAATTCTTAACCACTGGACTACCAGGAAAACCCAGGCCTTAGTTTTTAACCACTAACCAGGAAATCATGTGATCAAAGGATGACATTGAAACCATTTTAGAGCTATAGAAATTTTGATAATTGAAAAGCCTCAATATTTCCATCATATTTTTTCTAAAATATCTCACAAGTATAATAATGCCTTAACCAATTTGGGAGACTCAGTATTGTCTGGGTGGGAGAGGATGGGCTGATTGCCTTTTATTTAATCCCATAATTCACCATGGTTTCCAATTTTAAGGTGATAAAAGAAATTGATTGTATGAATTGATCAAAAGTTTTATAAGCTTTCTGAGCCTCAGTTTTGGAATTTGAATAATTATAAAAGTATTTATTGTAAAGATTATCACGATGGTAAAATGAGATGACAAATATAAATCTCTTGACTCCGAATCTGGACATAGTAGATAACTCAATTAAGAGGAATGATTAGTATAACTTGAGAGAGCTTGACTGGCCTGGGAACTAGGGCAGAAACTATAGTGGCTGGGGAGCAGGACTTCTCAGGGGACATTTCTTCACTCTTGGCCCTTCTTCTGCTAGGTTCACATTGCCAGGATAGGCAGTATTCCAGGATCTCAGAGTTTATTATTTTACTTGGCCACCCTCTGCAATGATTCAGCAGTGAATGGGAGCAGTGTCAGTGGATGAACTTGTGTAGATGGATCAGAACCAGTTTGTCTAACTGACTAGTATTATTTTACCAAATCTTCCCCCACCCTCCTGTAAAAGGAAGACACCAAATGTTGTAGTTGCTCAGTTGCTCAGTCGTGTCCGACTCTTTGTGACCTGACGGACTGCAGTAGGCCAGGCTTCCCTGTCCTTCACCGTCTCCCAGAGTTTGCTCAGGCTGCATGTCCATTGAGTCAGTGATGCCATCCAACCATCTCGTCCTCTGTCACCCCCTTCTCCTCTTGACCTCAGTCTTTCCCGATATCAGGGTCTTTTCCAATGAACCAGTTTGTCTAACTTTGACTAGTATCTTACCAAATCTACCCCCACCCTCCTATAAAAGGAAGAAACTAAATGAAAAGAATACAAATTTTCACTTTAATTAAAAAAAGTCATAACTCCTGGGCCTATATGTATGTCCCTATGACTTACTAATAGTCATATCTATTTTGTGACAAAACTGGTATTTTTAATCAAATGAGCTTTTGAAGTCAGAAATATTATATCTTTTTTATTTTATGCACAACTTCAAGTCTTTTCTTATACTATTGAATTTACTCTTTTGACTCCTGCGTTATCCCAAGTCCTCCTTGTCTCAAGCCCCACTATTATAGTACCCTCTAATTTTAGTCTTTCCATGTTCCAATCCATCAGCCTCAACTCTATTCTGTCTCACCAATGATAGCTGTTCCCTGTGAGATCAAGCCTGAACTGAGATCAAGCCTAAACTGAACACTGGCGTGAAAAGCGCCCACAGTCTGGTTCTGACCCCATCCATCCAGTATTTTTCCATCTTGAGCTGCCTCAAACAACCCCATGTCTTCAGTCAAGCTCCTGCTCTCCTTGTTCCCAATCATAGCGTATACTTTCCCACTATCTTTGATTCTCCTGATCCCAGCTGGGGTTCAGTGTAGAAAGCAGAAGTCGTTCGAGATGTTCTAGGCAGTGAGGGATTTCAGGCAGTTGGGTACTTTAAAAAGTGTCAAAAGGTCTGGAGGAAGTCTAGGCTGGGCCTCCAAAAACACCTCCTGAAGCATAATAGAGGCTGCTAACAGATTTAATTCAAGAAGCTCTACAGCAGTCCAGGGAGATCAAAAGCTGCCATCACTGCCGTTGCACTTGCCTCTTAACCGAGGAAACTGGAGGGAAAAAACCCCAAAGACTATTTTCCATTCCATGTAACTAGCGTAAAGAGCCAAAGGGTTGTGAAAATGGTCTTTCCTTCATGTCTGCTTTCTACATGGAAAAAAATGCATGCCTTTGCAACCTGAATCTTTGCTGCAAAGGAGTCTTCCTGTACACGAGGGAAACTAGAAAAACGGTGAGTAGAGTTGTTTTTCTTTCACTGAGAGGATAATTGCTTTACAGTGTTGGGTTGGTTTCTGCCGTACGTCAACATGAATCAGCCGTATGTCCCCTCCCACTTGAACCTCCCTTCCACCTCCCACCCCATCCCACCCTCCGGGTCGTCACGGAACACCAGGGCTGATGAGCTCCCTGGGTTGTCCAGCAAATTCCCACTGGCCGTCTGTTTTACATACGGTAGTGTGTGTGTCTCCGTGCTGCTCTCTTAATTTGCCCCACCGTCTCCTTCCCCTGCCGTGTCTGTAAGTCTGTTCTCTATGTCTCTGCATCTCTATTGCTGTCCTGCAGATGAGTTCAGTAGATGGAGTTTGAGAGAGCTAGTTGATGGTTTAACTCCAGTCCTTGCTTACTTCTCCTACATGTAAAATATATGAGATACCTAGAGAGCATGAAACTAAGGTCTGCCCTCTTCCTTCTCTACCTTGAGTTACTTATTTGAAGGCTCAGTTCAGATGTCTCCTCCTCCAGGAAATAGCATGCAACGTCAATGGTAGATCTTTTTACGTCATAATCCTCCTTAACCCACATTGCAGAGATAGTAAATGAGTGGTTCACATGGCCGCACTCTGCCTCTGCACACCCTCACCATCATCCCACTTGAATAGTCAGATTAAAGCACGAATTTACTCAGCCTGGAACTGGCCTCAGAATCCTTTATATCACAGTACTCAAGTCAGCCTCAGTCTACTGAGAAGTTATAATGGCATGGTTCCTGCCCTCGACTGGGTCTTCCCTTACTCTTTAGACTTTTAAATCACCCCTCTCTTTGACTTCCCCTCCCATGGAGTCTGTCAGCGTCCTGTTCCCGAGATAGCTCCTTCAGTGCTGAGATTTTCAGCAGAGGAGCCTCTTAATGCCCATGAGCTTGGGTTCTGATTCTCTGTTTCCAGCCTCTCTTTTGAATTCCAGTTATGGATCTTCAATGGACGTTTCAATTGATTCTGTAATTACCTCCAACCCAGGCAGATTGGGGGCTTCCCGGTGGCTCAGAGGGTAAAGAATCTGCCTGCAATGCAGGAGACCCGGGTTTGATGCCTAGGTCAGGAAGATCCCCTGGAGAAGGGAATAGCAACCCACTCCAGCATTTTTGTCTGGGAAATCCCATGGACAGAGGAGCCTGGTGGGGCTACAGTTCATGGGGTCACAGAGTCAGACACGACTGAGCGGCTGAACACACACAGGCAGATAGACTTCATCATCATGGTTCTGATTGTCCTCTTTCTTTGATGAATCCACAATTCTTCTAGTCACAAAGGTGGAAAACTTTGCAGTCGACCTTGAGGACTCCTTCTCTTTTATTTCTGTTAACAGGGACAATATTTGGGATGGGGAGGACATTAAATAGATATATACAGCTCAGCCTGGGATAATATGGCCTCTCATGGGTACAGTACTCTAAGGCCTTTGAAAGGATGCCTGCACTTACGGTCTCACAGCTAAATTATTGAGAAAGTTGGGATAAGAAGAAAAAGCTGGGTACAGGGCGCATTAGTCAGCCTTTAAAAAGTATGAAAATCTGACACATGTTGCAACATAGATGAAACTTGAAGACATTATTCTGAATGAAATAAGCTAGACACAAAATGGCACTTTTATTAAGTACCTAGGAAAACAAATAGAGACAGAATGTATCCCAGTGATTAGCTGGGATTGGGTGAAGAGGAGGATGGGAAGGTTTTTCTTTCTTTTTTTTTTTTTTTAAACTGTGTTGGGTCTTCACTGTGGCATTCAGGCTTCTCTGGTTGTGACGCATAGGCTTTGTTGCCCCATGACTTGTGGGGTCTTGGTTCCCCAACCCGGGATTCAACCTGCATCCCCTTCATTGGATTCTTTACCACTGGACCACCAGGGAAGTCCTCCTGGGAAATTATTGTTTAATGAGTATAGAGTTTTAGTATAGGATGATGAAAAAGCTCTGGACATGAATAGTCATGGTGTGTATGAATAGATTTAATGCCAATGAACTGTACATTTTGAAATAGTTAAAGTGATAAATTTTGTTAGTTTATTTTACTAAAGGAAAAAATGTAATATTAAAAGAAATACACAGTGAGATACCACGTCACATGCACTAAGATAGCGATCATAAAAAAATTTTTTAATGGAAAAAAATTGAAAACTGTCCCCGTGAGACCTTCAAACTGGCCAGGACTTGGCGCAGGTCTCTAAACTCTGTCCTAGATCCCTGGAGACTTTGTTTTCCTTCTGGAATTGAGAGTCTTACTCTGTGTTCTGATGCAAGTCCTCAGGCCAGAGCCTCTTTCTCGTTTGGGAACTTTCCCATCTCCTGTCCACTGCGTCAACCCCCCGTCACCTCTTAGGGTCCAATTCACATCCCATTGTATGCATGAAACCCTCCCAGATCACTACCCTCATCTTTCTGTCCTTTGAGCTACACTTGACCTTACGTTTGTGTAATTACTGAGCCCTTTTCATAAACTGTGTCACATTATTAAAATATTTAAAATAGTTCTTCATGTATCTAGGGGTTGATATCATCAGCATCTATTATCTTGTGCCGAATGTTCACTGTGCAGCTCAGCTATATACACTTTCAAAAACAGGAGTCAAATTTTGTGTCTCTTTTGTTTTCTTACAATAACTGTTAAAGTGGGCTGCGTATATTGTTGCTCAACAATTGTGGGTCAGTCGTTTGACGGTGTGTTGTTCCTGCTTACATAATCATGAGGGAGGTTTTCTGAGAAAAATGCCTGAATCCAGGGTTTCTCAACATTTTTCATCATTGCTCTGCAACTACAAGGACATTTATGGGCATCTTTTTCTAATCCCCTTTCCATGAAGTTTTAATGCCTGAAATTAACAGTATGTTTCTTTATGGACTACCTGTTTGTGTACATGCTAAGTCACGTCAGTCGTGTTAGACTGTTTGTGACTCTGTGAACTGTAGCCTGCCAGGCTCCTCTGTCCATGGCATCTGCCAGGTAAGAATATTGGAGTGGGTTTCTGTGTTCTCAGGGGAATCTTCCCAATACAGGGGTTGAACCCGTGTCTCCTCTATCTCCTGCATTAGCAGGCGGATTCTTTACCACTGAGCCACCAGGAAAACCCAGGAACATGTGAGTTAGACCAAAGAGAAGAGCTGTTAATGTTCTGCAAGAAGTCAGTGGGGGAGATGCTTAGGTGGTTATTCAGGCATTTCGGCTCCTTCAAGCATAACTTCATGGAGAAGTTCTTCTAGTCCGGCTTGTTATTACCTAAAAAGCCCAGCTCTTTTTTCCCTCTGTGGTTTTCACCTTCATTCTAGTTGTCTACATTCACAAGTGAGGACAGAGCCTGAGAATGTGCTTTCTAACAAGTTCTGATTTCTTGAAATCTCCTAGTTGTTCAGTTACTCATTGGGGAAGGGGTGGGGGCAGAGTAAGCTACTGTTTTGACACAAGGAAGCATACAGTGTTGCCTCTGAAGGTGCATGGGGCACCTTAGAAAGGATGGAACGCAGCAGACAAGATGAAGGGCGGCTGCGAGCACATGGAGGGTCTGGTTGGAATTAGAGCAAGGAGCCGCCCTCCTTTAGGTCCCAGAGCCTGGCCAACTCTCAGCCTGCTCACACCTGAGCACCTTGGTCTGGGTGTCTTTGGGGTGGCAGCCAGCTGTACACCCTAAAACTGTAACACCTGAAAGGATAAAGAGTTGTGAACGTAGAAATGAACACATTTAAAATACAGTTTAAAGGCTTTGAAGCAGTTTATGAGACCTGCCTTGTGCAGCTACGAGCTCCCTCTCTCCGGTTACTGCCTGTGCGGGGTTTGGTTTGGAAAAGCTGAGCCAAACTCTTGATTTCACATTCCTTCTCTTTGCTCGGATGTGGTGTGCAACTGGCACGGGTCCCACGTTGGAGTGTGGGAGCATCCGGACAGAGAGCATTTCCAAAGAGAACTCCAGACAAGTCATCCCGCAGAACACACATCTCCTGGGACCTTTTGCCCAGAGTTTTAACTGAATTCCCCTCCCCCACCAATAATCTGAGCGTGCCATCTGAAATACTAAATTTTAGTTCAGATTAAAGTATCCCAGAACTTCACTACCAATAACAAGTGGTTAATTTGCAAACACATTTTAACATAGCTAAACACAAAGTTTTGTT
Source organism: Muntiacus reevesi (assembly GCF_963930625.1). NCBI lineage: Eukaryota > Metazoa > Chordata > Mammalia > Artiodactyla > Cervidae > Muntiacus > Muntiacus reevesi. Next base: position 13,739,135 of record NC_089254.1, read on the forward strand.
TTTGTAGTTACTAGTGATCAAAAAGTTCTGTTTTCTTAAGCTTAAACCTGGGATTTCCGCCAACTGTCTGATTTTCTATTGTTACCACATTTTGACCTCAAATGGAAATAACCATCTACATTACAAATATTATTGCATCCTATGAGGGAAAATTTGCATGGCTTCTGATAGAATAAAGGAATATTAGTTGCTTTTTGTTGTTGTTGTTGCTCAGAAGTAGCCTATAATGAATTAACATGATTCCAAACAGAAAAAACATGTAAACTTTCTTTGTGGTTAAACGTTTAACTTTATAAAGTATAGATTCCATGATATCGTGTTTTTCAGACTGCATAAGCTTTCTAGCTTGTTGCTAATAAAAGAATTGATGAGAATAACTGAATGATTATGAGCTTAATTTGAGATTTATAAATCTGTGATTTATATATGTGTGATTTGTATATACTTCATGACAGACAGAACAATTCTATTTTTCTCCAGTATCAAAAGTTTTTTAAAAAAGTTATCCATATTGCTGCAATATCTTATATTACTTTGCCAATATAAATACCTGTTTCTATTTATATCTCCATTTTTACTTCGAAAAGAAATGTGTGTTTCATTCTCTGAAGTTAAACCAGTATATAAAAATCAGCATAAGAACTCATCACAGTGCAAATAGTGTTTTAGAGGAGTATCAATAAATATCCATAGGGTATTTAAAATAGAGATTAATGTACTTTGTCACACTTTCTTGGTACAGATTAGAGAGACAAACTTTTCTGATCATTTAATTCAAGTTGCAAAGATGCTGCTCAAGGAATTATTCAGCCTGACTCAGCCCTTGTAGTGAGCTAGATTAGATGGTTGGAATAGAAAGAACATCTTTAGTTCATTGCTCTGCCCTCAGAAAACTGACTTCTGGCACACTGCTGAACCGGTACATCATGTCTGGGACCTGGAGGGTCTTTGCTCTCAGAATCTTCTAAATTCTCTACATTGCCCTGGAACTGAAACATCTACTGTGCTGAAACCAGTGCCAGATGAGCTGGGACACGGTGTGAGATGGATCTCTCTAATTTTGTGCTCTTAGGAGTCCAGCTGAGGAAGTGACCGAGTAGTTCTCCAGAGATGCAGATGCATGGGGCGAAAATGGTAATTCATCCTACAAGGCCTGGAGACTTAGCTGTGCATGCCTCCCAGAGTTCCTAAAAAAGAATCAGGTTTGGACATTTCAAAAAAAATTTTTTTAGACTTTCCTATTAAAAAAACCAAAGACACCCTCATGAATTTGAAGAACAATTATGCATCTTTAATCCCTTAGCTCAGTTGAATGGTACTTTGTGATATCCCACCATTAGCTCCTTTATGAAAGTACTATCAGAGATGGAAATGGGAACCGGCACTGCATGCTTCTGCTACTCCCAAGAAAACAGGGGCAGGAAAAGAACCTGGGTGCTTCAGAGGGCAGCCTTATGAATCCTTGCTTCCACTTGCATGTGCCTCTGGCTTCCCACCACCTTAATTTAAATAATATCTTTGAGAAGTAAGGAAAAAAAGAACTCAAGAGTTTGGGTTAAATACAATTCAATTACCATAGGGGATGGCCATTAAATATTTCATAAGGTATTTTATGTAGCATCTACTTACAGAAAGATATATAGTACTACTTAAAAGCTTTTATTTGGCAGACAAAACATTGCTATAAGATGTGATGCCCAGAACAAAAGCTATAGCCTAAACATAACTGAAATATCCCAAATATCTTTAATGGCTTGGTAATGAGGAAGTGTGTAAAGCATGAAAGAGTGTGGCTTTGCACTTCCAAATTGTCCATTGTATTAAAAGTCACATTATGAAATGGTGGGATGCATGAGACAAGTGCTCGGGCCTGGTGGGCTGGGAGGACCCAGAGGAATCGGGTGGAGAGGGAGGTGGGAGGGGGGATCAGGATGGGGAACACATGTAACTCCATGGCTGATTCATGTCAATATATGACAAAACCCACTGCAATGTTGTGAAGTAATTAGCCTCCAACTAATAAAAATAAATGAAAAAAAAAAAAAAAAAAGAAATGGTGTCACAGCTTTCAGAGATTCTGCTTATGGCACTAGATCTGTGACATGCGTAACTAAAGGAAACACTCCAAATCAGATTGTACGTGGTTAAAAATTTTTTAAAAATCACTTGAAAAAGAACTAATGCACCAAGTTAATATGGCTGCGTATGCTGCTTAAGAAGCGACAGGCCAGCCCTCCGCACAGCCCTGCAGAGTGCCCAGTGCTAGAGAAGAGAGTTGTGTTAAAAATAAGAAAGCAGCAGCTGCAGCCAGCTTATTTTAGAAATCACAGTATGCCCTTAGACAGGTAGCTTGACTTTATCTCCTGGGCAGAGACTGGATATGGGAGAGATCTGGGTTGTGGAACATTTTGGCTGGAAATATTAAGGACTTTAAAATTTTCTCTTGTGTCGAGAACTGTTTTAAACCCTCTGGACTTCTTCACCTTGAGGTAGGCTAACAACAGTGACATCTAGTGGTCACATTGATCTCTCTTTCTCTCTTTTCTTCTCCCCACGCCACCCCAAGAAGCAGTGTTCTCAGAGTCAGGTGTTTAAAGTTGAATCTCTCTGTTAATTATCCACACTCAGATGGGTTTTCTGGGTCTCCAAGTTGCTTCAGATACACGTGTTGATGGATTAATGCTGAAATGTTTTAGTGTACCTCTTTGCCTTGTGTGAAAGTCACCAGACTGCGCGGCAGAGAGGAATAACTGGGCCCGGTAATTTAGGAGGACGGGTTTGACAGCCCAAGCACTGGGTGATGGACAGAGCAGGCGCAGGTGCTCCGCTGGCTCCCGCACTGTCCCCCCCATCCCGTCCACACAGGAGGCCGCCGCACACCATCCGTCCCGCATCGCCCCGCGGCTCAGGCCCTCAGGTGCCGTCACGCTGGGTTCACACGTGCCTGCCTGCCTTCTAGACAGAATGGGCCACTGTGTTTCTCTTTCAGCCAGCAGGGTGGTGCACTTGGTCTGTTTCTCCCAGTTCCCCAGCTCGTTTCTCTGCTCCAGCCAGATGTGTTCGCTCGCTGGCATCTACACCTGTCATATTAATTTCTCCTTTACTGCCCGTGGTCTTCCTTCCTTTCTTTACCGCTTCCTGTTTTTCAAGACTCAGTGTACGCCCATCTTTTCTGTGAAGCCACATCTTTATTACATCTACACCGATCTCTCCATTCTCTGAATTACTATTTTATTTATACTTAGTACCACACTGTTTAGCATTAAGCTGCCCTTCTAGTATTTCATGTTTCTTTATCTTGTCTTATTTGCTAGAGTTTAAACCCTGCAAAAGCCATGATTGATGTCTAATGTGTTTTTTTGGATTTTTCTTAGGTTTTTTTGTTTGTTTTCTTCTGTGGGGAGAGGAGTACCGTATTACTTTATTTGAAGGATTGGTACAAATAAAAGAACTTAAGTAGATGATTTGGTACACTGTCAGCTTTTTAATGATATAAAATAAGGACAGTATGGCGGTGGCTGAGTCGCTAAGTCATGTCTGACTCTTGGGATTTCCCAAGCGAGAATACTGGAGTAGGTTTCCAGTTCCTTCTCCAGGGGACCTTCCTGACCCAGGGACTGAACCCAGATCTACCCACAGGCAGTCTGCTGCATTGCAGGTGAATTCTTTATCCCCCCAAGCCACCAGGGAAGACCAAGGAAAACATGCCCTCTTCTAAACCGTTTCTTAAACTTTCCTCATGTTTCAATGGCAAAGGTCTATTTCCTTTTGTCCAACCAGCTGATAGACTATAGTTTTTATTGATAGCCTGTAGAATAATGTTAAGCTGTTACACAAATCAGTAAAATGAGCCTTAGATCAACTTGAGTTTTTGTAGAAGTTTATTACTAGGAGATTCTCAAGGAAACATAAACATGAGATAAATTATTCTACAAACATTTGACCCTACACCAACAGAGCAGAACGACATAGAATAGTGTGGAAATCTTTCTCAGGACTTGAAAATCTCTATTTTCTTTTAGGAAGATCATCCAGTCTAAAAATGTGATCCTGTATCTCCATCTCAAGTTCTGTTCACTGTTTGACATCTTGTTGCTTTTCAAGTACTTTATTATGCTATCATGTGGCCTACCTAAGGAGCACTTGACTGTCAAGTTAAAATTAGGAATTTTTTATTTATCATTTTATTATTCATTTTTAATTTACTTTTTAAATAAAAAGAACTTCCCTGCCAGAATTTGGATAAGTAATATTTAAGATTAGGTTACACATGCACTAAGCCCTGGACAGATTAATATCATATTGGTTAAGATTCAATGGGAAGATTGCACTCTTTCCTGGGCACTACATTTAAAAGAGGCAGACAAATTGGAGAGGGTTCAGAGGGGAAGAACAACAATGATCAAAGGTTTGGAAAATCAGCCCTGTGAGGAAAGGTGAAAAGAATCAGGCTGGTTCTACCCAGAGAAGAGAGGGCTGAAAAAGGCCATAATAACTCTCCAAAACATGTAAAAGGATGTTTTCAAGTGGAAAGGGATCAATTATCCTCATTAGTCAACAAGGACAGGGCCGGGAGTAATGGGACTTAAACTACTGCAAAAGAAGAAAAAAAAAAATTAAATATTATGAAAACCTTCGTGTCAAGGCTAGGCCTAATGCTTTTTCTGAGTGAGGGATAAAGGCATCAGTCCTGCTATGATGGTTGGGAGGAATGTCAGAAAATTACCAGAGAAAACCCTGACAACTCAGTAATTCTAAGGCAGGAAACAAGCAGATAATTTTTATGTTACTTTTAACATTGAAATAATGTTCATCGTACCAGCCCAGTGAGGGGGTATTTTCACCCAAAGCCATAAAAACTGGTGTAGATTCACAGAAAGATGCAGAGAGACATACATCACAGAAGAAAAAGATACTTAATTACCCATTCCTGTACCATCTTGGCTCATTCTTTCCGGAATGAACACATGAAAATAGGCTTATCTTAAACTAATTTAGTGTTAATGCCGTTTGTTCCTGGGTTAAATATAATATTAAGTGACAGTAGGACTGCTAGACATTTTTAAGTACAGATAAGTCAAGCATGAAGACAAAGTGATGGAAAGAGAATATATAGGTCTGAAAAGTAATCGGAATTTGCTGGCATGTGATTTGTTTATTACCTGCCATTTCCTCCCTGTTTTCTTAGCCTCCTGCTTTCCTGAGAAGGGGTTATCCAGCTTCAGTGCTGTGTGTTCATTTATTCCACTTTTCACTCATTTATTTCCTCTCTGTACAGCCCTGCTTCTAAATCTCCATTCCTCCGTCCCTCCCTTCTCTCAGCGCACGTGTATTGTATCTGCTGTTTGACCAGAAACGGGGATAGTGTTTTCACCCCGTTGCCCTGAATCAAACACTCAGTTTATTCCTCACACACTCACTCAGTGACTCCCACATCCTGGGCACCGTGCTGAACGCCCCGGCTGCAGCCACGGATGAGACGTGTTTTGTCCCTACTCTCGGGGAGTGCATGCCCTGGACATAAAGACACAGAGCGTGATGCGTGCTGGGAGGGGGCTGCCGGGAGGGCTGTGGGCGCGCAGAGCAGGACAGCCTGAGGGAACCCAGGGAATACTGCCCTCCAAAGGAGGTGAGACCAGAAAAAACAATAAAACTGAGCAGGTTAAGTGTCAGGGGAAGGCAGTGAGGCCCATCTTCTAGGTAGTGGCTAGCAGATGCAGAACCTTAGAAAGGAAAGGGAGACTTCACAATTCACATAGACTGTGAATTTATGGATTTTACAAAATTGCCTTAACAGGTATTTTTTTTTTTTAAAAGACACATACAGACTTCCAAAAGAGAGCTATCTACCCCGAGGGGAAAAAAAGCAACTTATATTTATCCCACAAGTGTTAGCTTTTTAGAAACTTTTTGTGAGTATATTACATCTATAAGTAAAGAGTTATTACTATTATGAATTCATCACCTAGTTTCATTGATAATAAACATATGTGCAGTCTGTTTCATCCATGTATGCTATTCCCACTACCATGCCCTAGTTGTTTTGAAGTAAATCAATGGCTTTGTTTTTCGGTATGAAATAATATTTTGTGTACCTGTCCTGGAGGGAACATTAAGAGATTATTCTGTATAGAGTATGTTAGAAATACTGAGTTTCCTCTAGAAACTGGGGAGAGAGGATCTAAGGTGTCCTCTGAGGCCTAAAGAGGAGGAAATTGGAAAAAGATGTATGCACCAAGGAGAAATAGATCCCCCCCAAGTTATTTCAGTCGTGTCTGACTCTGTGAGACTCTATGGACTGTAGCCCACCAGGCTCCTTTGTCCATGGGATTCTCCAGGCAAGAATACTGGAGTGGATTGCTATCTCCAGGGGATCTTCCCCACCCAGGGATCAGACCTATGTCTCTTATGTCTCCTGCATTGGCCGGTGGGTTCTTTACCACTAGCGCCGCCTGGGAAGCCCATGGAAAGTGGGGCCCAGGGGGAAAAGTCTACACTGCGAAATTCCTTAGGACTGGAATTTTGTCGTTCTGTCACTAAGTCGTGTCTGACTCTGCAGCTCGAGGGACTGCAGCACCCCCAGGCTCATCTGTCCTCTACTGTCTCCCAGAGTTGCTCAAATGCATGCTATCTAACCATCTCTCCTCTGCTGCTGCCTTCCTCTTTTAGCCTTCAATCTTTCCCAACATCAGAGTCTTTTTTGATGCATCAACTACTCACATCAGATGCCCAAAAGACTGGGATGGGTAAAAATATTTAAGATTTAGAAAATTCTATTCAATGTTATTTACTATTTGACTTGAAACAGTTTTCCATTTCCTCAAATTCTAGTTGAAATGTGTTTATTCGTGAAGCTTGGTGTTAGTGATGTTTGGGAAGTGCAGATGGTTAACAGTGCAGAAACACTTGAAGATGGGCAGAAAAGGAGGGTGGATGGGATGATGAACGTAGATCGAAAACTTAGCCAGAGCAGACATATGGACCCAAAGATGTTAAGGGCTGTGAGAAATTCCAAGCTACTTTGGGATAGCTATTATAGAAATTGGATAATAATTTGAGCCACTTCGTTTGGATATTATTAGGAAGGGATATTAAAGTAGAATGAAAGACTTGGAGATTTGTTTTTTTGTGTTCAAATCCGGATTAACTTAAATCCTGATTTTTTCACTGACGTAGGTTGCTGTTGCTCAGCCGCTAAGTTGTGTCTGGCTCTTTGCAACTCTGTGACTTCAGCATCCCAGGCTTCTCTGTCCTCCACTGTCTCCTGGAGTGTGCTCAAACTCATGTCCATTGAGTCAATGATGCTATCTATCTAACCGTCTCATCCTCTGCTGTACTCTTCTCCTTTTGCCTTCACTCTTTCCTAGCATCAGGGTTTTTTCAGTGAGTCTGCTCTTTGCATCAGGTGGCCAAAGTATTGGAGTTTCAGCTTCAGCAGCAGTCCTTCCATTGAATATTCAGGGTTGATTTCCTTTAGGATTAACTGGTTTGATCTCTTTGCAGTTCAAGGGACTCTCAAGAGTCTTCTGCAGCATCAGAATTCAAAAGCATCAATTCTTCAGTGCTCAGCCTTCTTTATGGACCAACTCTCACATTTGTACATGACTACTGGAAATATCATAGCTTTGACTCATCACTTTGTTGGCAAAGTAATGTCTCTGCTTTTTAATACGCTGTCTAGGTTGGTCATAGCTTTCCTTCCAAGAAGCAAGTGTCTTTAACTTCTTGGTTGCAGTCATTGTCTGCAGTGATTTTGGAGCCCAAGAAAATAAAGTCTGTCACTGTTTCCACATTTTCCCCTTTTATTGTGCCATGAAGTGATGGGACCAGATGTTATAATCTTAGGTTTTTGAATGTTTAGTTTCAAGCCAGCTTTTTCACTCTCCTCTTTCACCCTCATCAAGAGACTCTTTTGTTCCTTTTCACTTTCTATCATTAGAGTGGTATCATCTGCATATCTGAGGTTGATATTTCTCCTGGCAGTCTTGATTCCAGCTTGTGATTCTTCCAGCCTGGCATTTTGCATTCTGCATGTAAGTTAAACTGAAGTATAGTTGGCATGTAATATTATGTTATAGGTGTACAGTATAGTGATTCACCTTTAAAGGTTATTCTCCATTTACAGTTATTTTGAAGTGTTGGCTGTGTTCCCTGTGTTGTACAATATATTTCTGTAGCTTATTTTATACAATAATAGTTTGTATCTCTCAGTCTGCTACCTCTGTATTTCCCGTCTCACTTCCATCCCCACAGTGATAACCACTAGTTTGTTCTTTTTATGACTTAGGGATATTTGTATTATCTACGTTTTTTATTTCTCAAATGCCAATGATTGTATGATAAACCATTATTTCAATAATAAGTTTTGGGTATTGAAAAGGCACTTCTACATTAAAATGGGGGAAGAAATGTATCTTGAACATATTTGTAAATATTTTTACAAAATGGGATCTATATACACATTCTGAATCTTGGAGTATTCTTTGGAAAATGACCATATTTTTTAAACAAATTTTTGTTGTTGTTGAATGTGACTGATATTCAATGTTGTATTAGTTTCTGGTGTATAGCAAAGTGATTCAGTTTTACATGTATATATATTTCATATTCTTTTCCACTATGGTTTATTATAGGATATTGAATATAGTTCCCTTGTACTATACATTAGGATCTTGTTGTTTACCTGTTTTATATAGTGGTTTGTATTTGCTCATTCCAAATCCTATTTTATCCCTCCCCACCCCCTTTCCCCTTTGGTAATCATAGCTTATGAGTCTGTTTTGTAAATAAGTTCATTTGTATCACAGTTTAGATTCCACATATAAGTCATATCATGTGGTATTTGTCTTTTTATTTCTGACTTGTCTCACTTAGTATGATAATCTCTGGGTCCATGCATGTTGCTGCATATGGCATTATTTCATTCTTTCTTTTTTTTTTTTTTACTTTTTTTTCTTTTCTTTTTTTTCCCCCATTTATTTTATTAGTTGGAGGTTTTTGCCATACATTGACCTGAATCAGCCATGGATTTACATGTGTTCCCCATCCAGATCCCCTCTCCTGCCTCCCTCCCCATCCCATCCCTCTAGGTCATCCCAGTGCACCAGCCCCGACGAGCACTTGTCTCGTGCCTCCAACCTGGACTGGCGATCTGTTTCACCCCTGATAATATACATGTTTCAATGCTGTTCTCTCAGATCATCCCACCTTCGCCTTCTGCCACAGAATCCAGAAGTCTGTTCTATACATCTGTGTCTCTTTTTCTGTCTAGCATACAAGGTTATCATTACCATCTTTCTCAACTCCATATATATGCGTTAGTGTACTACATTGGTGTTTATCTTTCTGGCTTACTTCACTCTGTATACATTTCATTCTTTCTCATGGCTGAGCAGTGGCCCGTTGTATGCATGTGTCCCGTCCTCTTCATCTGTTTATTTGTCAGTGGGTATCTAGATTGTGTCTCTGTGATGCTTTTGTAAATAGTGCGGCTGTGAACATAGGGGTGTGTGGGTCTTTTAGACTTACAGTGTTGCCTAGATATATGCCCAGGAGTGGGACAGCTGGATCATATGGCAGCTCCGTTTTTTAGTTTTTTTGAGTAACCTCCATAGTATTTTCCATAGTGGCTGTACCAATTTACATTCCCACCAGCAGTGTAGGAGGGTTCCCTTTTCTCCACACCCTCTGCAGCATTTATTATTTTTTATTTTAATGATGACCATTCTGACAGATATGAGGTGATAACTCATTGTAATTTGCATTTTCTCTAATTATTAGCAGTGATGAACATCTTTTCATGTGTCTGTTGGCCATCTTGTATGTCTTCTTTGGAGAAATGTCTGTTTAGGTCTCTGCACATTTTTCAGTTGGCTTGTTAGCTTTTTTTTTATATTGAATTGTATGTTTTTATATTTTGGAAATGAAGTGCTTGCCGGTCACATGGTTTGCAAATATATTCTCCCAGTTTGTAGGCTGTCTTTTTGTTTTGTTTATGGTTTCCTTTCCTGTGCAAAAGCGTGTAAGTTTGATTTGGTCTCATTTGTTTATTTTTGCTTTATTTCTATTGCCTTGGGAGACTGACCTAAGATAACATTGGTACAATTTATGTCAGAGAATGCCTTACCTAAGTTCTCTTCTAGGAGTTTTATGGAGCCATATCTTAAGTGTAAGACTTCAAACCATTTTGGGTTTACTTTCCTGTATGGTGTGCAGAAGCGTTCTGTCCTCATTGATTTGCATGTCACTGTCCAGCTTTCCCAGTACCACTTGTTGAAGAGACTGTCTTCTCTCCATTGAATTTCTTGCCTCCTTTGAATGACCGTATTTTTATTCTGTGGGCATAAACTTGATTTTCATACAGAAGAAATAGTTAGCACTGGGTCTTTTTGATGTTCAAAAAGATAATGAGACTAGCTAGTTCTAATGAGATTTACAAAAATATTTCTTTGCAGTGATCACAAAGTGTATGGAACCTTAAGGTGTCTACTTTAAACAATATTCTTTCGGATGTTTGCATTTGCTGCTTACTTTTCAGAGTCTTACTATTTTATGACTAAATTTGGATATCACAAATAATTTGGAAAATAAAGTACTTACTTGTAAGTCTGCAGTGAAGCTAAAAGAGTTTTGTCTCTCAGAAAATCATGAAAGGAGAGTTGATGGGTAGCAGCTGAGCTGGACATGACCACTGCTTTATGAACCCCTGTCTCCCCTACCCCATTGCTTTGTGAACCCCAGTCTTCCCTACCCCTGTCTATCTGAAATTCCTCTGGTGACCTGGCAGGAGGCATTCAGACCCTTAGTTATGGGAAGAGTTGTGAGAAGGAGTCTTGGTACACCAGAACTATTGGGGAGGAGCCAAGAATCCTCATTTGTAGATGTTCTCTCTCCCCCCCTTTTTTTTGTGGTGTGCTGGCCCTTGGTTGCATTACACAGGCTTCTCTAGTACATGCACTTAGCTGCCCTGTGGCAAGTGAGATCTTATTTCCCTAGCCAGGGATCGAACTCCCATCCCTTGCATCAACTGGACCACCAGGGAAGTCCCATAGAGGCTCTTAACATCAGTGTGAAATGGGTGTTTGAGCTGCCTCACTTTGGACTCATAGCAAGTTCAGTGGCTACTCAAAGGGTGTGGTTATGTGTGTGTATGTGTGTTTAGTGAAAAAAAAAAACAAACTTCGAATATTCTTAGCACCATCTTTGAAGAAAAGACATTAAAAATAAAAAAAAAAATAAGAAAAGACATTAAAGAAAAGGGAGACCAGAAACCACCCTTGGTACAGATTCTCTTCTTTTTAATTATTTTATCATTACAGTTTTCTTTTTTGTGAAATTATGCTGATGGTAGTACTTAGGCATTATTTAGGCTAATTAACTAGTATTTAAATATAAAATGTGTGACAGCTGTCCTAAGTAGAGTTCTTCGGTTGCCAGTAACAAAAATCGACTCGCGAATTTGAACAAACAAGGAAATTAGTAGAAGGATATTGTTGCCAGAACTCAAAGTGCTTGGTCTCTAAAACAATGGGGATTAGAACAGCTCCAGGAGGAGAGGTACTAGGAGTCAGTGGGCAGTTCTTAAGGTCACTGCCATGAGGATGAATACGCTTGAATGTATTTTAGCCTTTGTCACTTGCTCGCGATTCGGATTCCAGGAGAAGAGCTTCTGGTTGGCCCGGCCTGGGTCACATGCTGGGTTCCTTGATCTCAGTCCTCTCAAGGGCACAGCCAGTGAGGGAGACTTGGTCTTCCAGAGAGTTGGTAGGTGCTGAGTGGGCAAAAACAACACTTGTGTGCTTCTCAAAAGCATTTTGTCTTGCAAAAATATAGAGTGCCACGTGAGCAGCATTTCCGTTGTACCATGCACAGTGATTCTTGAGCTTGAAATTTTTTTTAAGATTCATGCCCGTGAAGCTCTGAGTGTCATGGCCTTTTTTTTTTTTTTTTAAACCATCAGTGCTTACTTCTAAATTCTGATTAATATGGTCCAGAATGCAGACACCCAAACACAGAGATACTTCTGTATCAAACATTTTTCTTTTTAAAACTTTTTATTCATTTGGCTGTGTCAGGTCTTAGCTGTGGTACACAGGATCTTTTGTTGTGGTGCATGCAGTCTCTCGTTGTGGCACGTGGGCTCAGAGGTTGTGGGGTGTAGGCGTAGTTGCTTTGAGGCATATGGGATCTCAGTTCCCTGACCAGGGATGGAATCTGCATCCCCTCCATTGCAAGACAGATTCTTAACCACTGAACCACCAAGAAGTCTCAACATTATTCTTACATACATGCAAGTCACTTGCTTACCTTGAAAACAAGAAAAAAGTGAACAGTTTTCCAGCATCACATGCTAAAGTCTTCTCTAAGATAAGTCACAATTTTGGTTAAATTACATGGGTTTGGGAGACAGAACCATATTTTTTCAGGACCTGGAGCCAGCCCTTAGCAAGAAAGGAGACAGAAATATGAGTTTGGAGAGTGTCAAAGCAGTCTTGATGTGAGATCAAGTCATTTTAAATTAGGGTAATGATTATGGAAATGAAGATAAATATGTAGATTCAAGAGATATATGCTGTCATCATTACCATCTTTCTAAATTCTGTATGTGAGACAGCAGAAGAGACAACAGATGTAAGGGACAGACTTTTGGACTCTGTGGGAGAAGGCGAGGGTGGGATGATTTGAAAGAATAGCATTGAAACATGTATATTATCATATGTGAAATAGTTCACCAGTCCAGGTTCGATGCATGAGACAGGGTGCTCAGGGCTGGTGCACTGGGATGACTGTGAGGGATGGGATGGGGAGGGAGGTGGGAGGGGGTTCAGGATGGGGACATATGTACACCCATGGCTGATTCATGTCAATGTACAGCAAAAACCACTACAGTATTGTAAAGTAATTAGCCTCCAAGTAAAATAAATAAATTAATTTTTTTAAAAAAAGAGAGAAATGTGGGATTTATAGGATTCTACATTGTAGATAATTTTAGAAGTGAGAATCTGAAATGACTATAGTAATACTATGCAGTATTCGCTTTTAAAATCCTCTTAACCCGTACCATAAAATAGCCCTCTGTGTATGAGTAACATTATTATTGTTATTACAACTCTGCAAATACAAAAGAGAAGACCTGCACATATTTAGTGCTTTATCGAAGATGGAAAACGAGCCCTGTCACCTTGCTGATTCTCAGCTTGCTTTATATTATGTGAGCACATGTGGTGTCTCCTTTTTCTGCATTTTTCTTAACTATGGGTTTTCAAGGCACTTCCAGGTACCTTGCTATCTTAAGAATCAACACATGTTCATTTATCTGTCTAAAAGCTCCAGTTTTTAAAAAAAAATGTTCTTTATTTTGGAATGGATAACAACTATGTATACATTTTGAATGAGGAAATGGACAGCATATCACAGAAATCAAGACCTTTTAAAAAACCTGCTTGGAAATTCTACTCCTTTTACATCTATTTTGTCATATTTTGTTCATATTGACAGTAGTTGATGACAATTTTCATGAAAAATGTTTGTTAGGAAAGAAACCAATCATGATTTCTTTTAACCACATTTACTATGTGGAGACTCTACAACTGCAAAAAGACAGATGGCAAAAACCATGTCTGCTCTACTGAAAACATGAGGTTTCTTAGCATTTGTTTAATTAAATACGGCTGCTTCCACAGCTTCTGAGCCGGTGTTTTGAAGAAATAAACTCTCTTTAAAGAAAAACTTATTCATTTCATTTTATTTGCACAGTTGATGCCAAGTTTTCCAACCAACTCTCTTTCCAGAGCTGTAATAATATCCAGGGGAACTCAGGGAAATATGTGAAAAATGGATGGACTACAGAGTGTTTAGAGTAGGGATTTGGGTTCAGCTCTGGGTGCTCACAAGTTCATATTTAGCACTTGCTGGTGGCATTTACAGCTTGCCTGATTTCTTGCCATTGGAATGCACACCCAGAAAGATCCAGTTGCTGAGGTCGTGATGCTTGTTGGAAGGATTTAGTGGATTAGACTAGAGGAAACAGGATTTTGGTTTCTGGCTCTGTTAGTGATTGTCTGTGTTACTTCAGACAAGTTGCTTAGCTTCTTTATGTACCCTTTCCCACTTTTCCCCCAGCAATGAAAGGGGCAGTGAAAAATCAAGGGGAAGAATATAATACTAACTTACATTTCAGGGCCAACAAAAGTAAATCTGAACTGATGCTTGGTGATACCTGGTCTCTTTGTGATCAAAACAGAAAAAAGTATGATTAGTCAGACAAAATAAGAAGTCATGTTATGTAGGGTTTCCCAGGTGGTGCAGTGGTAAAGAATTCACTTGCTAGTGCAGGAGATGCGGGAGACCCGGGTTCGGTCCCTGGGTCGGGGAGATCCCCTGGAGGAGGGCATGGCAATACACTTTAGTATTCTTGCCTGGAGACAGAGGGGCCTGGTGGGCTGCAGTCTGTGGGGTCACAAAGAGTGGGACAGCATCTTATGTAACATGATCCTTTTGTTTACATTTTGAGAGGATTCTTTTGTTATATACTTCCCTGCATTGTTGAACAAATTCACGTCAGTCAGTTTTTCATGGTTTATATATATCTGAACCCCATAAGCTGGAATGTGTATCTGTTTTCAAGAGATAGTTTTCCATTATTACTTTTTATAAAGGCTTTTATTGTTCACTTTCGTGCCATACAAATTTCACTCAGAGGAAAAGATAATAGTGACTGACGTGTCAAAGGAAGTTTGTCTGGGTGTGCATTAAGGATCCAACTTGATGTTTTCATGAAATACTGTGCACAATAGATCTAGCCCAGTGCTTGCTTTTAGCAGTTGCCTAGTTCTGAAAGAGAGCATTAGTTTTTGTCTGTGGGCAGTAAAGCACTTGGTAATTGATCACCTGCAAGTATATTCTGCCTGTTATAAATGACCACTTTGTGATTATTTGTTCCTCAATTCCCTTTAGCCTAGGAGCATTTACCCAGCTGAAGGCATGGAAATACACTTGTGCTGTGTGCCATGAGGTCTAAAGTTAGGGACTGTGTGATTTTCCTTAGTCCACCTCAGGGCTATGATGTTTGCTGCTCCCTGCTCAACTGGGTTGACTCTGTCCCTTGACATTATGATTGGCACGTGGTCCAGGCCTCACAGATGAAGGTGCCACTCTATTCCTTACGCATGGTGACTGGCTCTGTGTCTGTCACCCTATCCAGGCCAGTGATAGTCAGCTTGGGAAAGAAAGGCTCTTTGAGCGGGCACTGCTCTGCTAGTAGGAGGTAAGCCTAAAGCTAATATTGCCCATCTTTGCCATCATAGTCTATTCATTTTTGTAAAGGGACCTAAGTTTTTAAGGTAGAAATTTCAGTAATTTTTTTCATACCCAGGACTCATTTATTTTGTAACTGTAAGTCTGTACCTCTTAATCTCCCTAATCTATTTTGTTCCCCTCCCCACTTCCTCCCCTCTGACCCACCTGTTTGTTCTCTGTATCTACGACTCTATTTCTGTTTAGTTATGTAGATTTTACAGAGAAGTGAAATCATACAGTATGTCTTTCTAAGACCTTACTTCACTGAACATAATACTCTCCAGGTCCAACCATGTTGTCACAAATGACAGAATTTCATTCCTTTTTTATGATTGCATAATATTCCATTGTGTATATATATAACATCTGCTTTATCCATTCATCTGTTGATGGACACTTAGGTTGCTTCCACTTTTTGACCATTGTAAATAATGCTGCAATAAACATAGGATGCATATATCTTTTTGAATTAGTGTTGTTATTTTCTTTGGATAAATACCTAGGAGTGAAATTGCTGAATCATATACTGTTTTCCATAATGCCTGTTGTAATGTTTTTTGAAAACAATTGAAAATACTTATTAATATTCAGTATCATATTCTTTGTCTGGGAACAGACAACTGGGAACCTATTCTAAAAAATAATTCTAAATATTAAAGAATTTTGGGCACAAAACTACACACAACCATTGTCCAAAAATAAGAAAATACTAAGTAAATTAAAGGGGATACATTTGACATTTTAAGGTCAAGTGAAGAAAGAATAGAAAAATTGTAATCTCATAGTCCCTAAGTATCATTTATATTATAGTTATAATTGATTTGCTATAATATGATTTGAGATAGTATAATATGAGATGGTTAGAGAGCATCACTGACTCAACAGACATGAATTTGAGTCAACTTCAGGAGATAGTGGAGGACAGAGGACGCTGGCATGCTACAGTCAATGGGATTGCAGAGTTGGACACAATTTAGCAACTGAACAAATAATTTGTCTCTATGATATTTTGTTTTAAAATATATATACTAAACTGTTGTACACTTTAAATATCTTTCCCCACATATTCTAAGCTCTAGTATGCTGTCTCAGCCAGTGGTACTTAGTAGAGTCTTAGGCCAAAGGCCTCTAGCCTCAGCTTGCCCACATTCAGCATATTGTGCAGTAGATGATGTTTATTCTTCCAGGGTCTATCTTCTGCCATTCAGTTTGTGCTTAGGGAATAGTTTTGCCTTAAAATGGTTGACAAAAGTGTGTACTAGTCGTAGTGGAGCAACTGTTCCCAAGCATCAGATCTTAAAACTAAAGTTTTCTGGAAGCTCAAGGAGTCTTCATGGAGATGGGCAGAGGCAGTAATAAATAAATAAAAATAAAGAGGATCAGGAGATTAGTAGTTGGTGGAAATCCTTCAACCTCTTGAAAGCATATGCACGTCACTGCAAGTCAGCAAAATTTTTTAGGACAGCATTCCTCTCTGTGGGAAAACAGCTCTTTCTGGTTGTGTAACCTGTAATACATAGTAAAAAACAAAACCCATCTACGTAATACATACCTAATACCCTACGTAATAAAAACTCTTTCAGACTGCATACTTTGCAAGATAAAAATGTGGGGCCCTTGTTTAGAAAGCAGGTGGAAAAGTGCTCTTACAGGTATATAAGAAGTATTTTCCTTTTAACCATCCGCTCTCTTGACCTTGCCATGGTGTTTTATTTTTCTTAATTTGCTTTTTTAATGTCATTCTAAGCAGAGAAAAAAGATACTAAATTAGATATTAAGTGAGTATTCCCACCTGTCTTTATATCCAGTGATTGACTTGGCTCAGTCGTGTGCACTCTTTGTGATCCCACGGACTGTAGCCCGCCAGGCTGCTCTGTCCATGGGATTCTCCAGGCACATTTACCGGAGCAGGTTGCCATTCCCTTCTCCAGGGTGTCTTCCCCACCCAGGGATCGAACCTGAGTCTCCCGCATTGCAGGCAGATTCTTTACCATCTGAGCCACTGGGGAAGCCCTCTCTTCATACTGTGCTGTGCCAATTTGAAATACAAATATCAGAGCACAGTACAAAAATGAAGGGGAAATATTTCCTGGCTCCTAGGGGCCAGAAGAGACAAATACCAGTGGTACTCAGGCAGAGTGGAAGGAGGAAGAGAGGACCCCCGAACAGGAGGTGGGGGTACTTGTGGGGTGAGTGCAGCCCCTCACCGCCTCCGAGGGCCTGACAGTTACCACCTTCTGCTCCTGACAGCCCGGGACGCAGGCCAGAGGCTGCAGCTGGGGGCGGGATCTTGGGCTTCCCTGTGGCTCAGCTGGTAAAGAATCTGCCTGCAATGTGGGAGACCTGGGTTCAATCCCTGGGTTGGGAAGATCCTGGGGAGAAGAGAACGGCTATCCACTCCAGTATTCTGGCCTGAGAATCCCATGGATTACATAGTAGTCCATGGCGTGGCAAAGAGTTGGACTGAGCAACTTTGACTTTCAGGAGGGAAGTTGGGGCTTCCCAGGTGGCGCTAATATGCCAATGCAATAGAATTAAGAGACAAAAAAAAAAAAAAAAAAAGAGGTAAGAGACACACTTTCGATCTCTGAGTCTGGAAGATCCCCTGGGGAAGGAAATGGCAACCCGTCCCAGTATTCTTGCCTGGAGAATCCCATGGACAGAGGATCCCAGCGGGCTACAGTCCATGGGGTTGCAAAGAGTCGAATATGACTGGAACAACTTAGCACGCTAGGGAAGCTGAGGCCAGAGCAGAAGGATGACCCCCTGAGATCTTTAAACCACAGGGCCGGCATGTGCCTCGGATCTGCATTGGGGTAGCAAGGAGGCTTGCCTGCGCCCAGACATGGCCTCTGGCATGCTCGCTGCCCAGCAGATGCAGTGCCCACCGTCATCGCTTCAGTTCCCCTGCTGAGCCCAGACTCCTGCCAGTGGCGAGGGTGGCAGCCGTCCTGGGGCGTGAAGTGGGAGGTGGGACTGCGTAGTGTGGGGAGTGTGTGGGGGGGGGGGACAGCAGACCCCTGAGAACCCGTGCTGGGGCGATGCAGGGAGGCGGGATCACGCTGGAGCTGCGGCGCTAAGATCCTGGCGCATGCTCCGTTACCCCACTGGACTTCACTCACCAAATCCGCATCCAAAGATAACATTATTAAGAATTTCAAGACAGTAACCACAGAGCGTTAAACCCCAACTATGGGGCCCTTCCAGCACCTGGTCCTGTGTGACTGCGCTGGTTTCACAGCCGTGACTTTTTGTAGGAGGCACCTGGGCGAGGTAATCTTGCCGCAGCCTTCCAGTTTCAGGATATGTGGTCCCAGCCTGGGGCACGCTTCTGTCTCTCTGTATGCATATAGCATTCAAGATTCTATAACCTAATTCAGTACTTATTAAAAAAAAATACAGCCCCAGTGAAACCAACTGGACACCAGTTAGACCCTTAGGTGTTCAAGACAGTGTGGATATTACCTGTTATTTTCTTATATTGAAGGTTCTGTCTCCCCAACTGGCTTGTTAACGCCTCGGAGGACAGAAACCCTCTTTTATACTTCTGTAATCCCCTTGCCTGTCATCATCACCTCCTCATTGCCTAACATGTGACCTGAGTCTTCTCTGTATGGTGGTGGCAAGATGGTATGTTTGAAGTTTTCTCTCTCCAAAGGATGTAGTTCGCTTCTTTAGAACAACAAACACAAGCCTAGTCTTAGAGAAATATTTGTGATTCCTTAAGAAAGGATATTGAGTCTTAGGATTTTAAGGTTGGAAGGAAGATGGGGGAATCCCAGTGGATTTGCACTACTGGTCTAGAGTCACACAGTTTATTATTGACAGGTCAGGGCTAGAAAACGTCTCAAAATTCCAACTCAGATGCTTTTTATAATATATGATACCTCTTCTGCTGCAAGTTAAATTAGCAACCTACTTTGAATCTTCATAAGCTCCGAGTTAGTTGTACTGCATACAGTGGGGAGATGACTTAGGGTGTATCTGAGAAGAACAGATTATGAGAGTTATTTGTGTTAGAGTGTGATTTATGAGCAATTATTGAGAAGGATAATGAGAAAAAGGAATGGCTTGTTCGCATAATATAAGTAATACTGCTGTCTGTATTTTTTCTGTTAAACCTCTGTGGCCTCCACAAAGTATATTCTTTGTGGTATAGAAATGGAAAATGTAAATTCCAGATCAGCTTCCTTCATCATTCTCCATCTGGCTGGCAGCCTTCCTTCACCATTTATAATGCTAATGTTAACATTAATTTGCTGCTCCTCGAAAGATATCTCAGCTTATATCCCCCAATTATCCTGTGAATGTAACTGAATATATTTTTGCTGAAAACCTGTACTGTGTTAGATACTGGGCAGGATATAAAAATAATTAAACAAACAAACAAATCAAAACAACCCCAGGGACTTCCCTGGTGGTCCAGTGGTTAAGAGTCTGCCTTCCAAAGCAGAGGACATGGGTTCGATCCCTGGTCAGGGAGCTAAGATTCCACATCTGTGGGGCAGCTAACCTTGTACGCCACTAGAGAAGCACCCCCTAGCGACAGCATGAGCCACAGCAAAGACTCCGTGTAGCCAAAAAAAAAAAAAAAAATTTGAAGGCGCCCAGGAACAAGGAAAAGGAACACTGAGTTAATTTGCTATTTTGGTTAATCCAGGTCACTGCTACCTCTTACTAGGACTAATCAAAAGTTGAGATGTAATGGAAAAAACAAAGAGCAGATGGGGAAGCTGGAGACATGGAATCTAGTTCTTACTCAACTTCTAATTAGCTGTATGACCTTGGGCAGGTCACTTAATCACAATGGACCTCCGTACTTTTTTTCATCTCTAAAATGACAGGTTTAGATAGGAAATAATTTCAAAGCTCCCTTCAAAGTCCAAAGTCCCAATTTATGATTACAATATATTTATGTGAACCAAGCAATCATCTAATTTATTCCAGATTATGTCAAAATTAACGTATAATTAACTGATGTTACCCTGACTTTAATTCAAGAGCTCTGAATAACACTGAAATTACAAATTGAAATCAAAATGAAACAAAGGTTTTAGTGTTAGTGATGTTGGCAAGAAAGTTGATACTTAAGGTTCAAATGACTACTATATTCTTTTTGTTTAGCTTTTGCCCAAGCCATAGTTGCTGAGTGGGAAAGCCTTACTGTCTGATGTCTTTTTATTCTGCTTTAAGGTACAAAGCACACGCATGCACACACACATGCATGCACACACGCGTGCACACACACCCCCTGTTTAAGGAAGAGAAAGGTAAAAGAAGGCTTTTGGACCCAGGGCTCACAATTCACCTATTCTTTGCCCCAAGCGAGGTTTCCTCTCTCGGCTGTGGTTGGCCATGGGTTCTGTGGAGCCTTGGGCAGGCTGGTACAGATGCATATACAACTTTGCCACAGATCATGCCCTCACAGCTAAAAGCTGTGCATTGGTGGTCCTGACCCTTAGGAGCCCTTTTTGACAGGGTACAGTATAGGAGAACTCACATTCTTGCTGGTGTGCTAAAAAAAAATTTTTTTTTCAACATTTCAGCATATCTTTGCTTTCCTTTGATTCTTCTGAGGTTTAAGGGTGGTCATTGGCAGGATCACACAAATAGAGTGTTCACAGCTCAGCAGTCCTTGGAGCCACATTTGGAGTTCTACGTGGGTGGCATGAGAATAAATGCCAATAAGAAGCCAGGACAGATCTGTTAACAGAAATTAAGTGACTCGGGCTACAGCTCTGAAAGCTTCCATTAAAAAGCCTGAAACACTTAAGAATTATCATCGTAGGAAAAAGGCTGATTTAAAAATTGCTTTGAATCCATTAATCTTTTCAAAAACATATATCCTTTCATATGTCCAACAATTAGTATTTTTAATACTTTTAAAAATGAGAGGCAAAGTAGCCTTTAGCATCGAGTTTTGCTTCACATTAGATTTTTAAAAATTGAAGCCAGTAACAAAATTTCTTTGTGTTCCTACTCTGGCAAAAAAATGGGGTTGTGGAAAGTGATTTCAAAAATGAGGAAAATGTTACTCAAAACATAGCCTATGAAATACAGCCTGTTTTTCTACCTTTATATCTTTCTATGGGATGTTATCAGTTTATATTCATGCAATCAAAATCAGTTTCTCTGATTCAACATAAGTATTTAATTAAATTTCCAGAATCCTAATTAGTGCAGTATCAATGATCTGTGCCCATCTTTCTTTTTTCAAAAATATTGAGCTTGGCTGGTCTTACTGTTAATAAATAGCTTGTTCAAGAATTTTACTCAAAAATTATAATGATTGAATGATTCATTTTGCATATGTGTAGAAGTATAGACATATATCTTTCAGAAAGTAGTCTCAATTTTAGCTGTTAGGGTAGCAGCTATTTCTGGTTCTGCTTCTGTCTGGGTGCGGGCAGGATAAATATTGAAATATACAGTGAAAATAATTAATTTTCAATATTTTCCTTTAACCATTGAACATTAGAAGCATCCTGCGTTGAGAACGGTCCCCGCAGTTGCTGCCCACCTGGCTGGCTGGCCACCCGTGCTGGGAAGCCACAGACCCTGATTTCTATATCAAAGCACTGTTTTCTTTCAGTAGTCCCATTCCATGCTAGGACTAGTATTAAATGATGGCCTCAGACAAGGCTTTCCTGGGACACTGTAATGTGTCCTTCCCTTCCTCACTGGCAGGGTGATTATTCTCAGTGAAAAAGAGCTATTTCCAGGGGGATTATATGAGACTTGCTGGCTGCCCAAAGAGGAATTTTGAAAAGAAGTGTGATGCTGCTGGAAGAAATGATCCTGGCCATGTGTGTTCCCTGAGGTCTCACAGAGGGCAAAGCTGAGAAAAAGAGGTCCTTTAGAAAGAAGACTTATTCTACTGTTTCACCCATTGAAAACCCCTGGGGCCTGCTGCCGAAGAGTTTGTTGTTGCTGTTTAGTGGCTTCCGTCGTCTCTGACTCTTTGCAACTCCATGAACAGTAGCCTGCCAGACTCTTCTGTCCATGGGATTCTCCAGGCAAGAATACTGGAGTGGGTTGCCATTTCCTTCTCCAGGGGGTCTTCCCGACCCAGGGATTGAACCCATGTCTCCTGCATTGGCAGGATTCTTCACCACTGAGCCACTGCGGAAGCCCCACTGTGGAGATGCAAAATAGAGATTTAGGATGGGAAGCAGCCTTTAGGATGGGAAGGGCTTGTGCCATCCATCTGTAATCAGAAGGTAGCTGACATTGAATTGAACTGGGGTCTATTGACTCTATTTGAGTCTGTGGAGATGCACTACAGAAAGTTTGCTCATCAAACTGTTTGACGAGATAAGTGGGCATGAGGATATGAAGCCACAGTGACATTTACTGAACACTTGCCTTGGGAGTATTGTTCCTCCTATGTCCTGTTGATCTTCACAGCCTTCCTGTGATCTACACAGGCTCTTTGTAGATGTGGAATCAAAAAAACTCGGGTGAATTTCTCAAATCCATCCTCTTTAGGCAGGGTGGAGCAAAGAAAGGTAAAGACTAAGCATCTTACCTCCAAACTCTGTGGTCTGTATGTGAAAATTCTCAGGCAGCAAGGCTGCAAGGCTCCTGGTCAGAAAATCTTTTTCCCTCATGGCCCCAGCAGAATTCGGTAGTGAGTGCTGTACTTTTGATGACTGTTCCGGTTATCTATGCTGTGTAACAAACTACCCCAAAACTTGGTGGCTTAAAATAACAACATATTTTATAGCATTTTGTGGGTTTTGTGGGATAGCAATTCAGGAAGGGCTCAGCTAGGTAGTTTCTGGCTCAGAATTTCTCATCTGATTATAGCTAGACAGTGGTTGGAGCTGGAATAGCAGAAGATTAGAACCTCTGGAAGCTAGCCAGTCATCTGCCTCTTTCTATAGTCCTGGAGGCGTTTCCCTGTGGACTCACTGTGGAGGTTTAGTTTGGGCTTCTTTACAACATGGGCACACACAATTTAGAACTTCTTAACATGGCATCCCAGGGCTCCAGCACACATGTTTCAGCAAACTGGATGGGCGCTGTATCTGAAACTGTATCCTCGCTGGAATCTAGGCATGTGCCTCTCCCTAAGTGTAAGGAGAACTGGACAGTATGATGTCAGCTTGGCAACTAGGTGTTCAGCTAAAATGTGAGATTTCTCAAAGGGAGAAGTGAGGATAGAATTAGGGACAATAAATAGTCTCTGCCACAAAATTATCATGGAGTTACAGAGCCCACATAGAAATGCTAGGAGACGGTATGCTTACAATGAAGATACTGCACCCTCTTCATTCTCATCTGACCTGCTGCAATCAAGTATAATTTGACTGTATTCAGGCTGTAAAAGGGGTCTAGCTGAGGGTCCAAAAGGAGTGAAGCCCGATAGCTGATCAGCTCCAGATTTACAAGGGATATTTTTTTACTTTGTGGTATTTCTTTTTTTTCTTAAAAACTCTATTGAAGTATAATTGATTTACAATATTGTGTTTAATCTCTGCTGTTAAAGTGACTCAGTTATATACACACACAGACACATATTCTTTTCCGTTATGGCTTATCATAGCATATCGAATACAGTCCCCTGTATAGAGTAGAACCTTGTTGTTTATCCATTCTGTGTATAATACTTTGCATCTGCTAATTCCCAACTCCCAATCCTTCCCTCCCTGACCCTAACCATCTCGGCAACCACAAGTCTGTTTCCTATGAGTCTGTTTTGTTTTATATATATGTTCATTTGTGTCATATTTTAGGTTCAGCATATAAGTGATACATGGTATTTGTCTTTCTCTTTCTGACTTACTTAGCTTAGTATGATAAATCTCTAGGACTATCCATGTTGCTGCAACTGGCATGATTTCCTTATTTTTAATGGTTGAATAATATTCCATCTCTCTCTCACACACACACACACACCCCACATCTTCTTTATACATTCATCTGTTGATGGACATTTAGATTGTTTCTATGCCTTGTCTATTGTAAATAATGCTGGTGTGACCATAAAGGTACATATATCTTTTAGAATTATAGTTTTGTCTGGATATATGCCCAGGAGTGGGATGGCTAGATCATTCAGTTCAGTCACTCAGTCATGTCCGACTCTTTGTGACCCCATGAATCACAGTACGTCAGGCCTCCCTGTCCATCACCAACTCCCGGAGTTTACTCAAACTTGTGCCCATCGAGTCGGTGATGCCATCCAGCCTTCTCATCCTCTGTCGTCCCCTTCTCCTCCTGCCCCAAATCCCTCCCAGCATCAGGGTCTTTTCCAATGAGTCAAGTCTTCACATGAGGTGGCCCAAAGTACTGGAGTTTCAGCTTCAGCATCAGTCCTTCCAGTGAACACCCAGGACTGATCTCCTTTAGGATGGACTGGTTGGATCTCCTTGCAGTCCAAGGGAATCTCAAGAGTATTCTCCAGCACCATAGTTCAAAAGCATCAATTCTTCAGTGCTCAGCTTTCTTTACAGTCCAACTCTCACATCCATACAATGGCTAGATCATATGGCAACTCTATTTTTAGTTTTCCAAGGAACCTATGTACTGGTTTCCATAGTGGCTCCACCAGTTGACATTCCCACCAGTAGTGTGAGAGGGCTCCCTTCTCTCCACACACTCTTCAGCAGTTATTAGACTTTTTGATGATGACCATTCTGACAGGTGTGAGATGATACCTCATTGTAGTTTTGATTTGCATTTCTCTAATAATTAGCAGTGATGAGCATCTTTTCCTATTGGCCATCTGTGTGTCTTCTTTGGAGAAACGTCTGTTTAGGTCTTCTGCTCACTTTTTGATTGGGTTTTTTTTTTTTTTTCTGGTTATTGAATTGTTTGAGCTGTTTGTATATTTTGGACATTAAGCCCTGGTTGATCACATTGTTTGCAAATATTTCCTCCCATTCTGTAGGTCGTCTTTTCATTTTGTTTATGATTTCCTTTGCTGTGCAAAAGCTTATAAGTTTGATTATGTCTCATTTGTTTATTTTTGTTTTTATTTCTATTACTTTGGGAGACTGACCTGAGAAAACATCAGTACGATTTATGTCATAGAATGTTCTGCCTGTGTTCTCTTCTTGGAGTTTTATGGAGTCATGTCTTATGTGTAAATCTTTAAGCCGTTTTGCAATGACTTTTCTGTATGATGTGAGGAAGTGTTCTGTCTTCATTGATTCACATGTGGCGGTCCAGCTTTTCCCAACAGCACTTGCTAAAGAGACTGTCTTTTCTTCATTAAATATTCTTGCCTCCTTTGTCAAAGATTAACTGTCCACAGGTGTGTGAGTTTATTTTTGGTCTCTCTATTCTGATTCATAGGTCCATGTGTGTTTTTGTGCCAATACCACACTGTTTTGACTGCTGTAACTTTGTAGTGTTGTCTGAAGTTTGGGAGGGTTATGCCTCCTGCTTTGTTCTTTTTCCTCAGAAAGGCTTTGGCAATTCTGAGTCTTTCATCAGTTCAGTCACTCAGTCATATCCGACTCTTTGCAACCCCACAGACTGCAGCACGCCAGGCTTCCCTGTCCATCACCAATTCCTGGAGCTTGCTCAAACTCATGTCCATCAAGTTGGTGAGGCCATTCAACCAGCTCATCCCCTGTCATCTCCTTCTCCTCCTGCCTTCAATCTTTCCCAGCATCAGGGGCTTTTCAAATGAGTCAGTTCTTCACATCAGGTGGCCTAAGTATTGGAGTTTCAGCTTCAGCATCAGTCCTTCCAATGAATATTCAGGACTGATTTCCTTTAGGATGGACTGGTTGGATCTGCTTGCAGTCAAAGGGACTCTCAAGAGTCTTCTCTAGCACCACAGTTAAAAAGCATCAATTCTTTGGCACTTAGCTTTCTTTACAGTCCAACTATCACATCCATACATGACCTCTGGAAAAACTATACTTTGACTAGATGGACTTTTGTTGGCAAAGTAATGTCTCTGCTTTTTAATATGCTGTCTAGGTTGGTCATAGCTTTTCTTCCAAGGAGCAAGTGTCTTTTAATTTCATGGCTTCAGTCACCATCTGCAGTGATTTTGGAGCCCCCAAAAATAAAGTCTGTCACGGTTTCTATTGTTTCCCCATCTATTTACCATAAAGTGATGGGACCAAATGCCATGATCTTAGTTTTCTGAATGTTGAGCTTTAAGCCAACTTTTTCACTCTCCTCTTTCACTTTCATCAAGAGGCTCTTTAGTTCTTCACTTTCTGCCATAAGTGTGATGTCATCTGCATATCTGAAGTTATTGATATTTCTCCTGGAAGTCTTGGTTCCAGCTTGTGCTTCATCCAACCTGGCATTTCGCATAATGTACTCTGCATATAAGTTAAATAAGTAGAGTGACAATATACAGCCTTGACGTAGTCCTTTCCCAATTTGGAACCAGTCTATTGTTCCATGTTCAGTTCTAACTATTGCTTCCTAACCTGCATACAGATTTCTCAGGAGGCAGGTCAGGTGGTCTGGTATTCCCATCTTTTTAAGAATTTTCCACAGTTTGTTGTGATCCACACAGTCAAAGGCTTTGGCATAGTCAATAAAGCAGAAGTAGATGTTTTTTTGGAACTTTCTTGCTTTTTGATGATTCAACAGATGTTAGTAATTTGATCTCTGGTTCCTCTGCCTTTGCTAAATCCAGGTTGGACATATGGAAGCTCACGGTTCATGCTCTGTTGAAACCTGGCTTGTAGAATTTTGAGCATTACTTTGCTAGCGTGTGAGATGAGTGCAATTGTGCAATAGTTTGAACATTCTCTGGCATTGTCTTTCTTTGGGATTGTAATGAAAAGTGACCTTTTCCAGTCCTGTGGTCACAGCTGAGTTTTCCAAATTTGATGGCATATTTAGTGCAGTCCTTTCACAGCATCATGTTTTAGGATTTGAAATAGCTCAACTGGAATTCCATCACTTCCACTAGCTTTGTGTGTAGTGATGCTTCCTAAGGCCCACTTAACTTCGAATTCCAGGATGTCTGGCTCTAGGTGAGTGATCATACCATTATCGTTATCTGGGTCATTAAGATCTTTTTTGTATAGCTCTATGTATTCTTGCCACCTCTTCTTAATATCTTCTGCTTCTGTTAGGTCCATACCATTTCTGTCCTTTATTGAGCCCATCTTTGCATGAAATGTTCCCTTGGTATCTCTAATTTTCTTGAAGTGATCTCTAGTCTTTCCCATTCTATTGTTTCATTGTTCCATATAAACTTAGTCTTTCAAGGTTCCATATAAACTTTTGGATTAGTTGCTCTAGTTCTGTGGAAAGTGTCATGAGTATTTCTATGGGACAACTTTGTCATTGATAGTATTGAATAAAAACATCAAGAAGCACTTAATCTGTTGAGCACCAAAAATAAGCAGAGTGCTGCCTTGGGAACCTAAAAGATAAAAGGAGTTTGAGATGATACTTGTCTCCAAAGAAAACGAAGTCTACTTGGATGGGTAGACTCAGTCTTGAAAAGTTAAAGAGGCATGAGTTTATAAAATGATTATTTAACATTTCTTGGGTTACTCATCACATGCTCTGTAACACAAAAGGACCCTACTCCCCATTGACGATCCATCTAAGCTCTCTATTAGATGGGCTGTTGTATGCAGGCTAAAGATAAGCAAAACCAAAACAGCAGTACTGAGTGGTAAGGAGCTGGAGAGAGAAGATGCTCTGAGAGTGTGTGGACCGGGGACTGACCTGACTCACCCAATCCCAGCCGTTTACCCCTGAATCCCACTCACGGCCTCGTGAGCTCTATAGAGAGAAGCATGGTGGAGTCCAAGGATAGAGGGCAGTAGGGAGTTTCTCATTAAGAAATAAATGTCCCCTGAAGAATGGATAGAGTGGAGAGAAGAAATCTTTTGAGATTAAGAGACAAGGGAAAGAGAGGGGCATATTCTAGGACTCGCTAGCTATGCCGGTTGACGGGAGTGAAAGGTTTTGCAGACACAGAGTGTGAGGAACAAGAGTTGTCATCAGTGTATGAAGGACCATGAATGCCCGTTCAAGAAATGTTTTTCATATGCTGTCTGTTGTGGAAAGCAGCAGGGTGGGCTTGGCCGCAGATATTTTTAAATAACACGCTACACCTAGACAGTGAAGGCACACCACTTAGCTACATTAGAATTTAAATGTTAGCTGGAAGTTGTTAATCACAGTGGTTTCTTCTGGAACCTGGGGCATACACAAAAGTTCCATTTTGAAGATCTATATTTAACTAGCTAAGCATCTTTTCCAGACTTTGGTCTTTGAGCGTTTAATCAGTTTTTGTTTATCCTGTTTGATGAGCCTGGTCTCACAGAGCCTTGGTGGGGGCTTCCTAAATGTGAGTGTCTTCAGAAGGGAGAGGGGCAGGGGTGCACAGGACGTCTCTTCAAGCATGCCCCTGCCTCAGAGGTGTGTGCGGACTACCATACCACTACTGGTTCTCAGCACAAAGCCATGGAAAGATGGACACGAGGCCTGTGCCTTTGTGTTTTCATGGCTAAAGGCAGTTACATTGGCAGTATCAAGTGACATTACTGTCACTAAAGATCAGAGCAAAGTGATAAAAAATGTTTCCTTAGAGTGAGTCTGCTCTCCATGACATTAAGAAAAGATGGAGAGGGAGGCTTTAGAGCAAAGGGGTGTATATGCACAGACACACACATACATATGGCTGATTTGCATTGTGGTACAGGAGAAACCAACATAATATTGTAAAGGAATTATCCTCCAGTTAAAAATTAAAAGAATAAAGAATGGTGGAGAATAAGGAGAAATTTATTAGAGGATCAGGTATAACTTGGAGCTTACATTTCTAACACCTTTCTGTAGGTTAGTGAAGAGCATTTGGCTAATATTTGTTTGATGAAAACATGTATGTATAATAGTACATTCTTATGCCAAGCACAGCTCCTGGGACATAGGAGATTCCTAATAAATTGTGTTGAATGACTGAATTAAGTAATCTATATAAAATAGATTCTATATAAAATATAGTAATATATATAGTAATTTATATATATAGTAATTTTATATATATTATATATATTTAGTAATTTATATAGTAATCTTATAAAATAGACTTCCCTGGTTGCTCAGACAGTAAAGTGTCTGTCTACAACGCGGGAGACCCGGGTTCTATCCCTCGGTCGGGAAGATTCCCTGGAGAAGGAAATGGCAACCCACTCCAGTACTCTTGCCTGGAAAATCCCATGGACAGAGGAGCCTGGTAGACCATGCAGTACCCCAACTGACAAAACAAGTAAAGGAAAGAGGAACACTACTTCAGGTCTTACAGACACCGTGAAGATAGTTGTGGAACAAGTATCAATAAGAGAAATCATTAATCATGCTTCTGCTTGTGGAATTTTTATATTTGCTTGCTTTTGTTTTAAATGGCTCAGAAATTTAGGGGGAGAGAAGAAACACATAATGAAAAGAATCACCTTTAATTTTACCTTTCAAAGGTCGTCACTTTTATCATCATAAGTATATTTCTTCTCTGGGCTTCCCTGGTGGCTCAGATGGTAAAGAATCTGCCTGCAATTCAGGAGACCTGGGTTTGATCCTGGGTTGGGAAGATCCCCTGGAAAAGGAAATGGCTACCCACTGCAGTATTCTTGCCTGGAGAATTCCACTGACAGAGGAGCCTGGTGGGCTACAGTTCATGGGGTCACAAAGAGTTGGACGTGACTGAGTGACTAACACTTTCTTGTAGTCTTCTTGTAGTCTTGTAGTATTTCTTCTTTTCTAATATACCTTTGTTCATGTATAAATTCTAATTTGCTTAAACCAAGTGCATAATCTGAAGAACAGAAGCATAAATTAAAGAATACTGTATAGATTTATGGGCTTCCCAGGGGGCACTAGTGGTAAAGAACTCACCTGCCAATGCAGGAGGTGTAAGAGACACGGGTTCAATCCCTTGGTTGGGAAGATCTCCTGGAAGAGGGCATGGCAATCCACTCCAGCATTCTTGCCTGGAGAATCCCGTGGACAGAGGAGCCTGGCAGGCTACGGTCCATGGGGTTGCAAAGAGTCTGACACTACTGGAGTGATTTAGCACGCACACACACGCATATAGATTTATTAAGTCTTCTTCTCTGCTGTAGCCTTAAGACATAAACATGATATATAAATATATACCTATATTTTATGTGAGTCACCATTCACTTAATCACACATTTGGAGCCTGCTATATCAACACACAATTCATATTATACACGTGTTCATTTTTGCTCTCTCTTTTAGCAGAGTTCATTTCAAGTCTAATGTTAAAATCCACAACAAAAAGGCAGGCAAACACTCACGCCGTTTTGAGGCCATTCAGCCTTCTGTTCAGCTGTTCAGCGTGTGACCATTTGTCGGACCTTGCCTTCCTGGCTGAGACTTGAACAAAAGAAGTCAGAGTCCTGTGCGTTTGCTGAGACGTGATTACAGCCTCTGAAACTGGCCTGCAGAGGAGCCTCCAGGCCAGAGATCTATAGTGAAGATAGCGCGAGGGCCAGTGAAATATCCTAGTACGTTGGCACTAGAAAATTGGACGCTGTCCTTGTTTTCTATAAGCCTTAGAAGGCTGTTCATGTACTTGATGTTAAGGGTTTTGAGTGTCTCCCATTCTGTCAATATGGTTGGAAAATAATGGACTTTTCTTAGGTGAAATAAGGGGGGTTCCGTGAAGGGCACGTATTGCACAGTTGGGAGGTTTGCCCTCTTTTTCCTCTTGCTTTCCTACTGAGCTGCACAGGAGGAAGGGCCATACGAGGAGGCTGGTATGTGCTCTCCTAACCCTTCACCACAAACCCGGCTGCCTAAGCTGAAGCAGCCACACAGAGAGCTAAGGAAACTTTAAAAACTTAATTAGGGGAAAAAAGCAAACAAAATAATGCTGTAGTGGATTTACTTAGGGCTGTAGCCTTGCCAGGAAAACCACAGAGTCTGCATGTATATGTTTCTTATATAAGACATATCTAATTAAAACGGGAGACGGGACAGCAAGCTTTCTTCTAAGTTCATTTAAATACATGTTTATGTTGTGTTTAAATTCCCTGTGGGGTAATGTAACGCTGATCCAAAGGCATAAGAGCAATTTGATTAGGCAACTGTAGGCCTCTGTGAATACTTTGAGCCCTAAGTACTTAAGACTTAATCTCCCCTGTACCCCGTACCCCATACCAAGGTTACCCACGGAGGCTGGGCCAGCCCCACCCCTGACGGCAGTTCGTCTGAGCTGGACTGGTTATCTTCTGTTTGTAATGCCCTTTACTGTCCTGCCTTGGCTCTTTAACTCAAGGTTATCCTACTCAAGCCTTCTTTTTGCTTTTCTCTCCTCTCGATGATTT
The DNA here is from genome assembly GCF_963930625.1 of Muntiacus reevesi. Classification (NCBI taxonomy): domain Eukaryota; kingdom Metazoa; phylum Chordata; class Mammalia; order Artiodactyla; family Cervidae; genus Muntiacus; species Muntiacus reevesi. The sequence continues at coordinate 13,770,724 of NC_089254.1, forward strand.
ATGTTATCCTTTCAGATGATATTTTAATTTAAAAGAATTTTAAAGAAAAGAGTAATTCTTTCTCTTTGCTTCTCATGCCACTTCTTTTTGAGGGCAATGAAAATATCCTACGTAGAACTTCAATTTGCAGAAATGTAAAATGTTTCCAAGTCAGCCAAAATCCCCACATTATATATGTCTAAACAAGAAGATGAAATTTGGGGAAGGAAAATGTCATTCTCTCTTTGCTCCTGATATGGAGAATCTCAGGGCCATCCCCAGGCTGACTGAATCAGAGTCTGCACTTTAATAAGAAACCCAGGTGATTAGTGAGCACGTTATCAATTAGGCACCAATTTAGGCACCACTTTAAGCACCCGCTTAGGATAAATTTGCCTGTTGGACACATCATTCTTCCCTCAGGCCCATCTTCTTGAAATTTTATATAGATTCTCCAACAGGAAGACTATGGAAAATGTTCTGTGTGCCCAGGTTGGATTCTTCCTTGGGCATGTTGAATGGCCTTTTTATGGACTTATTAGAAATGTGCTATGTGGAATAAAAATGAAGAATCACTGCCCAAGGTTTGAAGTCCCCCCTTTAATTGTGTCTGAATTTAATTTATAATAGTTCTGGATTGAAATTAGTATATTAAAAGTTGATTTACTATGCATTTATGAATATATTTAAATAGAGTACTTGTAAGCAAAAAATTTTATTTAGTATAACATACCTGGATATACCCAAGTAGATTCTCTGTAGAAGAGTTATTCTGGCATAGTTCTTGGAAAAGGCTATAATTCCATCATATATCCATAAAGGAAGGCTAGAGTTATGTTCTTTTTTTATTCTTTTCCTCTTTATATTTTCCCCATTGTTTCATTTTTTTTTTGTTTTTCTACTTTTTTTATTGGAGTATAATTGCTTTACAGTGTTATATTAATTTTTGCTATACAACAAAGTGAATCAGCTGTATACGTATACATTTCTCCTATCTTTTAATTCATTTTTAATTGGAGGATAATTGCTTTACAGTATGTGTTAGTTTCTGATCTGCAACAACATGAATCAGCTTTAAGGATACATAACCCCCTCTCTTCTGAGCCTCCCCCCTCCCCCCCACACCCGATCCCCCCTGTCTAGGTCATCACGGAGCTGTGAGCTGAGCTTCCTGGGCTGTACGGCGCCTTCCCCCCAGCTCTATTTCACACATGGTGGTGTGTCTATGTCAGTGCTGCTCTCTGCATTCGTCCCGCTCTCTCCTGCCACCCCCCCGTGTCCACAAGACCGTTTTCTGTGTCTCTGTTTCTACTCCTGCCCTGCAAATAGGTTCTCACATTGTAAAGTTGCATCTTTCTTTCCTCTGTTAATCTGATTACGTCCCATCAACCGTAAGTTTTGGAAGCTCCAGTTCCAGGCCCGTTTGTTTTAAACCTCTTTCTTATCAAGTCCAAGGGCTGAGATTCATACTTCAACACTTACTGTTGTACTTTCTTCCATCTCAAGGTGATTTGGTGGGTGTGTCCTCTAATTTCTCCTTGACAGTCTCCTCTTCCTTCATGTAGTCTCTTAAACGCTCCTGCTTGAGCTTTCCATAGCCTCAGATTTTCAGCAGCGGTAGGACCTAAGTTGGAATATGGTGTTGATACCTCCTGTGGTTGTTATTGGTTTTTAAAATTTATTTAGTTTTAATTGAAGGATAATTGCTTTACAATATCATGCTTTTCGCCATACATCAGCTTGAATCAGCCATAGGTACACACATGTCCCTTCCCTATGTTCTTTTTCTTCTTAAAATTTGTGTTAATGTAGACCCTATCTGATCTAACTGAAATGGATATTTCATTACTAATTGAATATGGTGTCACATTCTTGAAAGAGGCTATAATTCCAGCATTTGTCCATTTTAAATTAATCTCATCTGCTTAAAAACATTATTGTACTATCTGAAAGGCCATTTGGGGTTCAGTTAAACAAGTGACTAAAACATGATTTGTTCTAAAACTTGAGTTGAATTCTAACACCTATATGATATTTGCTGTTACATTGTAAAGAAATACAATAACCATTCACTTCCAAAGTCTGGTTTTATGGAGGAAGAACAGATGCCTCTTTGTTTAACTACTCTTATTGCAATCTTGAAATTAATTTTTAAGAAGTTATTGGTTCAGAATTATGTAGTTTCCAGAATTATCCAGCCCCTCACTCTTTATTCTGTAAGTGATCCTCGTTCCTTATCCTCATGGCTACAAAATCATAGACAGAGACTAAACACTATTTTTCATTTAATTTGTCAGTAAAATAATAGCCATCATGAATAATAGCAATTCGAGTGATTTCAAAACACAGGATTGAACAGTCCTGTTCCCATTGTTGATGCTGAGGGTCTATCAGATACTCATAACATTGTACAGGAGGTGGTGACCTAAACCATCTCAAAGAAAAAGAAATCAAAGAAGGCAAAGTGGTTGTCTGAGGAAGCTTTGCAAATAACAGAAAAGATGACAAGTGAAAGGCAAAGGAGAAAGGAAAAGATATACCCAACTGAAGGCAGAGTTCCAGAGAACAGCAAAGAGAGATAAGAAAGCCTTCTTAGATTAACAATGCAAAGACATAGAGGAAAACAATAGAATGGGAAAAACTAGAGATCTCTTCAAGAAAATGGAAGATACCAAGGGAACATTTCATGCAAAGATGGGCTCAATAAAGGACAGAAATGGTATGGACCTAACAGAAGCAGACGATATTAAGAAGAGATGGCAAGAATACACAGAAGAACTGTACAGAAAAGGTCTTAATGACCCAGATAATCACGATGGTGTGATCACTCACCTAGAGCCAGACATCCTGGACTGTGAAGTCAAGTGGGCCTTAGAAGAATTACTACGAATCAAGCTAGTGGAGGTGATGGAATTCCAGTTGAGCTATTTCAGATCCTAAAAGATGATGCTGTTAAAGTGCTGCACTCAATATGCCAACAAATTTGGAAAACTCAGCAGTTGCCACAGGACTGGAAAAAAGTCAGTTTTTATTCCAATCCCAAAAAAGGGTAATGCTGAAGAATGTTCAGACTACCGCACAATTGTGCTCATTTCACATGCTAGCAAGGTGGTACTCAAAATCCTTCAAGTCAGGCTTCAGCAGTATGTGAACCAAGAACTTCCAGATGTTCAAGCTGGATTTAGAAAAGGCAGAGGAATCAAAGATCAAATTGCCAACATCCATTGGATCATAGAGAAGGCAAGGGAATTCCAGAAAAACATCTACTTCTGATTCAATGACTACGCTAAAGCCTTTGACTGTGTGGATCACAACAAACTGTGGAAAATTCTTAAAGAGATAGGACCTTACCTGCCTCCTGAGAAACCTGTATGCAGGCCAAGAAGCAACAGTTAGAACCAGATGTGGAACAACAGACTGGTTCCAAATTGAGAAAGGAGTACATTAGGGCTGTATATTGTCACCCTGCTTATTTAAGTTACATGCAGAGTACATCGTGTGAAATGCCCAGCTAGATGAATGAAACAAGCTGGAATCAAGATTGCTGGGAAAAATATTAGCAACCTCAGATACGCAGATGATACAACCGTAATGGCAGAAAGTGAAGAGGAACTCAAGAGCCTCTTGAGGAAGGTGAAAGGAGAGTGAAAAGGCTAGCTTAAAACTCAACATTCAGAAAACTAAGATCATGGCAAATAGATGGGAAAAAGTGGAAACAGTGGCAGATTTTATCTCCAAAATCACTGTGGATAGTGGCTGCAGCCATGAAATTAAAGGACACTTGCTCCTTGGAAGGAAAGTTATGACAGCTATGCTGTCTATGAACCTAGACAGTATAGTAAAAAGCAGAGAAATCACTTTGCCAACAAAGCTCCATACAGTCAAAGCTGTGGTTTCCCCGATAGTCATGTTTGGATGTGAGAGTTGGATCATAAAGAAGGCTGAGTGCTGAAGAATTGATGCTTTTTAACTGTGGTGCTGGAGAAGACTCTGAAGAGTCTCTTGGATAGCAAGGAGATCCAACCAGTCCATCCTAAAGGAAATAAGTCCTGAATATTCATTGGAAGGATTGATCCTGAAGCTCCAATACTTTGGCCACCTGATGTGAAGAGCTCACTCATTTGAAAAGACCCTGATGCTGGGAAACATTGAGGACAGGAGGAGAAGGGGGCAACAGAGGATGAGATGGTCGGATGGCTTCATGGACTCAATAGACATGAGTTTGAGCAAGCTCCAGGAGATAAAGGACAGAGAAACCTGCCATGCTGCAGTTCATGGAGTGGCAAAGAATCAGACGTGACTTAGTGACTGAGCAACAGCAGATCCTCGGAATTTATCTTGCATCAGTAAACACTGTCCAGATTTACAGGAGATGCTCGCCCCAAGAACGATTGTTCTTGTTGCTCAAAGAAAGCCATCGTGTTTGTAGGAGCTCAGGCACAAACTCGGGTTTAGAATTTTAGATGTCATAGTATAGTTGCATTATATAATTTCAGTTCATTTAAGTTTCATATCGCTAAGACTGTTTCATTCTGAAGCAGCAAAAAGTTTAAAAACCTTACTTTTTAAACTAAGATTCACAGTTTTTACTGGCTGTCATTTTATGTCACCATCATTATTCATAACACCTCTTGCACTTTCAATGTGTTGTAGACAAGCTAGTCTAAATCCCTTTTACATATCAAATCACTAAAATACATAAGATATTTAGAGGCATGATATTTTTCTCATTTTAAAAGAGGGAAACTTGAGACCCAGAGAGCTTAAGCCTCTAGTTCAAGGTCACATAGTTAAGAAACAATAAAGCTGGAACCTAACTGTATATGAATATAGGGTTTATTCCTCCTAAATTTGTGAGCATGAAAAACACATATTGTGAAATTATTCCAGTTTGGGGTGGTGGAGAATGCCTTGTGTTGGAGGACAGTTACTTTTTGCATTTGTTTATATACTTTACTATTGCTTTCTGCAGGTTAAAAATATAATGGCATTATGAAGTTGAAATCTGTCTTAATTTATCATTAAAAATTTTTTCCTTCAATTTTAAGAAAATTGGATAATATACAATATTATAATGAAAATATACTTTTATACATGTATAATATAATTTAAAAAGTGGATTAATAATAGCTGCTAGTCTTGCCTTTGGTTGCAGCATGATTTTTTAAATCCAGTTTTATATCCTAGTAACATATATTTTACCCCAGAAAAGGACAATGGAAAATCTTTCAAATATTTTGAACAAAGGAAATCCAATTAGAAGACTGTTGCAATCTTTTAAACAAGGGATAGAGTCTGGAAAGGTGGAAATGACATGGAAAAAAAGTGACTGATTTTAAAAAAATCTCAACAGATTTTCCTCAATAACAAGATATATGAAAAGGGTGAAAGATGCTACAGCTCCTTCGTAAGCCTTGAGTCTAGGTAAATTTAAGAATGGTGGATAGAGAAACATCTTTGGAGGAAAATGATGAGTATAATTTGGGACACAAACTCTGAAAGGTTGACAGAGCATCCGGTTTGAACTTATTCAGTGGTTAGAAAAGGAAGGTTGAAACTGGAGATGTCAGTGGTGTGTGTGAGAGAGATGGGTAAGATGCCCTGGCATTTTTCCAGGTGAGGGTCCTACGAGGGCCTCCGGAATGGTTAGAATGGGGTTGGCCAGGTGGGGGCAGCAGAGCCTCACCGGTTACTGAGGACGGCTGGCTGGGACTAGGGCCCTGACAGTTGATGTTTGGACTGAGCCTTTGGATGTATTCTCATTTGGAGGCAGGAAGAAGTGCAGATAGCAGAGGACGTTGAGACCATGGGCCCTCAGAAGTGGATCACCTGTACAGTACAAACTATGGGAGCTGAAAGATGGACCGATTTCTAGATGGTCGGGGGAGAGTAGATGTGCCATCAGAAGTAAATAACCAGTGACTCTGAAGAAAGTGATTTTAAAGGAGTAGAGGGGCCAATAACAGATTAAAAGGGGTTCAGCAGGGAATGAGAATGGAAATGGAGAAATATCTTTTTCAAGTTTGCAATGAAGGAAGTGGGGTGATAGGATGGCGGTTTGAAGGGGAGGAAGGATAGATGGCGGTTTTTCTTTTTTGAGGTATTTTTGTGAATGTTTGTGAGCTGAATGGACTAATCTGATAAAGGGAATAGGTGAAGATTCCAGTGAGAGAAACATTGAGGGATAATTATGAAGCTCCCTCCCAGAGGAGGTGGTATACAATCGGGAGTTCTGGTGGAAGGCCGGGGTTGCAGGAGAGTACAGAGAACAGAGGTTTTGTGACTCTTTATTGAGAGCACCAACTATGGGTAAGAAAGCTGTGTTTCGAATGCTCATTACTTACTTGGAACGCTTACACCATTTCCTTGGGGAAATGAGGTAGTGCTGTGATTGTGGCATGGGGAAAGTGGGACGACTCTGCCATGAACCCTTCAGACGGCCCTTAAGTTATTAATCCCCTCCTGTCAATAAATGTGCACATAGCCTGGAGTTATATCATCTCTTTTTTCACTCTTACACTCTCTGAGGCGTTTTAGTTTTTTTCCTTTCTCTCTGCTTCCCCACCCCCACCCCCCAAAAGGGAGTCTGATGACTTTAGTTTTTAAAAAATTGATTTATTTTAATTAAAGGATAATTGTGTCAATGTTGTGTTGGTTTCTGCCATACATCAACACAAATCAGTCATAGGTATACATATGTCCCCTCCCTCTTTCTCTTTTTGATTATATTTAAAATTTTTTTTATTGGAGTATAGTTCATTTACAATGTTGTGTTAGTTTCAGGTGTCCCGCAAAGTGAATCACTTATAGATATACATAGATCCACTCTTTTTTAGATTCTTTTCTCATATAGGTTATTACAGAGTATTGAGTTCCCTGTGCTATACAGGAGGTCCTTATTATTAGCAGTTATTTACTTTATATATAGTAATGTGTATGTATCAACCCCAGTTTCCCAGTTTTTTGCTTCCTCCATTTTATTTTTAGGATATTTTTAGCTGTATCAAAATCTTTATCCCCATTATTGCAGCAATAGTTTAGTATTAAAGCACTGGATGTTTAGTAACCAGTTTTTTTTTTTTTTAATTTTTATTTTTCAGTGGGTTTTGTCATACATTGATATGAATCATAGTAACCAGTTTTTAACAGTGTCTTAATATCTTGAATACTCTTCCTAGAACCCAAGTGTCTCCACGTTGGAAATTTAGACCACTGGTTCTCAATGCTGGCTGCCCATTAGACTCACTTGGAGGGGCTTCTAAGCAAAAGCAATGCCTCTTCCCACTCGCAGAGTTCTGATTCAAGTGGTTTGTAGTGGGGCCCTATTACCAGATTTTTAAAACCATTTCCCCCTAGCAACTGTAACATACAGCCAAAGTTAAACACCACTGACTTAGGTGAACGGCAATTTGTGTGTCTGTGCTTAGTTGCTCAGTGGCGTCTGACTCTTTGCGACCCCTCGGACAGTGGCCCGCCAGGCTCCTCTGTCCATGGGATTTTCCGGGAAAGAATACTGGAGTGGGTTGCCATTTCCTAATGCAGAGGGTCTTCCCCACCTAGGGTTTGAACCCGCATCTCCTGCATTGGCAGGCAGAGTCTTATACCACTGAGCCACTTGGGAAGCCGTAATGGCAAATTACAGTTACTATTAGGTAACTTGTTCAATGCATTTTTTAACATAGACTGTCCCTGTGAACTCAGTATGACTAAAGTAAAATGTGTTTCCAAAAGCAATTTTCCCTCCTGGTTTTTCTTTGTCAATTACACCTCCATAAAGGAAAATATGGAAACCTCTTTGATTCGAGTTTTAAGGAATTTTCCCTTTGTTTTTAAATAAAAATCTTTTCAACCCAGTTATTTCAGAGTGAGTTACATATCTGCTTCTCTGTGCTGAGTCGCTCAGTTGTGTCCAACTCTTTGTGACCCCATGGACTGTAGCCCACCAGGCTCTTCTGTCCATGGGGATTCTCCAGGCAAGAATACTGGAGTGGGTTGCCATGCCTTCCTCTAGGGGATCTTCCGACCCAGGGATCAAATCCAGGTCTCCTGCACTGCAGGCAGATTCTTTACCATCTGAGCCACCAGGGAAGCCCTATCTGCTTCTACTTTTGCAAAAAAAATTGGAGGGGAATGGGTAGAAATGATGATTAGACTAACAGAGTTGAAACCTGAGAATTAACCTAACCCCACTTTGACACATGAGAAAATCTAGGCCCAGAGTGGTTGAGTGACTTGCCGAGTAACACAGAGGAAAACAAAATACATGGAGGAAGGATAAGGAAAGGTTTGCATGAAGTGTACTTATCTGGATTAGTGGCCAGGAATAGAACTCAGATCTTAGTTTTAGTTCATGGCTATTTTGACCACAAAAGGAAAACTGGTCAGCCTAAACTGGAAGGTGAAAGAAACAGAAAATTTTGTCCTCAAAACATAACCCACTGTCCAGCCCACCATAAAAATTAAAGGTCATATACCATTATTCTCACTGTTATTCTGGATTCTTCTCCTCAAGTCCTAACCACACCATTACGTCTTGGCTTCTCTCTTACCCATCATTTGCCATTTTTGAGCATTGATTGCCCAAAGCTTTCTGGACCTTTTCTGCTCCCTTTATGCTGAATTAATTCTTTTATTGTTATTTTTTTATTAATTTATTGGCAGAATTTTCCCCACATTTTTATAAGAGTTTTGGCTCTGATAGAAGTATTTATTATACATGTACTTTAACCCCAAAGGAAACCAGAAAAAAAGTAAACTGGAACAATAAATTAATTTTTAATTTACAGGGATATTAGGAGATGAAGTATGGTTAGAAAAAATTTCCTGAAGTAAAATAACCATGCTGCCATTCAATCCTTGCCATGAATGTGGTTTGTCAAAAAACCAAATTAAATCCATTAAAAATTTTTTTCTGTGCTATTTTAAACAAATATTTTTCCAAAATTTAAGCAAAAGGAAAAAGTCCATTCAAGGTAATAAATGTTAGAGTGCTTACTATTTGTAAGGCACTGCTGCCATAGGGCCTGAAAAGAATACTAAAATGAGTACACCCTTGCCTTTGGAAGAGAGATGTGCGTCTTTTTGTCTTTCAAAAGTATTCGCATAAACAAAACTCTGGAATCTGGGAGGGAATCACATAAATTTCCCCCCATTCTTGCCCCTTCATCACCAGCAGGTCATTTAAGTCACTGACACACTCAGAGTCACAAAATCCCTGCCCTGCTGGAATCTGTAATCTAGTGGGGGCAAGGGGGAGGGCAGGCAATAAGCGAACAAGTAAAATATTTAAGTGTTATAGAGAAAAATAGGGCTTCCCTGGTGGCTCAGTGGTAAGAATCTGTCTGCAAGGCAGGAGACTGGGGTTTGATCCCTGGGTCGGGACGATCTGCTGGAGGGGAGGGCATGGCAACCCACTCCAGTATTCTCGCCTGGAGAATCCCCAAGGACAGAGAAGCCTGATGGGCTACAGTCGGACACGACTGAAGTGACTTAGCAGCAGCAGCAGCATAAAGAAAAATAAAGCCGAGAGGGGCTTCGAGAGGTTTTAGCATGATGTGGTAGCAATATCAAATATGGTTGCCAGGGAGGGTCTCATCAGAACCAGACCTGAAGTAATGAGCTTGTTAGTAGAAGACTATAGAGACCATTTCTCCTGTGGACCTCAATTCTTGGTAGGGAAGCAAAGAAGAATCTAAGGTCTTACCTGTTGCAAGGAAGTTTATTAACCATAAGGAAAGAAAGACCAGGTGGCAAGGAATTGGATGTGATTGAGCAACTTGAGCACAGCCAAAGGAGCGAACGACTCAAGAGAGAAGTGGGCCACACCAAGGGAGGCAAATGGCCCCAGAGATCTGGAGTGGAGTCTTTAAGGCAGAGTCATTTGCATAATGCAGAGAGGGTCATTGATTGACAGTCTTGATTGACAGCTGCAGGTTATATAAAAAGATGCGCTATCATTCATGTCCCATAAAGGTCATAATTAAGTGTATGGATTCATGGAATACTTATGAGCGGTTAAAGAGTCCAGTGGCTGCCAAAGGTTATTTTAGTACAGGATAGTGTGAGGTGAGCGCATGTGCCAGAGTAGGAATGTCCCGGCAGTCTCTGGTGAGTTTTTTTAAATTTTTTACTGGGCCCCTCATGTGGCAAGAGTGGTAAAGAACCTGCCTGCCAATGCAGGAAATGTAAGAGATGCAGGTTCAATCCCTGGGTGGGGAGGATCCCCTGGAGGAGGGCATGGCAACCCACTCCAGTATTCTTGCCTGGAGAATCCCACGGATAAAGGAGTCTGGTGGGCTACAGTTCATGGGGTCACAAAGAATGGGACACGACTGAAGCTACTTAGGATGCACTGACTAATTTTGGAGTACAGGTGGGGGTGTAGAAGGGGCCAGGCTGGTAAATTGCTTGGTGAGATTAGGCGGCTATTGGACTGCTAATTGAGGGCGCAACAGGCTCGCTGGTGCCCAGCTAATTTCCTGACTATCAAGTTGAATGAAATAAAGGTGCTAGCCAAGAAGATGCCTGAGGCAGAACGTTCCAAGCAGATGGAAGAGCAAGTATCAAGACACTCAGTTGGGATTGTGCCTGGACTGTTCAAAGCTGAATTGGGTGCATACAGATCATGTGGCTGGAATTGGCCGACTAGGGAGAGAGCAGCAGGAGAAAATTTAGAGAGCTAAGAAGTGTAAAGACTTGGGGTTTTACTTTGATGAGAAGTCACTAGAGGATTTTGGTGAGCAGACGAGTGACATGATTTTTTTTCTTTAACCTAGAAATAATGTAATAAAAAGCTATGTGAAAAGGTGTGGTCAGAGTGATGGGAACCAGCAAGGGACAGGCAGGTACTACACATAGCAGAGGCCATTACCATTTAGGTGGATTATGACCAAAGATCAAACCAGTCCATCCTAAAGGAAATCAGTCCTGAATATTTATTGGAAGGACTGATGCTGAAGCTGAAACTGAAACTCCACCTGATGCAAAGAATTGACTCATTGGAAAAGACCCTGATGCTGGGAACAATTGAAAGCAGGAGGAGAAGCGGAGGACAGAGAATGAGATAGTTGGATAGCATCACCGACTGGACGGACAGGAGTTTGAGCAAGCTCCAGGAGTTGGTGATGGACAGGGAAGCCTGGCATGCTGCAGTTCATGGGGTCACAAAGAGTCAGAAACGACTGAGCAACTGAACTGAACTGACTGATGACCAAAGTTGATCATGGCAGAAGCAGAAACACAAAAAGTGACCACCACATCCAATAAACAGAGACGATAGTGGTGGAGCGACTAGTGAGAAATGATCGAATTCTGCGTACATCTTGTTGGTGGAGCCATCAGAGTTTGTTGAAGGACCAAACGTGATGGGATGGAAAGAACGAGGCCAAATTTCTGCCAGCTTTGATTGGTCACACTCTGTCGCTTTTGTAAAGGGTGAAGATGTGTGTACGTCCTGATTCTACATTTTCCTCTCAGACTATTTAATCATAATCTCCAGTATCATGGCCTTGGAAGCAATACATTGAAAAGGTTCCCTAATGATTCTTCTTCAGCCCACCTGACTTCAGCTAAGGGTTGCTACCTGCTGGCTTAGATCTCACTTGAGTTACAGGAAAGAATCCCCTCCTTCGGGGCATAGATTAGGAGCGCGTGACTGTGCAAGGTACGTAGGTGGTTGGGCTTGTGGAGGAAGAGATTCGCCTGAAGGCAGGAACTCTGTAAGACACCGTAAATGGCTTGAATTTAAGGCAAGGAAGGCTTCCTGGAGGAGCCCGGTTTTGACGACGGCTTTTAGAGAAAGGGGTAAGATTAATGGAAAAGATGATGGAGTGTAGCTGAGGGGTGACAAGCGGTCCAGGTCAGACTCTTGGTGGAGGACCCCTCGGCTCGGGACTCGGTCCTTGAGTGGTTGCACCCCCAGCTCTCCACGAGAGCCACGCCCCTTTGGAAGGAGGACCGGCCCGTACCCCGCCTGCCGCTCCCTCGCGTGTTTCAGGAAGGTCCTCATATTAGAACGGACCAAACCGGATGAAGGTCGCGTGCCCTCTTCCGCTTGTGTTCGGGTTACTTATATCCGGCTTGGAAAGAGAGGCAAGCGGGCGCTGACCTTCTGCGCAGGCGCGGCCTGAGGTCCACGCGCGGCGTAATGTCTGCGCTGCACGTCTCGCGTGTTCGGGCCTTGTATCGGCGCATTTTGCTGCTGCACCGGGTTCTGCCCCCAGACCTCAAAGACCTTGGCGACCAGTACGTGAAGGACGAATTTAGGAGGCACAAGACTGCTGGTTCTAAAGAGGCTGAACGATTTCTGCAGGAATGGGAGGCAAGTAACTGGTTTTCATCGCCCAAGACCTTTGGGGTCCCTCAGAGGTGTCCCGGTTTGTAGTTAGGCGAGACCGCCTGACCTGGCTGGTCTCCCGGGCTCCACGCAAGCTCGAACGGAGCGGCAGCTTGTTCCGTTTGAATTGAACAGCGAAGGCCGTTTAAACAATACCTCCCAAAGTTACAGCCCAAGCCGGTCTCTTTATCCCACGGGTCCTTGCCGCCGCACATCCCATACACCAGCGCGTCAAATTCAGTCGACTTTTGCCTGTCGCTGGAGGGGTGAGGATGGAGGTTACAAAATTGCCTAAGTCACCGTCAAGTTTTTAAAGAGCTTCCCAATTGGCAGCCTTTTGCCCCCTCCAGTGCCTTTTACTTAGCAAGCGCCTGTTGATCATAGTTTTCTCCTTACTAGTTTTCAGAATTTTAGAGGCTTGTTTCTGTAATCACCATTAAAAAAAACCCCAGTGTTCTTTGTTGGATCTTAATATTCTCATATCCTGACTGATAACAGAAATTGGAAAAGCCTGAGGTGTATTATTACAAGCGGTGGGCAAAAATGCTGGGCAGAGTTAAGTCAGGTGAAAGTTGTTTTCTTCCTAATCATATACTTCGTTTCACGTAGTCACGTTACTTTTTTAATTTGCAGCATTGCACTAGATCTTAAGCAGACAGAGGCATTAGCTCCTTTGATTTCCCTTCCTTTTTTTTTTTTTTTTTTTTTTTTTGAGTGAAGTCAGAAGATACCAGAGTATATATTTTTAAACAACTTTATTTTTTTGCCATGCTGGGTCTTCGTTGCTGCGCGGGTGTTTCTGTAGTTGTGGCCAGCGAGGGCTGCTCTCTAGTTGCAGTGCGTGGGCTTGAGTGCCGTGCCTTCTCTTGTTGGGGGCCGGGCTCTAGGCACGCGGGCTTGGTAGTTGCCCGCAGGTGGGCTCACTAGTTCCGTCTCCTGGGCTCCGGAGCGCAGGCTCAGTAGCTGTGGCCCACGGGCTTAGCTGCTCCCTGGCATGTGGGATCTTACCCAGTCAGGGATTGAACCGTGTCTCCTGTATTAGCCGGCGGATTCTTTACCACTGAGACCCCAGGGAAGCCCCCAGAGTATTTAGAGTATTTCCTGGGGTTGGGAGCCTTGCAGGATTACCCCCAGATACGATTTTGCAAATAGCAAGAAAGGAGTGGAATTGACTATTAAAGGGACAGGTATTTGAAAGCAGGTAGGAGTGTTGAAGAACCGAGTTAAGCAATTTCTTACCCTAAAAAGTTGATGACTACAGAATCTACTGAAGGCTATTTAAAAAAAAAAAAAAAAGCCAAATGTACATTAGGGTGAACACTGAACTTTTTAACTGAGTCGCAGAATTTTTGGTTATACAAGTCTCATTGATGCTTTCAAGAGGGACATTTAGGACAAGGGTGAAATGTAGAATTTACCGAAATATTATATGTATTAGATGTAATAAGGTCGCCTAGAGCCAGGGAAGTTGAATCTTTTTAAATGCAGACTGCTTTCTTTTAATATGGTAACTTGATGTTGAAGTCAGAAGAGCTAGATTCAAATTAAAGTACTGGCATTTATTAAATGTTATATCGCTTTTCCTAGTTTTATTATCTCATCTGCAGAATGATAACAGTATCTACAATATGCACCTCTAAATTGGGGCCTCCCAAGTGGCTCAGTGGTTTAAAAAAAAAAACAACCACCTGCCAGTGCAGGCAGTGCATGAGAGATGAACTGGATACCTGGGTGGGGAAGATCCCCTAGAGGAGGAAATGGCCACCCGCTCCAGTATTCTTGCCTGGAGAACGCTGTGGACAGAGGAGCCTGGCAGGCTAGAGTACATTGCGTTGCAAAGACTGGGACCCGACTGAGCACACACTCAAATTAGTGTGTGTAAATATAAGTGACATCTTTTAAGCCAGATCAGCTTGTGGCAGGACCAGGAGTTTAGCTCTGTGTTGGGAAGAAATAAGGGCATTTTGGGAGGTCCTAAAGCATAAAAACTGGGAAACATTTTAGGGAAAGAATAGGAACCCAGAATACCAATAGGCTGAAAGTTGCTCAGAAGTGTCCGACTGTTTGTGACCCCCTGAACTATACAGTCTGTGGAATTCTCCAGGCCAGTACACTGGAGTGGATAGCCTTTCCCTTCTCCAGCAGATCTTCCCAACCCAGGGATCGAACCAGGGTCTCCTGCATTGTGGGTGGATTTTTTTTTTCTTTAAACCAACTGGGCTATCAGGGAAGCCCTATAATAGGCTAGAGACATTAATAAGAATAGACATTTTAAAAAAACTAAAGTAAAAAAAAAGCACTGTTGATCAACCCATTAGACTTGGTGTCAGGAATTCAGCTTAAAAAAGATTTATTCCAGTGCTGTGTGGCATTTGGTCTCTGGGATTCTTTCACACACTTCTAAAATTACTTATGAACCGGAATTTGTTTTAAAGAGCAAAGTTCGGTGTGGGTACTACTGGAGAAGAGAAAGGGGAAGGATCAGGAATGCTAGGGGGGCTCAGTATTGAGAGGAGAGTTCTCTATTCCCTTCTCTGATCCCAGAAAACTGTTATAAATGTTAGAGCGAGTTCAACTGGGCAAATTTCTGTTCATGGACCATTTGAGGGATGGTAAGAGGAAAGTATTTCATTTTATCTTAAGGATAAAAATGTAAATGCATATTTGTAAAGTAGTGAATTTATGTTAATTCCTTACCATAAAAGAAAAAATGTTAAGTTCAGGAAAATATTTTGGGGTTCTATGGAGAATGGTAACTGGTTAGTAAAATACCCATTGTAGTCTTACTTCCAAGTCTTTTAAGAGACAACTCTGTAAAGACTGGAATTGGGGTTGGGTAGATCAGGTGGGGTTCTTATTATAGAACTTTAAAAATTCTAACTATGCTCACTTTTGAAGAATAGCTGATTTAGGTAATACTTCCCATTTTTCTTTCTGTGCTGACCCAGTTGCAGAGAGAACAACTTTTTACCACTTATTTTCTTGGAAATCACTGAACATTAAATAGCAAGTATGACACGTTTGTGTTAGAATGTGAGACATTTCTCAGGAAAGGCTTTGAAAAGTGTATTTAATTTTTCATTTTTTGGGCCCCACTTACTGCTTTCTTGCCCGGTTTCCGTTGTTTTCCTTAAGTAGCTGCTTTGTTCTGTGTCTCTGGGCAAGGCTTACAGTGAAAGTTTCTGGAAAAAGCAAAAATTCTTAAACATTCTTTAGTTATTGATCGCTTAGTATGAGGCAGAGTGCTAGCATTGTTGGACACAAAAATGAATAATATCTGTATTTCACTTTTATGGTATCCAAGTTTCAAGTTAATAGACGTTTATAGTACGGAAGGGTGTCTGTTAAAATGCTGTGGGACCAAAGAAGGAATGGAAGTTGAGGCCACATGAAATGTATGAGAGGACTTTTGGGCAAGTCAGAGTTGCCTTGTCAAAAAAAAAGACCCTGGGAAAGTGGAAATAACATATGCAGAGGTACTGAGGTAAGAAACAGTATGACTTTTTCCAGGATCTGCAGTGATCAGAATTTAGTGTATTATATGGGAGATTAGAAAGAGATTAAGGCTAAAGAGGTGACAAGAAACAGGATATTCTTCTAAGGATTTTAGGTCTTTATTTTGAGTCATTGAAAGATTGTAAGCAGTGATGGTAAAAATGATTCAAATTATATTCTAGAAAGATCATTTCAGCAGGAATAGAAAGAAATGATTGAAGAATTAAGCCAGATTGAAGGCAGGGAGAGCTTTTAGGAGAGATGTAGTAATCCCAAATATGAGTTGGAAAAAAAAAGTTCGCTCGAGTTTTTCTGTAAGATTAAAAAAAAGTTTTACAGAACTTTGTATAAACCCTAATATGTATATAATACATATTAATGTAACTTATATATTTATATATATTTATAAATATTAATTTATGTCAAATATAAATATTAATATTAATACAATATATTTAAATATATAATGTTTATATATTAAGACATATAAGACATATTAAGACATATTTAGACATATAAGACATTTAATTTATATTAATATAACTATAATATAAATGTTAATACAATATAATTTAATATATAATATTTATTTATATATAAATATATATATAAGGTATATATATAAAATGTAACTAACAACCCTAATATATTTATGTAACTGGACCAAGACAGGGTTGTTGAGGATGGTGAGTATGGATTTTTGTGTTACCCTGTTTATAGTAGACTAGAACTTGAGTTTGTGGCCAATACAAGATTAGTTAGAGGGGAGGAAATAGAATGGATGACTCTTAAGTTTTGGAATATGATACCAATAACCAGAATAGTATACAGAGGGGGCAGTGTCAGATGACTTCATTATCGTTCATTTTTGTGTTAAAAATTCTGATGGGACAGTCAGGTGAAGATGTTCTGAATTCCTCTGATAATCAGGTGATAGATTGTGACTGCAGATAGAGTTAAAATTGATTATTTGTCATCGGTCGGTGGGCCAAGATGTGAATGAAAGTGGCCAGACTGGGTGTAAGGGGAAGGTGGTCAAACACAGACCACTAGCCTTGAAGAGAGTGAAGGTCGCAGTGTAGCGCTGGAATGCTCTCGGCTTCCCTTTTCTGTATTCTCTTGTTCCTAGCTACTTCTGCAAAGCAGCGTACTGTTTCCTTTCCTGATGATGTTTACGTCTTTAGGTTTGTATGATAGTCCTTATTATAATATTTGCTTTTTTTATTTTGTTGTACTCATTTCTGAGACAAGGAAATCAGATTCATGTGACTGTCCATTTGTAACTCACATGAGATATCTTTTTCTTATTTATAACTCTAATTATCAGATTTAACAGTGTATGATGAAGTTGCATATCATCTGTATTTAGACTTTCTTTAACTTCATATAATTAAGGTTAGATGGGTATTTTGCAGTTTTTATAATGGTACACCTCTCTTACCTAATTTGAAAACCTCTTTTTTGTTTTTTTTTTTGCTTTTGAACATCCTGATTTGTACTTTGTATTTTAGTTTGTGGGAGAAAGGGGGTGAATTACCTCTGTTCAGTGGATGGATTATACATGTGGGGGATCATCTACCGAGTATGAGGCAGTCGCCTGGGAGCCTCTTAGCCGCGCTCTTTGCTGTGCGTGTTACCCTGCTTTTGTGATGGTTTACTGGATGATGCTGGTTGGTTGAATGGTGATGTGTTACACATGTGTTTTCAACATTAAGCTTTACTATTTATAAAATTTTAGCTGGGCTGTGGTTCTTAACTAATGGTTAAAAAAGGGTTAAAGGAGAGGATTTAAAACAGTATATCCTTGGAATATAATATGCTTCTGTTTTAAATTTCTGAAGCATTTGGAAGTTTTTAACATAGTGTTTGTTTAGAGAAATACTTTTAATTGGTGGCATGAGATGTGTTGTAACAGTGCTTATCTTATAAAGTAGCTAAAGATGTTTTTAAAAAATAATAGTTTGATCAACATTGCATATATTATCGACTTTATACTATGTTACTGGAACACAGAGGTATGTCTTTTTATTTAAATGATTTTAAATGTATTTGAATTTATAGATTTAAAATAATGATAATAGCATGATAATGTTAATATGCTAGTGGTTATGGGTCTAAAACAAGTCTGTGTGTGTGTAGAAGTGTGTGTATTTGTATACCACACAGGGTTAAGAATTTGAAAGTTTTGTGTAGAATTTAAAGATTTTGTATGCATAGTATTAATCTTACTGGCTTACTTATTTTATGACATAATTTTACAGTTGCTTAATAAGAGCAAATGCCTGAAATTTTACATAGGGAGAGTATTAGAATTGATTGAAAGGACTTCAGTAAATGTTTTTTTTCAGTTAATGCACTTAAGCTTTTTTGAAAAACCAAAGTATGTATGCATGTGGTTAAAAAAACTAAGTGTAGAAGGGCTTATAATAAGGACCAGTATTCTTTTTTATTCCTTAATTTATCTCTTCTGGGGACAGTTTTCATTTTGGTGTCTTTTTTCAGTTTTCCAATATCTTGTGAATTTTCGTTATCTGTCCAAATTTATAAGTAAAGCAATAAACTAAGAACTCTACATGTAGTGAGATGTGTTGATTAGAAAATTAACATTTATTTGTTTATTCTTAGAAAGTTATTTTTTGAATTGCAGAGTCTCAGTTAGTCTCCTTTGCATTTGCTTCTGACTCCTCCTCTTCTTTACCTCCCTGGTGTTCACGTTCAGCTGATTCTAGCAGTTTGGCTTTATCCTCAGAGCTTTTCTGTTTTGAAGCTGTGACTGCTTTTATCAAGGCTATTTTATTAATTCCACTCCTCAACCTGCTTTCCATCTTGAGAAATTTATTGAACTCTGGCTTCTAATAGCTCCTTTCTTAGTTATTATGGATTGCTCCTTTAAAAGTGTCTTTGTTATCAGATCAGAGGAATTTTGGAAGGGTGAAGAAGTAAGAAATAAGCCTCTGTGATTTCTCTAGTCTGCCGTCTTGAATTGGGGATTCTTAGATTTTTCATTTTAAAGAGGAAGAAACTAAGGCTCGTAGAAGTAAAATGACTTGCGTGGTATAACACAGCTAGTTGCAATGAAAACCTTGTGCTCTTATCTCATGATAATCAGTTACTTTTGAAATGTTTCCAAAAAACTATTCAACTTTCATTTAATATAGAATGATTACATAGGTTTTTTCTTTGAATTTTTCTTATTACAATTTATTTGTATATTTGGTTTGTTTTCCATTTTGGTTATTTTTCTTAAGGGACAGGGAAGCTTTTTAAAATCATATTTCTATCAAATACACCTCTAGCTTAATAGAGGAATGTTTAGGTGTTGTGTAGGTAATAATTTAATGTTTATTAACCCAAGATGCTAATTGGGACACATTTCTCTCTCAAAGGTTGTTTCCATTAACAAAATGAGAATGGAAGCTACTACAGTGTAACTAGTGCGGTGCTAATCAGACAGATGTGTCCTGTGTGATTTTTGGGAAGTTTCTTTGGGTCTCAGCTGTCTTAGTAGGGGAAGTAATATTTTACCCTTGAGGTTAAGGATAGATCGAGAAGTTCTCTTTTCCTTAGGCTATGATTATATTAGGAGATGAGTTAAAACTGTATCAAATGTCTTAACCTACTTTACACCTTTCATTGGCACCACTGATTTTTCTCTTTAATCTTTTCTTTTAATTTCAGGGCTTTGTGTTACTATAGTGATAGAATGGATAATAAAAATGAAATATATATTTTTTGTCTTTGTAATAGTTACCATTAGCATAAAATTAATAATTCCTGAATTTAAAAAAATAAAAAGGCAAATGAAATATATTTGGGATTAATGTGATAGATGATTGATAGCATTAGTATAAGAACAGCGTAGCTTGGATTAGGAAAACACTAGTAGCTTTAATAAAGGAATGGGCAAAAGGAACTCTAATTAAAGAGGTCGTTGTGATTTATATACAAATTTAACTGCTGTGCTTAATGTATATGGTAATAGTGAAAACTTTAAAGCGGCGTAGATGTCCAATGATGGGAGAAGACTGAAATTATCGCATAGCCGTATGGTGGATGGGTTAGTATGGAGCTCTTAGCAATGGTGCTTCAGAAGAATTAATGCTGTAGAAAACTGCTCATGATACAATTAAACGTAAACAGTGTTTATCTTTGGGTGATAGGATTAAGGATAATTATAATTTTCTTCCTTGTATCTCAAAATTCCAGATCATGTGCTACTTTAGTAATTATAGGAAAGCCAATAAATGTGATTTTTTAAAAACTGCAGTTGAATATGCTCAGTATTTCTGTTTCTGATTATATCACGAAGCACAGGCAATCACATTTAGTGAGTCAACCAGCATGTTATAAATATATTTTGTAATTTTACCCTTTAAATTATTTAGGTTAAACTTAGACTTTTTCATGTTTAATGAATCTCAGTGATATATTTTATTATTTCTTGTTGAGCTTTGTAAAATTAAAGCAATCTAATTGTGTAGACTTTGAGTATTGTAAATAGCCACTGAAATAAGACGAGAGAAGAAATAAAAGGCATCCAGATTGAAAAAGAAAAAATAAAACTGCCTTTATTTACAGGTGATATAATTATGTAGACAATTTGATGTAATATACAAAGAATCTTCTGGAATTTAGTAAGTCAGTTTAGCAATGTTGTATGATACATGACTAATATATAAGAATTAACTGTACTTTTTTATACTAGCAGTGAAAATTGGAAAATAAAATTTTAAAATACAGTTTACCATAAAAAACGATGAAATATGAAAAATAAAAAATTTTAAAAAATGAAATACGAAGGGAAACTTCAGATAAAGGATGTACAAACCTGTACACTGAAAACTATAAACTATTGCTGGAAAAGAATAAATATGTGTGGATTAAAAATTAAACTTTAGTTATTACTCTTTTTTCCCTAACCACTAGAAGATATATTAAGAATTTAGAACCTTGAGAGCTGTAAATTGAGATTAGAAAAGAGTCAACAGGGCTATCTACCTCATATAGTTTTAGGTGTTTTTAAGCAATGTGAAGAATCTTCTCGTGTTAATTTCTTAGAGATCATGTTTAAATAGTGATAATTCTCCAATAACTTAATTTGATCAAAATTGTTACTTAATAACTTAGAAATCCATTTTAATTTTTTACCTTTTCTTTTTCTAACTTTTGTAGAAGGTTGCATGAAGGCTGACAGTGAATTAAACTGGCAGAGGAGATTGGTTAGCCGTTGGTTTGTCTTCTGGCAGATCAGACAGGGGATGAAAGGTGGCTTGGAAGTCAGTAGGCTTAGGTGATTCTAGATAGATTTGTGCCACCTGGGATTGTCAGCATAAACCCTGCTAATTGATTTTATAGATTTGGAATTGGACTTTTATCAGTATACCCAGAGGTGATAACATATTCACACTAACTTCAGTTCAATTCAGTTGCTCAGTTGTGTTTGACTCTTTGTGACCCCATGGACTGCAGCATGTTCGACCTCCATGTCCATTACCAACTCCCGGAGTTTACTCAAGCTCTTGTCAGTCGAGCTGGTGAAGTCATTCAACCATCTCATCCTCTGTCCCTTCTCCTCTTGCTTTCAGTCTTTCCCAGTATCAGGGTCTTTTCCAGTGAGTCAGTTTTTCACATCAGGGGGCCAAAGTATTGGAATTTCAGCTTCAGTATCAGTCCTTCCAATGAATATTTGGGACTTACTTCCTTTAGGATTGACTGGTTGGATCTCCTTGCAGTCCAAGGGACTCTCAAGAGTCTTCTCCAGCACCACAGTTAAAAAGCTTCAATTCTTTGGTGCTCAGCTTTCTTTATAGTCCAACTTTCACATCCATACATGACTACTGGAAAAACCATAGCTTTGGCTAGACGGACTTTGTTGGCAAAGTAATGTCTCTGCTTTTTAATATGCTGTCTAGGTTGGTCATAACTTGTCTTCCAAGGAGCAAGTGTCTTAATTTCATGGCTGCAGTCACCATCTGCACTAATTTTGGAGCCCAAAAAAATAAAGTCTGTCAATGTTTCCACTGTTTCCCCATCTGTTTGCCATGAAGTAATGGGACCAGATGTCATGATCTTAGTTTTCTGAATGTTGAGTTTTAAGCCAACTTTTTCACTCTCCTCTTTCACTTTTATCAAGAGGCTCTTTAGTTTCTCTCCGCTTTCTGCCGTAAGGGTGGTCTCATCTGCATATCTGAGGTTATTGATATTTCTTTCGGCAATCTTGATTCCAGCTTGTGTTTCTTCCAGACCAGCGTTTCTCATGATGTACTCTGCATATAAGTTAAATAAGCAGGGTGACAATATACAGTCTTGATGTACTCCTTTCCCGATTTGGAACCAGTCTATTGTTCCATGTCCAGTTCTAGCTGTTGCTTCCTGACTTGCATACAGATTTCTCAGGAAGCAGGTCAGGTGGTCTGGTATTCCCATTTTTTTCAGAATTTTCCACAGTTTATTGTGATCCACACAGCCAAAGACTTTGGCATAGCCAATAAAGCAGAAGTAGATGTTTTTCTGGAATTCTTTTGCTTTCTCTACAATCCAGCAGATGTTGGCAGTTTGATCTCTGGTTCCTCTGCCTTTGCTAAATCCAGCTTGAACATCTGGAAGTTCACGGTTCATGTACTATTGAAGCCTGGCTCGGAGAATTTTTAGCATTACTTTGCTAGCGTGTGAGATGAGTGCAGTTGTGTGGTGGTTTGAGCATTCTTTGACATAACCTTTCTTTGGGATTGGAATGAAAAGTGACTTTTCCAGTCCTGTGGCCACTGCTGAGTTTTTCCAATTTGCTGGCATATTGAGTGCAGCACTGTCATAGCATCATCTTTCAGGATGTGAAATAGCTCAACTGGAATTCCATCACCTCCACTAGCTTTGTTCATAGTGATGCTTCGTAAGGCCCATTTGATTTCACATTCCAGGATGTCTGGCTCTAGGTAAGTGATCACACCATTGTAATTATCTGGGTCTTGAAGATCTTTTTTGTACACTTTTTCTGTGTGTTCTTGCCACGTCCTCTTAATCTCTTCTGCTTCTGTTAGGTCCATACCATTTCTGTCCCTTATCACACTAACTAAATTTATATAATGCTGAACTATATGGTAGAATGCTGATTTCTCTGGGTAGGGGAATGGGGCTGGTGAAGCCCAGGAGTCAGAATATTTATATTTAGATCTGGGGACACTGCTTTCAGAGGTGCCTCAGAATTTAGAATTTTTAGGTTTTAGAAAGGTAAGGAGTGTGATTGGATTGTAAGAAACAGTCCAGTGGGATCTGGAGTGGCACCCTATAATCAAGTACATTCATATTTCTGAAGCAGAGCTTTCGACTTTTCATATTAAGTGGAGTAAATAAAAGCTGCATGGCCATTTAGGTCAGGGTTTGCCACCAGATGAGTTCTAAAAAGAGCTTTTGTTCTTTGAAACTTCTTTGACTTCAGAATTGCAAGTCAGAGATGGTGGACCTCTGTTAAGCTTTCTGGGAAACTGAATTAGTGTTTAGAAGTTTGCCTGGTAAACATGGAATTAAAATAATGGGAAGCAAGCTGGCATGAGAGATTGCTCACCAGGCCTCACTGTGCTCGTAGTAGAAAACATCCATTTAGTTTACGGTGGAAAACATCGTGCGTCGGCCTGTGTCACTACTCTTTTCTCCTGGACGCTGCAGAACACACATTTAGGAAGTTTGCAGCCTCTTGTTACTTTATTTTAAGCACCTTTTTCTTGTCAAAGCATTATTATTATTGTGTGTTAATAGATTCAGCTACCTGATTTGTCTTCTGGGCCTCAGAGAATTCAGGTATTTCCCATTGCATGTTGATTTAATTAGCTCAGAACCCAAGGGAGGATCATGTTTATCTTATTTACGAGTCTTTGGTCTTCTTTAGTCCTGAATCAGTAGAACTTGAAGCATTTCTAAATGAAATTGAATTTTGACTTCCAAGGTTTCAAGCACTAAAATATTTTTGCTTTATCTGAATAGATTTTAAACATGTACACGGTCTTTTTTTTCTTCAAAAAAAATTTTAAACATACAAAAAAGTAGACTGTTGTTGTATGGTTAAATTGCAAAGGATTCTGGACTTTGCTTTAGTGACACTTTGGTGAAGATGAAGCTGTCCACAGTTTGTTTAAAACTATCCCATTGAATGAAAAAAATCATGCGCTTCTCATAGGAACTTCTCCCTTTTCAAACTAAGACTGGCAGCTTATCACATGACAAATACATGCATGTATATACATGTTTATATATGTGTGTAAATATAAACCCCTACAGCGACGTCAGCACACAGCAGCAGTGGGTGCGGCTCACAGCGCATGCCCAGAGCTCTGACTCCTCCCAGAGCACCTTGTTCACTGCCTCACACTTCCCAGCCTGGCTGTCTGAGTTACTTATTCTGTAAGGTACACATATGTGCAATTGATGATGCAGGATTTCTAGCCAGTAACCATGTTTAACACCGTTCAAAAGCACCATGAGGCTTCCCAGGGCACTAGTGGTGAAGAACTCGCCTGCCAATGCAGGAGACAGCAGAGACCCGATGCAGTCCCTGGGTCGGGAAGAGCCCCTGGAGGAGGCCATGGCACCCACTCCAGTACTCTTGCCTGGAGAGTCCCACGGACGAGGAGCCTGGCGGGCTGCAGAGAGTTGGACAAAACTGAGGTAACTTGGCACACATGCAGAAACGCCACAAACATTTAAGTGCCTTTATAAAGCTAATACAAGCAAGATGCACAGAGCGAGCAAAACTTCTTATTTTAAAATGTTTGGAAATATGTACAATTTTGATATAGTTTCAGGGTGTTCATAACACCCTTAGCTACTTCATGTAAACTACTTAAAATTTCCAGTGCACTTTGAGAAACTGCAATAGGATCATAATCTAATTCAATCTAATGCAGGCAGAGCCATCTCAAAGAGGTTTGTTATGGTGTTTTCCCTGCTCTGGAATTCATGTGGCGTTAAGGTATTCAATTTTATTTCTCTATCCTTTTTCCCAACCCTCTCCTTCTTTATGTCCTCCTCTTCATCGTCCTTTTTTTCAGGCAACAGCTGTCTCTTTTGCACCATCAGATTTTCCTCAGTTGGCTAAATCTTTCTCCTTTTTCTTATTTCTCCTCCGGCCTCACTACCTTATCATTGGAAGACTGCTTTTTTGCTGTCCACTTACTCCGTGTCTGTCTGGTCTTCAGTGGAGGTGTGGGGTTCGTAGACTTGGTCTCAGGGTGGAGCATTGAACAGGGATTACACCCGGTAGTTGGCCTCTTGGGAGCATTAGGAGTCCTTCCTGCTTCCTTCAGTTCTTCCAAAATGCTCCATTTCTAGAGCATCAAATTTGGATCTCCTTTTCCCAGGCCTTGTCTTCTATATCTCAGAGCACTTAGAATACTGCAAAAGCAAAACGACAGCTGCACTGCTGATGGGATCCCTGGATTTTTATTCCTCTTGTACCTCTGGCTTGCCTACACAATGAAGGCAGAAAAGCCCCTTTGCTCTTTGGCTTTTAGGTTACCTTTAGCCTTTTTGACTCACTGTTTGCTAGCCTCTGGATAAAACTTTAAGGAAGAATTGGGTAGTTTCTTGATGATTAGGATAGTCATGCCCATATGCATTAAAAAACTATAGTAAATACACCTTTCTGTGCCATTTTAAGCTGTTGTATTTGATCTTTTTGTGTCCCAGGCTAGATTAGTCAAGCAACTGAGAAAGAGTTTGTAATAACAACATATTGGAAGCTTGATACTTTTGTAACTACTTTTATACTTTGAGTACATTTCTGAAAAGTTGTTTATAAGTTGATTTTTAAAAGTTTTAACTATTTTAAGTATACTGGCAGATTAACTATTTAAAGAAATTCTTTTGTTAATCCTTTTGTAAAATGAATAATCAGCCCATAATTTCTTTCTCTGTGTAAACCTGCATTTGCATACATCAAATTTGTTTTAAATAGGGTATGTCTACAAATGTCAAGACATGTGTCTAAAAAGAAGAAAATTTAATTTCTGTTTGATGTGAAGAACAAAATTCAGATTTGGCACTTTTGATAAGTGAGACATACCAGATTATTTTAGTTCTTTTCTTTTCAACTAAATGCTATCAAAATATGCTCTACACCTTTAATTAAGAGGTGGCAAGAAGTTCATATATCAAGATTGAACTGCAGTATATTTTTAAACTATATTTTCTTAAATGGTAATAGGGCTAGTGTAAAGTTATATAAAGTTTAAAAAGTTATTTAGTAGTTTTATCTTTTCTTAAAGCATAACTGGAATCTCATATCTTAATGATTCTTTTCCTTTAAAAATTTTGCTTTGTCTTATAGAAGTAGATGTATTTGTTGCTTTTAATTATGTTTGTTAGCTTTATACCTAACTGTAGTTTGGTGATAATACTAAGCAGTTTATTGCTCTGCTTAATACTTGGATGGTAATTCATCCTTTTTTTTAGTATGGGTACTGAAGTCTTATTAACCAGTATTAACCATAAACAGCTATTTAGTCCACAATATAGCATAAATACAGTAGATTGATCATGAAAAAAAAAAATGTAGTTCCCACTGTGCAATACTTTAATTGTACTGTGGTTAAATAGACTTTTTCTGCAAGACTGTCTGAAAGCCTAACTACCAGTTGTTACACTGTTTCTCTGGGAAAGTATATACAAATTAAACTCTAGAGTATTGGAAACTTGACCCCATCTCTCAGACCCTCTGCAAAGCCTATTGGATATTCAGTCAGTCAAAGGAGAGTCTTCTCCTGATTTTAGATGGGTGCTGTTTGATTCCATGGAAAGTAAAGCCTTCCCTCCATAACTGAGAAAGAAGACAGTGGGTTAGAGAACCCTTGGAAATGTTCTGGGATCCAGTACAGACATCTCCCATATACCAATAAACAAGGCCAACCATTTGTTTGTTCATGGCCTTAACAATTTGAGTGTCGGAGTAATCTCAGAGACATCATTAAGGGCAACAACTGGAAAGCAGAGAAGCAGGATCAGAGGTTTCAGCAATGAGTTCAAGGTATAGGACATGGAGAAAGTGTTCCAAATGGGGGTCTTGATTGTGTGAGGATGTGGTCACACTCTGCCAGGGAGAACTAGACAGAAGGAATTCAACCGAGTTTATTTGTTCCCTCATTCATTCAGCACCTACGGTTTTTCAGGGGATACAGAAAATTCATATGTGGTCAGTATATTTAAGGAGTTTGTAAGTCTGGTACAGGTCTGTATAAGATAGAATAAGACTCATCGAATTCTAAAGGATAGTATTTTAGAATGTTTGTCTTTTGGCATCGGGGCAAACTGATATGAATACAGGAGGAAACTTCTCTTTCCCTTAGCGATCCAATTTATGATTATTAGATAGTTTTCTACTCAGTATATCTATGCTGTCACTTGCTGTTCCTTCATCTGACTCTGCTGTGTTAGATTTTGAAGATCCTTTTATCTTTGAGTTTCTTTTTAAAATATAACTGTCCTGTGAAAAATTTCATTTTAAATTATTGTCAACTAATACGTTAATGATTAACAGTGACATTGATTAACATCTTAACTACTTACTATGTGGCTCAGAGGTAAAGCCTCTGCCTGCAATGCAGGAGACCTGGGCTTGATCCCTGGGTCAGGAAGATCCCCTGGAGAAGGAAATGGCAACCCACTCCAGTACTCTTGCCTGGAAAATTCCGTGGGCTGCAATCCATGGTGTCACAAAGAGTTACACACAACTGAGCAACTTCACTTTCACTTACTATGTGAACTTGGATAGTTAAGCCTCAGTTTTCTCACCAGTAAAATGAGAATACCAACAGTACTTACTTCAGAAGTTAAGGATTAAATAGGATAATAAATATATGCACAGTAGTTGCCTTGCACATAGTAAGTTTTCAATAAATGTTAGCTGTTTTAGCTCTAGTGTGTGGAGGAAGGAGATTGCTAGGAAGAAATTTCAAAGGTACTGAAAACAAAGTTTGTAATTTCATTATTTTTAATTCTTCTTTCTCTCCTGTCTCCCGTATCCAGTTAACTGTCAAATCTGTTGATTCCTTTTACCATATCAGAACCCTGACCTGTTGTCTCCATTTTCATTGCCTCTGGATGTTTGTAGCAATTTCATGAATAATTTTGCCTTTAGTCCCTTTTAACTAGCAGCTTGTAAAACGCAACTTTGATCACAATCTTGCCCTTGTCAAAAGCCATCACTGTTTTCCTGGTGACGTCTCTTTAACGTGGAGTTAAAAACTGTGCACAGTCTGACTTGAGGATGTCTTTCCTGCCTTACATCTCAGAGTTCTTTGTCAAGTCCCCTAAGTTTCAGTCATATTCCACTGAGCGTCGTCTCTAAACGTGGCCTTCTGTTGTCTTGGCCTCACTGTTCATTCGGCCTAAAGGTTTTCCTGTCTCTTTCTGTATAGCCAAATCCAAAATGTCTGTCCAAACAGCTCCAGTCCTTTGCTGTCAACTCTTCCTTGATTAATTCTCCCAATTAAAAGCCAAATTCTGTATTTTGTCTTTTTGTTTTCTTACTGAATGCTGTTTACAGTGTACTGTAGTTATTTGCTGTACATCTTTTTCTTGTGTTAGTAGAGGGTAAATTCCTTGAGAACAAAAATGATGTTTTACCCATCTTTGTGTGTCTTACAGCTCCTAGGACAGTATTTTGCTTATAATAGATGCTCAGTAGATGTTTTTTTCCTCCAAAAGAAAAAATGTGTAATTTTTCAGGTGAAGACCAACAGCATGTTGAATTAAGAAATTAACCATTCAAACATGTGAATTATAGTTTGTAAAAATTAATAATTTAAGCAAAGGCTTTTATCCTGATTACAGGAATTCTTAAATTATATCTTGTAAATACATGAGAATTCAGTGTTATATTTCATGGTGTACTAAGCTTATTCCAAGCACTTTAATCCTTGTTTTTATCTACAAGTCATCAGGCATATGAATGTATGAATAACTGGTTCTTTTTTTAATATGTATATATATGATTTTTTTTTTTTTTTGTTATGGGTAAAACTTGTATCAAGCATCTGTGATTCCTAATGATTCAAGATAAAGTAGCTTACTCTGGTTTTTTTTTTTTTTTTTCCCCATTTAATATAATGTTTTAAGTGCCTAAGGTTGGAGAGAGATAAGTACAGTAAGAAATTTATGATCATAAACTGGGAGAGTCCTAGGATAGCCGTAACTGCGAAGAGTCTTGGAAACAGAAGAGGTGGCGTGTCTGTTATCAGTCTGCAGTGAACATCATCTTCTCTCCGGAAGAAGAGAGAAGATAGTAACAACTGTGCCTGGTCATTGTCACTAGATTCTTCTAAGGATACTTACCTTGTTTACAAGTGGAGTCATTCTTGCTAGTGTTGACTGGAATACTCTAGTTAGATACAGGAATTTTTTGTGTAACTGTAGTTTCAAAAATTTCCACATGATGGCAGAAGATCCTTTTATCTAGAAACACATTATTGAGTGAAATTCAGAAAGCTTTGTATTTCAACTTTATCTAAAATAGTATGTGTCTTTTCATATCTCTACTAGTAATTTTCACACTTGTATTATCTGATAGAGATATGTTATTGTCATTTAAAACATTTTAAACGTCTTCATTGATTTAAAATTTTAAAAAGAATTTTTTTTCTGATTTCTTGTGTATAATTTTATTTTTATTTTATTTTTTTAAGTTTTATTTTTATTTTTTTTCCATTTATTTTTACTAGTTGGAGGCTAATTACTTTACAACATTATAGTGGTTTTTTAATTTTAATTTATTTTTGAAGGTTTCACAGGTTTCCCCTGCTGAATAGTGTTTTAAATACTTGTTTTTGTAGATGTCTTTTTTTTTTCCTTAGTAAGACAGTTTGAGAAAATTGAGTGCAGTTATTTATTCTTTATAGATAAATGTATGAAACTGAATGTGTGTACTTTTATTTGACTTTATTTTAGAAATTAAGGAACTGACTCAACATACATTCTTTTGTGTGAATGGCCACCTAATGCTGTCTTAACTGTTTTGTTTTTTGTCTCCCTTCTCTATCACTGTCAGGTCTTCTCTAAAATTATTCCTGTCTTAATTTAAGAAATTCATTCATTCTGGGAGTGAATGGGGGTCCAGTGGTGAAGACTGTGTGCTTGAAATGCAGGGTTTGACTGGCTTCCCTGGTGGCTCAGACGGTAAAGAATCTGCCTGCAGTGCAGAAAACTCGGGTTCAATCCCTGGGTCGGGAAGATCCCCTGAGAAGGGAATGGCAAGCTACTCCATCATCATTTCATTCTTTCATCATTTTCTCTCTCATCTCCTGGAGAAGGGAGTGACAGTCCAATCCAGTGTCACTTTTTCCTGGAGAAAACCATGGATAGAGGAGCCTGGCAGTCTACAGTCCATGGGTTCCCAAAGAGTCAGACAGGACTGAGCGACTAACACTTTTCAGTTTCACTTGGGGAACTAAGATCCTGTACATTGCACGGTGTGGCTAAAAGAAAAAAGAAAGAAATTCATTCATTCTATAAATGTTTATTAAATATTTGGTGTTTCATATACTGCCCTCAACATTGATAATTCATAGTATTAAAGTAACCAGATATAATCCTCATTTTTTGGAGTTCACATTTTACAAGGCAGGTAACTACCAATTAGATTATTGTGCTTGAGTTAATTTTTATGATTCTTACTAAAATAATATTTTTGTTGTTTAGTTGCTAAGTTGTGTCTGATTCTTTGCGGCCCCGTGGACTGTAGCCCATCAGGCTTCTCTGTCCATGGGGTTCTCCAGGCAGGAATACTGGAGTGGGTTGCCGTGCCCTCCTGCAGGGGATCTTCCTGACCCAGGGATCGAACCCGTGTCTCCTGCTGCTTCTGCATTGCGGGCAGATTCTGTACCTACTGAGCCAGCTGGGTAGCCACCTAAAACAATATACTTTGTTTAAAGTTTTAAGGAGTATGCAGCTTTTACATAAGTATGGTAGATTAATTGTGAAAGCATGAATTAGATGAATGATGACATGAGAAAGATCAAAATAAAGATTTGGAAATTTTGTGAAAGCTTAGACCAAAGTATTTTGTTTGTTTTTTGAACACTAGATGATAGATTATCTAGTTTAAAAAGTGAGGGGGGATTACATGGCATTTTTTGTTTTGGTTAGTAATATTCTGTCCCCCCCCTTTTTTAAAATGATGTATATCAAGAAACTTCTATTTTTATTTTTTGATGTTCATTAAACTTTATTTTTTATTGTAGTTGATCTGGCCTTTTCAGTGTGCAGATGTTTTATATTTGAATTTGATTGTATAATTTGTTAAAACTGGGACCCTTGAGAGTTTAGAAATACTAAAATGAAATCATAAACACATATCTGAAATGTTTATTTACTTATAAATTTGGTTTATTGATAGAACTATAAAGTAGTTTTTTTATGAAAACTGTTCTCAAAAATAAGTTTTTAAAATGTAAAAACTATATATCTGTTTAAGGCCAAAAATAATTGCCTTTTATAATGACTATATGAGCATTACAAAAAGTACATAAATAGAACAGTTACTCTTGGGATATGTTACTTTCTTTTTAGCTGTTTATTCCCATAATATTGTCAGTTTTTCCTGAAGAACATAGTTTTTGCAGTATGGTTTTATTTAAATTTTTTCCTTAAAATTGCCCACCAGCTTTATCAGAGTTACATTTTATAATGAATACATTTGAATTGTTGACTTCTTGAATTGAGAAAGCTATCTTTCTGTAAGTGTTGAGATATCAAAGGAGCTCAGGGCAAATTCTTGATGGAGGATATTTTCAAGTCAATATTTTTTGTATTGTAATTGTGTAAATATTTAAACCCCAGTATTTTTACAAGTACATTTTATCTTCGTTTATGGTAGCTTTCAGACTTCTTAGGTGGTCCAGTTGTTAAGACTCTGCACTTGCACTGCAGTGGGCGTGGGCTTGATCTCTGGTCAAGGAACTGAGATCCCATTTGCTGTGCAGCCTGGCCAAAAAAAAACAGAGATTGTTGTATGTAGTAGTTTTCTTTCACAACAAAAAATTTTTTTGGCTGTGCCATGCAGCATAATGGGATCTTAGTTCCCTGACAAGGTTTTGAACCCATGCCCTCTGCAGTGGGAGCTCAGAGCCTTAACTACTGGACTGCCAGGGAAGCCAGGACAAAATATTTTTATGAGACAAAACTTGTCAGGTAAATTGTCTTTTTTACTGGTTGTTTTGAATGTTTTGTCAAATTCAGATGATCCAAAATCATATGCCTTTTAAGTTTTCATCCATTTTTGTATGAATATTGGTGGTGGTTGTCAGTTGCTAAGTCATGTGCGACTCCTTATGATCCCATGCAGCATGCCAGGTTCCTCTGTTCTCCACTATCTCCTAGAGTTTGCTCAAATTCATGTCCATCGAGTCAGTGATGCTATCTTAACTGTCTCATCCTCTGCTGCCCCCTTCTCATTTTGCCTTCAATCTTTCCCAGCATTAGGTCTTTTCCTATGAGGGGGCTCTTCATACCAAGTGACCAGAGTATTGGAGTTTCAGCTTCTGCATCACTCCTTCCAGTGAATACTCAGGATTAATTTCCTTGAGGATTGTCTGGTGTGATCTCCTTGCAATCCAAGGGACTCTCAAGAGGCTTTTCCAGCACCGCAGTTCAAAAGTGTCAGTTCTTTGACCCTCAGCCTTCTTTCTGGTCCAACTCTTACATCTGTACATGACTGTTGGAAAAACCATAGCTTTGACTGTACGAACCTTGGTCAGCAAAGTGATGTCTCTGCTTTTTCAGATGGTATGCATATAAATACAGTTCAGTTCAGTCGCTCAGTTGTGTCTGACTCTTTGCGACCCCGTGAACCGCAGCATACCAGGCCTCCCTGTCCATCACCAACTCTTGGAGTCCACCCAAACCCATGTCCATCAAGTTGGTGATGCCATCCAACCATCTCATCCTCTGTCGTCCCCTTCTCCTCCTGACCCCAATCCCTCCCAGCATCAGGGTCTTTTTCAATGAGTCAGCTCTTCACATCAGGTGGCCAAAGTATTGGAGTTTCAGCCTCAACATCAGTCCTTCCAATGAACACCCAGGACTGATCTCCTTTAGGATGGACTGGTTGGATCTCCTTGCAGCCCAAGGGACTCTCCAGAGTCTTCTCCAACACCACAGTTCGAAACTATCAATTCTTTGGTGCTCAGCCTTCTTCACAGTCCAACTCTCACATCCATACATGACCACTGGAAAAACCATAGCCTTGACCAGATGGACCTTTGTTGGCAAAGTAATGTCTCTGCTTTTTAATATGCTGTCTAGGTTGGTCATAACTTTCCTTCCAAGGAATAAGCATCTTTTAATTTCATGGCTGCAATCACCATCAGCAGTGATTTTGAAGCCCAAAAAAATAAGGTCAGCCACTGTTTCTCCATCTACTTGCCATGAAGTGATGGGACCAGATGCCATGATCTTAGTTTTCTGAATGTTGAGCTTTAAACCAACTTTTTCACTCTTCTCTTTCACTTTCATCAAGAGGCTTTTTAGTTCCTCTTCACTTTCTGCCATAAGGGTGGTGTCGTCTGCATATCTGAGGTTATTGATATTTCTCCCAGCAACCTTGATTCCAGCTTGTGCTTCCTCCAGCCCAGCATTTCTCACATGATGTACTCTGCATATAAGTTAAATAAGCGGGGTGACAATATACAGCTTTGACGTACTCCTTTTCCTATTTGGAATCAGTCTGTTGGTCCATGTCCAGTTCTAACTATTGCTTCCTAACCTGCATACAGATTTCTCAGAAGACAGGTCAGGTGGTCTGGTATTCCCATCTCTTTAAGATTTTCCCACAGTTTGTTGTGATCCACACAGTCAAAGGCTTTGGCATAGTCAATAAAGCAGAAATAGATGTTTTTCAGGACCTCTCCTGATTTTTCGATGATCCAGTGGGTGTTAGCAGTTTGATCTCTGATTCCTCTGCCTTTTCTAAAACCAGCTTGAACATCTGGAAGTTCACAGTTCACGTATTGCTGAAGCCTGGCTTGGAGAATTTTGAGCATTACTTGACTAGCATGTGAGGTGAGTTCAATTGTGCGGTAGTTTGAGCATTCTTTGGCATTGCCTTTCTTTGGGATTGGAATGAAAACTGACCTTTTCCAGTCCTGTGGCCACTGCTGAGCTTTCCAAATTTATTGGCATATTGAGTGTAGCACTTTCACAGCATCATCTTTTAGGATTTGAAATAGCTCAACTGGAATTCCATCACCTCCACTAGCTTTGTTCGTAGTGATGCTTCCTGAGGCCCACTTGACTTCACATTCCAGGATGTCTGGCTCTAGGTGAGTGATCACATCATCGTGATTATCTGGATCGTGAAGAGCTTTTTTGTATTGTTCTGTGTATTCTTGCCACCTTTTCTTAATATCTTCCTTCTGCTTCTGTTAGGTCCATACCATTTCTGTCCTTTATTGAGCCCATCTTTGCATGAAATGTTCCCTAGGTATCTCTAATTTTCTTGAAGAGATCTCTAGTCTTTCCCATTGTATTGTTTTCATCTATTTCTTTGCATTGATCACTGAGGAAGGCTTTTTTATCTCTCCTTGCTATTCTTTGGAACTCTGCATTCAAATGGGTATATCTTTCCTTTTCTCCTTTGCTTTTGGCTTCTCTTCTTTTCACAGCTATTTGTAAGGCCTCCTCAGACAGCCATTTTTTGTTATTGCATTTCTTTTTCTTGGAGATGGTCTTGATTCCTGTCTCCTGTATAGTGCCACGAACCTCCATCCATAGCTCATCAGGCACTCTGTCTATCAGATCTAGTCCCTTAAATCTATTTCTCACTTCCACTGAATAGTCATAAGGGATTTGATTTAGCTAATACCTGAATGGTCTAGTGGTATTCTCCACTTTCTTCAATTTCAGTCTGAATTTGGCTATAAGGAGTTCATGATCTGAGCCACAGTCAGCTCCCAGTCTTGTTTTCGCTGACTGTATAGAGCTTCTCCATCCTTGGTTGCAAAGAATATAATCAATCTGATTTCAGTGCCAACTGTCTGGTGATGTCCATGTGTAGAGTCTTCTCTTGTGTTGTTGGAAGAGGGTGTTTGCTATGAACAGTATATTCTCTTGGCAGAACTCTATTAGCCTTTGCCCTGCTTCATTCTGTACTCCAAGGCCAAATTTGCCTGTTACTCCAGTTGTTTCTTTACTTCCTACTTTTGCATTTCAGTCCCCTATAATGAAAAGGACATCTATTTTGAGTGTTAGTTCTAGGTCTTGTAGGTCTTCATAGCACTGATCAACTACAGCTTCTTCACTGTTACTGATCGGGGCATAGACTTGGATTACCGTGATATTGAGTGGTTTGCTTTAGAAACGAACAGAGATCATTCTGTCGTTTTTGAGATTGCATCCAAGTAGTGCATTTTGGACTCTCTTGTTGACTATGATGGCTACTCCACTTCTTCTAAGGGATTCCTGTTCACAGTAGTAGATATAATGGTCATCTGAGTTAAATTCACCCATTGCAGTCCATCTTTGTTCGCTGATTCCTGGAATGTCGACCTTCATTCTTGCCATCTCCTGTTTGACCACTTCCAATTTGCCTTGATTCTTGGACCTAATATTCCAGGTTCCTATGCAATATTGCTCTTTACAGCATCGTACCTTGCTTCCATCACCAGTCACATCCACAACTGGGTATTGTTTTTGCTTTGGCTCCATCCCTTCATTCTCTCTGGAGTTATTTCTCCACTGATCTCCAGTAGCATATTGAGCACCTACCGACTTGGGGAGTTCATCTTTCAGTGTCCTGTGTTTTTGCCTTTTCATGCTGTTCATGGGGTTCTCAAGGCAAGAATACTGAAGTGGTTTGCCATTCCCTTCTCCAGTGGACCACATTCTGTCAGACCTCTATGCATATGAATAAATCCAACTATAAATATTGGCACTCGTTCAAAAATTGTTCCTACAAGTTGAGATCAATAGGCAATGATAAAATTTCAAGGTTAAATCTTATATACCATTTGTGCTCTTTAATTTTAATTTATTGTTTCTTTCTTGTTTTTTTAAAATATATTTTGATTGGAGGATAATTACTTTACAACATGGTGATGGTTTTTGCCATACATCAACATGAATTGGTGACAGGTATACATGTGTCCCCCCATCTTAAACCCCCTCCCACCTCCCTCCCCACCCCATCCCTCTGGGTTGTCCCAGACAACTGGCTTTGGGTGCCCTGCTTCTTTATTGAACTTGCGTTGGTCATCTGTTTTACACATGATAACGTACATGTTTCAATGCTATTCTCTCAAATCATCCCACCTTGGCCTTCTCCCACTGAGACTAAAAGTTTGTCCTTTTTTTAAAAATTAATTTATTGAAATGAAACAAAGATGAATAGTTTTAATGATAAAAGGTACAATTCACAAAGAAGATAGACATCATAAACCATTAGACACTTCAATAACAAAGATACATAAAGCAAAAATCAGAAGAAATATAAGGGAAAAGAAAAAATATATAATCAGACATATTGACATTTCTCTGAGAATATTTTA
Source organism: Muntiacus reevesi (assembly GCF_963930625.1). NCBI lineage: Eukaryota > Metazoa > Chordata > Mammalia > Artiodactyla > Cervidae > Muntiacus > Muntiacus reevesi. Next base: position 13,807,057 of record NC_089254.1, read on the forward strand.
TCAAGGGCAGAAAAAGAATAGCATCTTGAATTTTGTCATTAATAATTTAAATATAATAGGTTTATATTTAATTTATATTAATCATATCTTACATAAATGTATGTAAAATTTTGTATCTCATACACTGTTATTAGGTGTCCATAGGACATTTGGAGAGACTGGCAAAAAGATAAACATTACTAAATTTCAAAAAGTAGAATTTTTTTTTTGTATGTGATTCAGTTATACATATACTTATGTTATTTTTGAAATTATTTTCCATTAAAAGTTATTACAAGATATTGACAGTAGTTCCCTGTGCTATACAGTAAACCTTTGTTGCTTGTTGCATATCTATTTTTTTAAATTAGAAATCTAGCATTCTATTCATACTAAGTCACATAAAATTAAAAATGTCATAAATTTTTTAGTTAGGCAAAATTTTGTAAGTTTTCTAAAATATATATTTTATACGTATTATATATATGTATACAAAAGCTTTTCTACTATGCTTGATAAAAGTTTGAGAAAGAACATTTTAAAAAAGATGGAGAAATTGGAAAACAAACTGAATTGGGAGCACTGAAAAATAAAAAAAGTGAAACAAACGAGATAAAAGTACAAGATCCTCATATAGTCCTGTTGTTTTTAAACATGGCTGCTCATTAGAAATATGTCTGGAGCTTTGGCAAAAAAAAAAAACAAAACAATACCTGGACATTTGTATTTTTCAAAAAATTCCGAGATAATTCTGATATGCATCTGGATTTTAAAAAGTGGTTATAGGTTTTTCTATTAAATGGTAGTTTTGGTGATATAGAGGGCTTCCCTGATAGCTCAGTTGGTAAAGAATTCACCTGCAATGCGGAAGACCCCGGTTCAATTCCTGGGTCAGGAAGATCCACTGGAGAAGGGATAGGCTACCTACTCCAGTATTCTTGGGGTTCCCTTGTGGCTCAGCTGGTAAGAATCGCCTGCAATGCAGGAGACTTGGGTTCAATCCCTGGGTTGGGGAGATCCTGTGGAGAAGGGAAAGGCTACCCACTCCAATATTCTGGCCTGGAGAATTCCATGGACTGAATAGTCCATGGGGTTGCAAAGAGTCAGACATGACTGAGCAACTTTCGCTTTCAATTTGGTGATACAGAATTCTATAATTTTCCTATTGACCAATCATGATACAATGGTATTAAGTGAGTAATAGTTACATAATCATAATACTAAAAAGGCGTTTACCAGTTTTCACAATCAATAACCAGGTGAAAAATAAAACATAATTACAATTGCAGGCCATAATGGGAACATGATTAACCAAGCAATATAAAATAATTACAATTTGAGGGGTCAAGCAGAGTGATGTGGTAAGTGGAAGTGCATACCATGCACGTGTTTTCAGCCAGTCTGTGACTTTTTAGTTGGTGCATTTAATCCATTTACATTTAAGGAAGCTATATAATATATATGTTCAAGATATGTATGATCCTATTACCATTTTCTTAATTGTTTTGGGTTTATTTTCTGTAGGTAGGGCTTTTCATTTTCTTGTTTTCTGCCTACAGAAGTTCCTTTTTGTTGTAAAGCTGGTATGGTGGTGCTGAGTTCTCTTTAACTTTTGATTTTCCATCAAATCTGAAGGAGAGTTTTACTGGCTAGAGTATTCTTGGTTGTAGGTTTTTCCCTTTCAGCACTTTAAATATGTCATGCGATTCCCTTCTGGCATGTAGAGTTTCTGTTGAGAAATCAGCTGATAGCTTGATGAAATTTCCCTTGTATGTTATTTGTCATTTTCCCCTTGTTTTTAATTTTATCTCTGTCTTTAATTTTTGTCAGTTTGATTTCTGTATGTCTCAGTGTGTTCCTCCTTGGGTTTATTCTTCCTGGGATTTTCTGGGCTTCCTGGACTTGGTTGACTGTTTCCTTTCCCATGTTTTCAGCTATTTCTTTTTAAAAAATTATTTTTTAATTTTAATTTTTTAAATTTTTAAATTTTTTTTATTTTTCAGTGGGTTTTGTCATACATTGATATGAATCAGCCCAGCTATTTCTTCAAATATTTTCTCAGTTCCTTGTTCTCTCTTTCCTTCTTCTGGGGTCCCTATAGTGCAAATATTCGTGCATTTAATGTTGTCCCAGAGGTCTCTTGGGCTGTCTTCATTTTTTTTTTCATTCTTTTTTCTGTATTCTGTTCTGCAACAGTGATTTCCACCATCCTGTCCTCTAGGTCATTTATCCGTGTTTCTGCCTCAGTTATTCTGCTATGGATTCCTTCTAGTGTACTATTCATCTCTGCTTGTTCTTAGTTCTTGTTGGTCTTTGGAAAACATTTCTTGCATTTTCTCAATCTTCGTCTTCATTCTTTTTTCCGAGATCCTGAATCATATTCACTGTCATTATTCTGATTTCTTTTTCTGGAATATTTCCTATCTCCACTTCATTTAGTTGTTTTTCTGGGGTTTTATCTTGTCCCTTCTTCTGGGACGTAACTTTCTGCTTTTTCATGCTGATTAATTTTCTGTAATGTGGTTTTGTTTTAGTTGCTGTGGAATTGTGATCCTTGCTTCTTCTGTCTGCCCTCTGGTGGAGGACGCCAAGAGGCTTGTGTAAGCTTCCTGATGGAAGGGACTGGTGGTGGGAAAAACTGGGTGTTGGTTCTGCTGGGCAGGGCCTTGCTCAGTAAAGCTTTAGTCCAGTTATCTGCTGATTGGTGGGGTTGTGCTCTCTCCCTGGTGGTTTTTTGGCCTGAGGTGACTCATCGCTGTGATTGGGTTAATGACGACCTCTGGAGCTGCAGTCCATGGATTTGCAGAGTTGCACAGGTTTGAGTGACTGAACAGCAAGTATTTACACCAAGGGCAACTTTCTTAGACAGCTGCCGCCAGCGCCCCCCCCCCCCCCCCCCCATGGAAGTGTTGTCATCAAAGCCCTCTGGGCTTCAAGGTCAGATTCCCTGGAGATTCCCATTTGATTTTATCATGATTGTGCCCCTCCTACCATCTCACCGTGGCTGCTTCTTTGTCTTTGGATACATTTTTTTGGTAAGTTCCAGTGTCCTGTCAATGGTTGTGCAACAGCTAGTTGTGATTTTGGTCTCTTGAAGAAGATGAGTGCACATCCTTCCATTCCACCGTCTTGAACTGGAAGGAAAACCCCCACATCTGTTCTTTATATCTGTGTATCGTTTGCATGTAAAATCGTCAGTACCATTTACATGCATTACTATACCATATTTGTCTTTCTAACTTACTTCACTCCATATAATAGGCTCCAGGTTCGTCCACCTTATTAGAACTGACTCAAATGCATTCCTTTTTTTTTTTTTTTTTTTTTTTTTTTAATATTATTTTATTAGTTGGAGGCCAATCACTTTACAACATTTCAGTGGGTTTTGTCATACATTGACATGAATCAGCCATATAGTTACATGTATTCCCCATCCCGATCCCCCCTCCCACTTCCCTCCCCACCCGACTCCTCAGGGTCCTCCCAGTGCACCAGGCCCGAGCACCTGACTCATGTATCCCACCTGGGCTGGTGGTCCGTTTCACCATAGATAATATACATGCTGTTCTTTCAAAACATCCCACCCTCACGTTCTCCCCCAGAGTTCAAAAGTCTGTTCTGTACTTCTGTGTCTCTTTTTCTGTTTTGCATATAGGGTTATCGCCACCATCTATCTAAATTCCGTATATATGTGTTAGTATACTGTAATGTTCTTTATCTTTCTGACTTACTTCACTCTGTATAATGGGCTCCAGTTTCATCCATCTCATTAGAACTGATTCAAATGAATTCTTTTTAACGGCTGAGTAATATTCCATGGTGTATATGTACCACAGCTTCCTTATCCATTCATCTGCTGATGGGCATCTAGGTTGCTTCCATGTCCTGGCTATTATAAACAGTGCTGCGATGAACATTGGGGTGCACGTGTCTCTTTCAGATCTGGATTCCTCAGTGTGTATGCCCAGAAGTGGTATTGCTGGGTCATATGGCAGTAAAGTTGCAGGATATAAAATTAACACACAGAAATCCCTTGCATTCCTATACACTAACAATGAAAAAACAGAAAGAGAAATTAAGGAAACAATACCATTCACCATTGCAACAAAAAGAATAAAATACTTAGGAGTATATCTACCTAAAGAAACAAAAGACCTATACATAGAAAACTATAAAACACTGATGAAAGAAATCAAAGAGGACACAAACAGTTGGAGAAACATACCGTGTTCATGGATTGGAAGAATCAATATTGTCAAAATGGCTATTCTACCCAAAGCAATCTATAGATTCAATGCAATCCCTATCAAGCTACCAACGGTATTTTTCACAGAATTAGAACAAATAATTTCACAATTTGTATGGAAATACAAAAAACCTCGAATAGCCAAAGTAATCTTGAGAAAGAAGAATGGAACTGGAGGAATCAACCTGCCTGACTTCAGACTCTACTACAAAGCCACAGTCATCAAGACAGTATGGTACTGGCACAAAGACAGAAATATAGATCAATGGAACAGAATAGAAAGCCCAGAGATAAATCCACGAACCTATGGACAGCTTATCTTTGACAAAGGAGGCAAGGATATACAATGGAAAAAAGACAATCTCTTTAACAAGTGGTGCTGGGAAAACTGGTTAACCACTTGTAAAAGAATGAAACTAGAACACTTCCTAACACCATACACAAAAATAAACTCAAAATGGATTAAAGATCTAAATGTAAGACCAGAAACTATAAAACTCCTAGAGGAGAACATAGGCAAAACACTCTCCGACATAAATCACAGCAAGATCTTCTATGACCCACCTCCCAGAATATTGGAAATAAAAGCAAAAATAAACAAATGGGACTTAATGAAAATTAAAAGCTTTTGCACAACAAATGCATTCCTTTTTATAGCTGAGTAATATTCCATTGTGTATGTTTACCACAAGTTCCTCGTCTATTCATCTGCCGGTGGACACCTAGGTGGCTTCCATGTCCTGGCCGTTGAGAATAGTGCTGCAGTGAACGCTGGGCTGCGTGTTTCTCTTTCAGTCCTGGTGTCCTCAGGGTGTATGCCCAGCAGTGGGATTGCTGGCTTGTATGGCAGTTCTGGTCTCCGTTTTTCAAGGAGTCTCCACACCACTCTCCATAGTGGCTGTACCAGTTTGCATTTCCACCAACAGTGTGAGAGGGTTTCCTTTTTTCCACACCCTTTCCAGCATTTATTGTTTATAGAGTTTTTGATGATGGCTGTTCTGACCATTGTGAGATGATACCTCATTGTGGTGTTGATTTGCGTTTCTCTAATAATGAGTGATGTTGAGCATCTTTTCATGTATTTATTAGCCATCTGTATGTGTTGTTTGGAGAAATACCTGTTTAGGTCTTTTGCCCACTTTTTCATTGGGTTGTTCATTTTTCTGGTATTGAGCTGCATGTATATTTTGGATTTTAATTCTTTGTCAGTTGTTTCATTTGCTATTATTTTCTCCCATTCTGAACTCTGTCTTTTCACCTTATAGTTTCCTTCATTGTGCAAAAGCTTCTTTCTTGTTTTTGTAGTAGTAAATTTCAGTCTTTCTGTTTATAAGCTTTACTCTAAAAAATGCCATTTAAGAGTTAAAAGCTTAAGCTTTTTGCCTGTATCTCATATTTTAAGAATTCCTTCTGATTTGAACAAATGCAACCAAAATGTAAGAAATTCCTTTACAAAAATTCAGTATCATTGTGGGACATTTAGGTTAATTTATAAATTAGTTTTTTAAAAACTCCAATGTTTCTAAAATTTGTTCATGATAGGCAGCACAAAGAGAAAGTTCCACAGCCATGCTGAATAATTGTGTTCAGTGTCAGCCTTGTTATAAAATTTGTAGATTACTCTTTCTGTATAAAAAGAATTTTATTTTTTTTACCTGTCAGTTTTGACAACAGATTATTATTATTATTTTTTTTGAGTAGTAGAATGCATAAATTTGATGTATCTATAAATCAGGTACACAACACAGTCAATGCCAAGTACCTTCCTTCTCTAAGGGTCTCTAAATTTAATAATAATAATTCTTCTTGGCATTCTGTTCTATCAAGATTTATATTCCTGTTATCACTTTAAAAACAAATAATTTTGCCTTTCACGCTGAACTTTTAAACAGAATTTATAGTAGCACTCAATAATGTCAGATGTGTCACCTTTAAGGATGAATTTCTAATAGCTTTACTTTGATTCCATGAGCTGGATTAAAAAAAATAAAGCTGTTATTGGATTCAATGTAATTGGTTTTTTATTTGAAGCATCTGGTATCACTGATACCAAGCTAGTATCATTTAACTTTTTGCAAAGTTGTTTTGCAAATAGTTTTACGATTGCTTTATATTTAAGCATAAGATAATTTAGGATAAAAATGAGTAAAATTAATTTAGACAGTTAGGGATTTGAGCTAATTGAGACAAATGCTCTTAGTATAATGTATAAACATTCTGTCTGTAGCTATGTGTATTAGATTGTTTCCATGTACAGCCTTCTTAAAATAATTTAAAATATCTTTAGATACTGGTGCTGAATCAATGAGTTTGTATTGTCTGCTTTTCATGTGGTCAGTGATACTACAATACTGTCCATGTTGCATATTTATTATCAAATTACTTTAGAAATGGAAATTCCACACTTAATTTTTTATTTAAGATGCATTTTTAAACACTGGTGTCAAAAGTTTATGGCAAAATGAAGAAGCATTACCAGACAATATACATAAGTGGTTGTAAACAGAGATTTGTGCTATATGTTAAATGACAAAACTGCTCTGGTAGGATGGAGCGCTCATATACTGGGTGCTCTGTTTCCCTTCCTTATTTCACGTGTACCTAAGCTATAATTTCCCATTTCTCCTGCTGAGCGTGCGGAATGGCCGCTTTGTATTTGGCTGAAGCACAGACCGGAGCAGAACTGCCTGGTCAATTAAGTATCTGGTGAGGGAAGTAGAGTCAAGAACATTTGACTGTTCTAGTCCAGACCAGAAGGAGTTGTATCTCTGGACCAGTGTTGTTGCTTTTATTTGTTACATAGCTGGCCAAAGCTACAAGCTCAGGTCTTGTTAAAAATTGTTTACATTTTTTTTGTTTGACATAAAATTGATTTAAGGTAACTGGTTTTATCAGTTCTTTAACTTTTGAGAGGAATCTTATCAAAATCACTGTTTACTAAAAATATCTCTTCAGATTTTCTTTTATCTTTAAAATACTTTTCTACAGGACTGGGACCAGTCAGGAGGGGAAACCACACAGCACTTTGAATAGGAAATGTAATATAAAGCATCAGTAATTATAACAGGAGATGGGAATAACAGATTGGCCAGGAAGAAGTGAAGAGAACAGGATTAACATAAACGGAACCACCACTCCCTTCAGGGCTGAGAGAGTGGACACAGCTGAGATCCAGACCTTTTTGGAGAGGGCACAGGCATGGTTGTCGGGATAGCGGAGAAGCTGCTGTGGTACTACGCTGGCGGATCTTGCCAGAAATGAACACTTAAGTGTGCTAGGAAAGCGTGTACAGGGCCGTGTCTCACTGCGGGCATCTGAGGGGGGTGGCTAGGGGAGTGTGGGTTGCTGGTGGTTGTTGGCCGCTGGCTACTGCAGGAGATGCGAGTGCCACAGTGTCTGGAGAAGACTGCATGCTCCAGTGCTCCAGATAAGGAGCAAAATCTTCCTCATGCATGCTCAGCTGTGCCCGCTCCTGACTAAGCTTTATGTCAAACCTGCTGCCAGAGGAAACACAGCTAGAGAGTCCACATGCATTTCACAGAGCTGGCTTTGGGTGAGTTTGGGGCTGCGGCTATAAATTAATAACTGGCACAAAAACACCCTTCTCATTTTGTTGTGCTCTAGTAAATTTTAGTTTCAAATATCAATGTGAAGTTTGTAATGCCTTCTTCCAGTTTTTTTTTTTTTTTAATATTTTGGTCATAGTACTAGCTTTTGTATCTGCTTGATTTTGCATCAGTATGTCTGTCTATTAAATTTAAGAAATTGTCCATACTATTTTTTAAGCTTAAAAATTATATTTTAACTTAATCATACTTAATTAACTTAAAATTATATTTTAACAAGTATTTTGACTTAATTACCAATTAATGGATATCACTATGTCATTCTGTGTTACATAAAATATTCTAATATACCTTACATACCACTTGAGCTGAACCAGTCCATGCACGCTAACTGGGTTGGAGGTATGCTTGTGTGTAATACTAGAAGTAATGGTTGTAGTCCCCTATCCTTAGTATAATACAATAGCGATATCTTATACAAAGCAACTGTTATGCTGAAATGAAAACAAAGTTGTATTTACTGGAAGATATTTTATGCAGGTCGTTTTTTCTAAAAACTTTATTTTGAATTCATTATAGATTCATAGGAAGTTGCAAAGAAATGTACAGGGGTCTTGACTTGTTTTTGCCCAGTGTTAACATTATGTATAGCTTGCAGTACCATATAAAAACCAAGTCATTGGCATTGTTTACAATCCAGAGAACTTATTCATATTTCCCTAATTATAAATGCACTTGTGTGTGTGTGTGTGTAGATCTATGTAATTTTAAATGGATAGGTAAGCATCACCACAATGAAGATACAGATCTGTACCATCACTGTAGGGCTTTTTTGTACTATCCCTTTGTAGCCACATTTACCCCATCCCTAATTTCTGGCCACTAATCTGGTCTCCATTTTCATAATTTTGTTATTCAGAAATGTTGTATAAATGGAATCCTAGAACTTTTTGAGGTTTATCTTTTTACTTAGCACAGTTCTCTTGAGGTTCATACAGACTGCTTTGTGTATCACCAGTTATTTTTTATTGCTGAATAATATTCCCTGGTGTAGCTGTACCACAGTTGGTTTAACCACTGTTCATTGAAAGACATTTAGGTAGTTTGCAGTTTTTAGATACTCTGAATAAAACTGTTATGAACATTTGTATATAAGCTCCTATATGAAATGGCTTGATTTTTCTGAGCTAAATCCCCAAGAGTACAATTGTTGGGATGTATGGTAAGTGTTTGAAAGGAATTTCCAGGCTGTATTCCAGAGTGACTACCATTTTATATATCTACCTACAATATATAATTGTCCGATTTCTCTCTATCCTCATTAGTATTTATTGTCGCCGCTTTTAATTTTAGCCATTTTGATAAGTGTGTATTGATGTCTCATTGTGTTTTAATTTGCATTTTCCTAGAGACTGAGATGCTGAATATCTTTTCATGTGCTTATTTGCCATTTGGTAAAATGTCTGTTCATGCCTCTTGCCCATTTTCTTTCTCTTGAGTTTTGAGAATTCTTTTTATATTCTAGTTGTAGGCTTTTGTCAGATACATGGGTTGTACATATTTCTTCTGTAGTATCTTTTTTAAAAATTGGAATATAGTTGCTTTACAGCATTTTGTTAGTTTTTGCTGTACAGTGAAGTGAACCAGCTGTATGTATACACATGTCCCCTCCCTCGTAGCCCTCCCTCCCACCCCGACTTCCGTCCCACCCTCTAGATCATCACTGGGCATGGCGCTGTGCTCTCTGTGATATGCAGCAGGTTCACACTGGCCATCTGTTTTATACATTGCATTGCATATATGTCAATCCCAATTCATGCCACTCCCTTCCCCCTCACCTCCCATGTCTACACATCTGTTCTCTACATCTGCATCTCTGTTCCTGCCCGCAGATAGGTTCAACTGTAACATTGTTCTAGATTCCACATATATGCGTTAATATACAATACTTGTTTTTCTCTTTCTGATTTCACTGTGTGTGACACACACTATGTTCATCCACCTCACTACAACTCACCCAGTTTTGCTCCTTTCAGTGGCTGAAGAATATTCCATTGTGGGTGTGTACCACATCTTTATCCATTCATCTAATCAGTGGACACTTAGATTGCCTCCATGTCCTGGCTATTGTAAATGGTGCTGCAGTGAACATTGGGATGAATGTCTTTTAGTTTTTTAAGGAACCTCCATACAGTTTTCCATAGTGGCTATGTCAATTTACATTCCCAGCAATGGTGCAAATACTGCTGTGCTAAATCACTTCAGTCGTGTCCAACTCTTTGTGACCCTGTGGACTGTAGCCCACCAGGCTCCTCTGTTCATGGGATTCTCCAGGCAAGAGTACTGGAGTGGGTGGCCATGCCCTCCTCCAGGGGATCTTCCCAACCCAGCGATCAAACCTGCATCTCTAATGTCTCCTGCATTGGTAAGCGGGTTCTTTACCACTGGCTCCACCTGGGAAGTCTAGTAGTTCAAGAGAGTTCCCTATTTTCCTCTCCTTCTCCAGCATTTATTCATAGAACTTTTTTTCTAAATTATCCTCTAAATTGGAGGATAATTACTTCACAGTGTTGTGTTGGTTTCTCTGTGCGACAATGTGAATCAGCTGTAAGTATACATATATGTCCTCTCTCTTGAGCCAGCCTCCCACCCTTCTGTCCCACCTTTCTAGGTCATCACGGAGCACCAGGCTGAGCGCCCTCATTACACAGCTGCTTCCCACGAGCTTTTTGTTTTACACATGGTAGTGTATATATGTCAGCGCTACTCGCTGTATTTGTCCCACCCTCTCCTTCCCCTGCTGCATCCGCGAGTCCATTCTCTATGTCTGCATCTCTAGTCCTGCCCTGCAAATGGGTTCATCAGTACCATTTTTCAAGATTCTACATATATGCATTAATACGAGGTATTTTTTTTTCTCTTTCTGTCTTACTTCACTCTGTATGACACACACTAGATTCATCCACCTCATTCCAACTGGCTCAGTTTTGTTTCTTTTTATGACCAATATTCCATGTACATCTGTACCACAACTTCTTTATCCATTCATCTGTGGATGGACATGTAGGTTGCTTCCATGTCCTGGCTTTTGTAAATAGTGCTGCAATGAACACTGGGGTACATGTGTCTTTTTATGGTTTTTTCAGGGTATATGCCCAGAAGTGGGGTTGCTGGGTCATACAGTAATTTTTTTCCTACTTTTTAAAAGAATCTCCATACTGTTCTCCATAGTTGCTGTATCAATCTACATTCCCACCAGCAGTGCAAGGGGTTCTCTTTTCTCCATATCCTCTCCAGCATTTATTGTTTGTAGATTTTTAAAAATAATTTTATTTATTTGGCTTTGCTGGGTCTTCGTTGCTTTAAGGCCATTCCTTAGTTGCGGCAAGCAGGGGCTACTCTACCTGTGTTACTTAGGCTTCCTGTTGGGGTCGCTTCTTTTGTTGCAGAGCACAGGTTCTAGAGCATTTGGACTTCAGTATGTGTGGGTCCCAGGCTCCAGAGCACAGGCTCAGTAGTTGTGGCCCACAACTAAGCACACAGGCCTAGCGCCCTGTGGCACGTGGGCTCTCCCAGGGGTTGGATCTGTGTCTCCTTCATTGGCAGGCAGATTCTCTATCTCTCAGTCACCAGGGAAGCCCTGTTGTGTGTAGATTTTTTGATAATGGCCATTCTGACCCCTGTGAAGTGACACCTCATTGAAGTTTTGATTTGCACTTCTCTAGTAATGAGTGATGTTGAGCATCTTTTCATATTTGTTGGCCGTATCTGTATGTCCTCTTTGGAGAAATGTCTGTTCAGGCCTCCCAACCATTTTTTGATTTGGGTTGTTTGTTTTTCTGATATTGAGTTGCATGAACTGCTTGTATATTTTGGAAAGTAATCCTTTGTCAGTTGCAATTATTTTCTTCCATTCTGAGGTTTGTCTTTTCATCTTGTTTATGGTTTCCTTTGCTTTGCTAAGGCTTTCCAGTTTAATTAGGTCCTGTTTGTTTTTACTCTCTTTAGGAGATAGGTCAGAAAAGGTCTTGCTGTGATTTATGTCAGAGTTTTCTGCCTGTGTCTTCCTGTAAGAGTTTTACAGTGTCCAGTTTTACATTTAGCTCCTTAATCCATTTTGAGTTTATTTTTGTGTGTGGTGTTAGAGAATGTTCTAATTTCATTCTTTTACATGGAGCTGCCCAGTTTTAGCAGCACCACTTGTTGAAGAGACTCTTTTTTTCCCCACTGTATATTATTGCTTCTTTTGTCATAGATTAGGTGGCCATAGTTGTGCGGGTTCACCTGTGGGCTTTCTGTACTCTTTCACTGACCCTGTATAGATGCTGTGTACATCCTGTCCCATTGGTCTATGTTTCTGTTTTTGTGCCAGTACAGTACTGTCTTGATTTCTGTAGCTTTGTTTGTAATACAGTCTGAAACCGGGAGCCTGATTCCTCCAGCTCCATTTTCCTTTCTCAAGATTCCTCTGGCTATTTGAGGCCTTTTGTGTTTCCATAGAAACTTTAAAAATGTTTTGTCCTAATTTTGTGAAAAATGCCATTGGTAATTTGATAGGGATTCCATTCATTGAATCTGTAGATTGCTTTGGGTAGTATAGTCATTTTCACAGTTTTGATTCTGCCAATCCAAGAACATGGTTTATCTCTTCATCTAGTTGTGTGGTCTTTGATTTCTTATAGTTCTCTGGGTACAGGTCTTTTGCCTCCTTAGGTAGGTGTATTCCTAGGTATTTTTTGTTTTGTTGTGATAGTAAATGAGATTGTTTCCTTAATTTCTCTTCCTGATCTTTCATTGTTAGTGTATAGGAATACAAGAGATTTCTGTGCATTATTTTGTATCTTGTAACTTTACCGAATTCATTGATTAACTCTAGTAGTTTTATGGTGGTGCCTTTAGGATTTTCAATGTATAGTACCATGTCATCTGCAAACAGTGATAGTTTTACCTCTTTTCCAATTTGGATTCCTTTTATTTCTTTTTCTGCTCTGATTGCCACGGCTAGGACTTCTAAACCTATGTTGAATAATAGTGGCAAGCATGAACATCCTTGTCTTGTTCTTGATCTTAAATGCTTTCTGTTTTTCTTCATTCAGAATGATGTTTGCTGTGGGTTTGTCTTATATGGCTTTTACTATGTTGAGATGGGTTCCTTCTAAGCTAACTTTCTGGAGAACTTTTATCATACATTGGTGTTGAATATTTGTCAAAAGCTTTTTCTGCATCTATTGAGATGATCATATGGTTTTTATTCTTCAGTTTGTTAATATATCACATTGATTTACATATATTGAATCTTACTTGATCATGGTGTATGATTCTTTTAATGTGTTGTTGGATTCTGTTTGCTAGTATTTTGTTGAGGATTTTTGCATTTATGTTCATCAGTGATATTATCCTCTAGTTTTCTTTTTGTGTGATATCTTTGTTTGGTTTTGGTATCAAGGTGATGTTGGCCTCATAGAATGAGCTTGGGAGCCTTCCTTACTCTGCAATTGTTTGGAAGCATTTGAGAAGGAAGGGTGTTGATTCTTCTCTAAATGTTTGATAGAATTTGCCATCTGGTCCTGGATTTTTGTTCATTGGAAGATTTTTAATCACACTTTTAATTTCACTATTTGTGATTAGTCTATGTTTTCTGTTTCTTCCTGGTTCAGTCTTAGAAGGTTGTACTTTTCTAAGAATTTGTCCATTTCTTCTAGGTTGTCCATTTTATCTGCATATAGTTGGTTGAAGTAGTCTCTTGTGATCCTTTGTATTTCTGTGGCATCTATTTTAATACCTCTTGTTTCATTTCTAATATTATTGACTTGAATCCTCATTTTCTTGATGAGTCTGGCTAAAGGTTTATCGATTTTGTTTATCTTAAAGAACCAGCTTTTAGTTTCATTGATTTTTGCTATTGTTTTCTTCATTTTTATTTCATCTATTTCTGCTCTGATTTTTGTTATTTCTTTCCTTCTACTAACTTTCGGTTTTTTTTTTTTTCTTACTCTGTTTGCTTTAGTTGCAAGGTTAGGTTGATTATTTGAGATTTTTCTTGTTTCTTAAGGTAGGGTCATACTGTATATAGACTTCCCTGTGAGAACTGCTTTTGCTGCATCCCATAGACTTTGGGTGGTCATGTTTTTGTCATTGCTTTTTATGTATTTTTTTATTTCCTCTGATTTCCTCAGTGATCTCTAATTAGATTTTCTTTCTCTTGAGCTTTGAGAATCATTTATATATTCTAATATTAGTCTTCTGTCAGATATGTGGTTTGTACATATTTCTTCTAGTCTGTAGTTTGTTTTTCATCCTCTTAACAGAGCTTCTCTTAGAGCAGAAGTTTTAAATTTTGATGAAGTCCAATTTATTGTTTACTTTTATGGGTCATATTTTTGATGTCAAGTCTAAGAACTGCTCATTTACTCACAGGTCTGAATATTTGCTCCATTTTTTTTTTTAATGTAAAGTTTTATAGTTTAAAACTATTTATAGTTTCAGGCGGTGAATCATTTTGAACTAACTTTTGCATATGATGTGAGGTTTAACTCAGGGTTCATTTTTTGACCTTTGGTTGTCCGGTAGCTTCAGCACCATTGGAATTAGTTTCCATTGAAGTGCTTTTGTACCTAAAAAATCAAGTAGGTATGTTTATGTGAGTCTGTTTCTGGGTTCTCTGTGTAACATTGATCTTTGTGTATATGCTTCAACATACATACTGTCTTGTCTGCTGTGGCTGCAGTGAGCCCTGACATCAGGAAGTGTGATTCCTGTCACTTTTGCAAAACTGTTTTGGCCATTGTAGGACCTTTCCTTTTCCATATACATTTTCAGATAAGTTTGTCAGTCTAAAAGAAAAATAATTTGTAGGCTTTTAACAGCAATCTTGTCAAACTTTGGAAAATCATCTTTACCATGCTGAATTACTTCAGTTTTTAAATTTAAGTGAAATAAAACTAAGAATTCAGATTCTCAGTAATCCTATTCCAGGCACTCAGTAAGTCATGCTGGCTTATGGCCACTCTGTTAGACAGTGTAGTTCTAGGCTCCTGTACATGCTCTTCCCTGTTTCTGGAATGCCTTTCTCCTATTCAAGAAGCTTTAATCAACTTCTTACTCTTTTAGACTCAGCTTAGATGGCACCTTGTCCTAGACATGTTCTCTGTCCCATGTCTCATTTCTCAGCCCAAGTCTTCCCATCGAACTGCATGTTCATTTCTATTTATGGTGATTATTATGTACTCACTCCTGTTCAGTGTTGCATTGTATGCTGATTACCTTATTACTTGTCTGCTTCATCACTAAATTATAAGCTACTTTGAATCAAATTGTGTGATTATCCTTGTATCTCTAGTACTTCACATGTAAATAATTGGGGAGACGTGAATAGTAGTATCACATCTAGTTAATTTGCTTACCATTTTCTAGAATTGTGGCCCCTCAGCTTTTGGAGCATGTATTACCTGTGGTATATATATTTATTATAAAATCTGAGCCTGTGTTATGATTAATAACTGCAGCATATTACAATTTAGACTGGAGCACTTATCATTAACAGCAGTGGCTATAAATCTGTGTTTCAAATAGTCTTGATACTTTTCAAAATTTGTGGCTGAGTTTTGTTTTTTTTTTTTTTTAGATCTGGTTGTATTTCCATTTTTAAAAAGTATGTTACCTCTGTCACAACTAATAAACCAGTATTGATATACTGTTACTTACTGAAGTCCATTCTTTATTAATATTTGCTTAGATTTTACCTAAGGACCTCTTTCTGATTTAGGATCCCATTCAGGAAACCATATTACATTTAGTTGTCATAGCTCTTTAGCCTTTTCTAGCCTTTTTTCACCCTGTTGTTGATTAACTTAACAGTTTGAGGGGAAAAAAAACAGTTTGAGGAGTCACAGTGTTTTGTGTGATATCCTCCAAATGGAATTTAATGTTTTCTTCATGAATAAACTGTAATTACAGGTTTTGGGGGGAAGATCACAGAACAAGTAAATGCCATTATTGCCATTGTTTTTGCCTCATTAATGTGACTGTTACTGTACTAGTCATTGGAAAAGTGTCCATTCTGCATCATCTTCTTTGCTTGTGCTTGCATTATTAATACCGTATTCAATGAGAAGTTTCTCTGTAGGTGTCTTTTAAAGCCATTGTTCGTTTTGTGTTAGCTTATATTACCAAGTTTAAGTAAACTATAAATCTGTTTGACTTGCCTGTCACAGTCGAGCACATCCAAATACAGCGCCCCAGGAGCCGATGCACCCGTTGTCGGGCGCGGTCTCTGTCAGCTGGGTGACCTGGAGGTACTGGAGAGCTCACCTCATGTTGTCTTTTTGTCTGAATTTTACATGACTTTGACTATATTATACAGTTAGGAGGATGCCAGTGACAGGCTATAGTTTAAATACCAATAGAATAAAATTTCTCTTGTATTTTAAATGAGAAATAGAAGTTCTGATGTTTTCTTCCCTTGGCCCCAGTGGATTGCCTTGCTGTAATCCGTGTATCCCTGAAGTGCTCACATCTGACTCTGGAGACCAATGATCTCGAGAACTGGAAGAATTTCAAAGATCATTTTACTGCCTCCTTAAATTGATTCTTTTCTGCATCCTCCAGACTTACTCACATTATTATTCATTTGTGCACAGTATCCTTGTTATGACATTTCCTTCTGTTTTCTGATAACAAGACTCGATGTACATTGCTACATTCCAGTTAGTTAGAACTTGGAATCCATGTAGAAATCCTAGCCATCGCTAGCTTACTTGTCTTAAAAATTTTCTTTTGGGAAATGGGTTAATTAGGAGGGCACTTCTAGGAGGCTGACATTTTTATATTCTCTAGGAATATAGAATTTGAATGCTTTCACCCTTTCACCTTTTAAGTCTTCATTTCTTTTCATCTTATAAACACCTTCCTATTTCCCCAATGGTGTGAGTAATTCTTTGAAATGGGAAGATGCATGTGTATAATAACACTAGGAAAAATTAGCAAATAATACAGACCAGGATCATTTTAAGGAAATGCAGTATACAGGATATGAACCTAAATCATGATTAGGACTGATTGTTTTATCTCCAAAGGGATTTTTTAACATTAACAAAGTATTTAGGAGAGAAACCCATTAATTCCATTCATTCTATAGTTCATTTAACATAATTCAACTCGTCAAAATTTGATTCATGAAACTTTTTCAGAATTTTCTGCTATACAGTGAGGCATATGTCTCTAGGCATTTATGACTGATTCCTGTTGTTAGTGAAAGTCGGTCAGTTGTGTCTGACTCTTTGCGACCCTGTGAACTGTAGCCTGCCTGGCTCCTCTGTCCATGGCATTCTCCAGGCAGGAATACTGGAGTGGGTAGCCTTTCCCTTCTCCAGGGAATCTTCCCAACCCAGGGCTCGAACCCAGGTTTCCCACATTGCAGGCAGATTCTTTACTGTCTGAGCTACCAGGGAAATCCTGTTAAGAATTTCCAGTTAATGGATGCTGTATAAGGCAATACTTGGACAGTCTATACTACTATATATTATTATACTTCACAAAAGTATTGTCAGTAGGTAATGATACACACTTGATTGGGGGGTCTTGATTATCTATAATCTTTTTAAGGAAAATAAGTATAATGTATTTTGTTTTACTTTACATAATATTATATATATTATATAATATTTCTATGTGACTTTTACTTATTTTAGCTTTTGTGGCCTATGTAATAATCAGAAAATTCAGCTTAACACTAACTACGTAATACTAAAATCTAAGTCTCTAAATATGATAGGTAAATTACAAAATTTAGAAACTGGCATTTTGATGCAGCAGTAAGGAAAAGAAATTCATGATACTTTCTAAGTATAGTGTAATGGCAGCATGCTCAAGGAAGTTAGTATTTTATGTCTGTTTGACATTTTTGAGATGCTGCTTCCTGAATTCTTTTTTTTTTTTTTTGTTTGTGTACATTTTAACAAATTTTGTGAGACTTGTTAAATTTTTTGTTTAAAAATATTTATTCAAGTTAAATGCAGATTTTGGTCATTTCTGGTAAACTGTTAACAATTGCATGTTTTTTCATTTGTTACTTTGCCTTCCCATTGTTTCAAATGATTCTCTTTTTATTATTGAGAGCTATTCTCTTATCATATGTTCCTCATCTGAAGCATTATCATTCAGAAGAATAATTGAATGAATTTGAATACACTCTGAGTAGGTTTATGTTGACTGTGTTACTCTACAACTTTAGCTTAGAACTAGTCATGGTTATTATTTTCACAGTTATTTCTCCCAGTTGCTAATACTGAAACTCTGACTCACGTGAAACTTTCCTTGTAAGATAGATTCTAGCAAAGTTAACTTTGAGCATATATAATTCCATTTACCTAATGATTTATATTGCAAAATATAAGATTTGGTGGTGGTGGACAACATACACTGTTCTAACTTACTGAAAAGTATGTCTGTATACACATTTAAATGGCGTTCTTTTTTTTTAAATGTTTTTTTCCTTTTGATGTTTTTGTTAATGAGTCAACAATATAAATATAATTGCTGAGAGCCTAAATAAACAGGAACATAGTATAAAGAATCAGTCATTTTTCTTTAAAAGCAAGTTCTTTTCTAACAGTATAGCATGTATATCTTCCAGGTTCTTTAGATTCTAGGTCTATATTACTCATATAATTAACATCAACTTCTGAAGCAAATAATCCCTGGATCTTAGTGGCTTAATATAAAAATTTATGTCTTGGTTTTGAGAAGTGTATGTAGATGTTTCTGTTCAGACAGCTTTCCCGGAAGGGTCTCCTCTAAGCAGCAACTCTGGAGTCTAAACTCCTTCAGCATTTTACACTTGTGGCCATTCATGTGACCTTTTAAAGACTCAGAAATATGTGGGTGTTTTTCAAAACTTTTATTTTTTTTGAATATGAAAATATTTTCTATTTGGGTATAGCCAATTAACAATGTTGTGATAGTTTCAGGTGAACTATGAAGGGACTCAGCCATATATATACATGTATCCATTCTCTCCCAAACTTCTCTACCATCCAGGCTGGCACATAACATTGAGCAGAGTTCCATGTGCTATGCGGTAGGTTTTTGCTGGTTATCCATTTTAAATATACCAGTGTGTACATGACTTTCCCAAAGTCCTTAACTATCCCTTCCCTGTGGCAACTATGAGTTTGTTTTCTCAGTCTATGAATCTCTTTCTGTTTTGAAAGTAAGTTCATTTGTATCATTTATTTTTAGATTCCAGAAATAAGGGATGTCATTTGATAGTTCTCTTTCTCTGACTTACGTCACTCAGTATGACACTCTCTGGGGCCATCCATGTTTCTGCAAATGGCCTTATTTCCTTCTTTTTACTGGCTAGGTAATATTTCATTGTTAATCCCCAAGGCATCTTTCTCATTCAACAGCCTTTCCTTCTGGGCTTTCAGTTATTCTGTTGTTTGCCTCAGCTGTTATCCCTTGTCCCAGGTATCACTGTGCATTTACCTTACATGTTTCTGACAGATGTGTCTTGGAGGCACTGGGCAGGTTCCAAGTAGGAGGAGATAAAGGAATGCTGCTCCTCCAGGGAGTCACCAAACAGGTCACAGCAATCCCAATTGTTCAAGGCTAAGGTTTGTTCTGTTCTCTCTGATACGGGGTACCTGCACTGGGACCAGGAGCTGTTATCTTCAAGACCAGCCCCCCATCTGGAGAGCATGGGACAGGACCAGACTTAGTTAGAGAGCTCTGCGTATTTTAACTGAGATTCATCTTTTTTCCCTTGAGTTTCTGTAACATTTATCTGATTATCACAAACTTTTCATTAGTTTCTAGAGTTCTGAAAAAGTTGGTTTTGACAATTTTTGCCAGTATATCTGTTACTTTTGTGGAGGAGTTAATTATTGGGGAAGTCCCTATTTCACCATTTTTGCTGACATCTGGTTGTACAATTTTTATTGTTCAAGAATGGTTCTATACTAGGACATTCGGAAACAAGAGGTGATAATGACAAGGAGATGTTACACATTGGATACTGATGGAAGAGTATCCAAATGGAGATACACTGTAGGCAGTTGTAAATGTGGGACTGTAGTGAAAGGCAGAGGTGTCAGGGTTTGAGATCAGACTTTGGATTTGGTGATGTTGAACCCTTGGAACTTAGAAGTGAATTTGTAGAAAGAATAGTAAAGGGCTGATGAGGCCTTAGATTTGGAGAATGGCCTATAGTATAGTTGTGTAAAAGGAAATAAATTAGTGTGGTGCAGTGGAACTTTTTCAAAAATTATTTTTGGGAAAATTATTTTTGGAATTTGACATAAACGAACACATCAATTTCTACTTGTGTCAATTTCTATCATTTCTGAAAAAGATAAGTAGTCTACATAGTCTTTGGGACTCTACTTCACAATTAATTGCTATCGGTTGGGATTGGAAGAAGGAATTATTCCAATTGTAGTATATCTCTGCTTAGTTTTGAATCAGAGGACTGCTAATTTGTTATTTTTCTTTCACTTTGTCAATTCCTTAACCCTTTTCAAGCTCAGGTGGACTATTTATAGTTACCATTAATACCAGAACTTTAAAAATCTCTGCTGAATCATTTTGAACAACCAATTTAGTGAAACTAACAACAGAAATCCACTCCAGTATTCTTGCTGGGAAAATCCCATGGACAGAAGAGCCTAGCACACTATAGCTCATGGGGTCACAAAAAGTCAGACACAGCTGAGCATACACACAAAACTTTCTGTTATCTAGCTAGTCCTTCAAATATTCAGACCAGTCTTACCCTGTTTTCCACTTCTTCCTAGTCTCCTTTCCCTTCCAGTCTTTATTTCTCTCATATTTAATTACAGGCATTTATGAAAAGGCAGTGAGATAAAATTGATAAAAATTCCAGTATACTTCACCAATTTCCGGAATAAAATACTGGAGGTTTTAATTATTTGCAACTGTCAAAAATCCCATTAAATTTCAAGATTGTAGTTCATAAATATAACGTAGATTGAATCATAACCTCTTGGGAATTTCAAAGTAATTTCTCTCTAGTGACTTGTAAGTTATTTGTCTTTTAAAAATCAATCCATAATTAGACTGTAAGAGAAAGGATATGATCAGGGAAGTTTTAATTGCTCCCTATGTGTATTTTACCAAAGTAGTAACATTTTAGAAAAATTGGAATAGGACAGTATCCTATATAGACTGGGTTTTAGAAACAGCAAAAGCATTGCCCCATGCATATTGGTTTAGATCATGTTAACAATTTGTAAATGGTCAAATAAAGTATACAGGTTTTAAGGAAAATTCTGTTTATAGTTGAATATTCACTTTTGTGAATATGTATTCTTTATTCTTACACTAGTCTGTAGGAGTACTATAAAAATACGTTGTCTCTATGCACCGGAGATCATGTGCACGCCTTGGAAGCTCGTCTTGTAAGGTCGGGGCCTGGCTCAGTGAAATGGGGAAACTTGTAAAGGACATAAGGACAAGAGTCCTGTGGCCTGCAAGTGCAGCGTCTCCACTTTTCTGCGTTTTCTTACTGTCCTAATATGACCCTACAAAACTGGGGAGTGAGGACGGTGACAATCAGAGCGTGCGAGCGGGGCCCCCTTTACTCGGCAGCCTGGGAGACAGGCCCAGCCTGCTCAGGCGTTGTCTCATTCCTCTTGGAACGTGTAGCGCTGAGAGCTTGTTTAAAATTGTGGTCTAGCAGGGCAGACCGCCTTTGGAAGAAGATCCTAAGAGAAGTGTATATCGAACTGAGTGGAGTGTACATCGAATTTAACCCTGTGTGATCTGTATCTCTCTTCAGTACTATGATAATTGAGAATTGCTTGTTAAGAAATTAATAATATTTACATTTTACTGGGATTTTGTAGTTAAGTTATATTTGAGTCTTTTAAAAGATAAGTTCTGAATTCTGTTTAAGTATTTTTTTAAAAAAAGGATTGGATAAGACTTTATGAAATGGCACATTTGTTTTGTAAAAGAATTATTTTTCTTAAGCTGATTTTACTGCAGTACGTAAGCCAGAACTTACAGTTGAACTTGTAACTTAGAATAGGCACATGCATTATAAATGATCAGAAACTTTTTCGTGTTTTTCATTTTGAGTCATTGTAATGACTGACCGTCATGCAAACGTGTCTAGTTTCTCCTTTTTATGATTTAAGTCTAGAATTTCTCCTTAATAATGGTGGGATTATTTGATATACGTAACGTAACATGCACTGCTTAGTTTCTCGTAAGTCTAGGCTAATGTGTTTATGTCCATGAATATCCTAGGAGCTTTCCTGTGTAAATGATATACAGGAAGCTGTATATTGTAGAATATTTTTCTTATGTTAATAATGAATTGTAAGTCTCTTACTTTCATCCTGAGATCATATTGAATACGTTAAATTTCCATTTTAACATTGAATAAAGATTTTATTGAAGAAAGTACCCCCCTCGAAGCCCTTGATAGCATCTGAATGTTAATATTTTTGTGTCTGTTTAAAATTTGAAATTTAAGATGTACTAGAGTAGAATAAAATTACAAAAACATCTTACTAAGTAAAACTCTGGCCTTTATAGTCACTTTAATTTTATACTGATAATTTTTTAGAAACTAAAACTAGTGAAGAATTATGATTTCAGTACCTCTATTGAAACTTACTTTGGTACCAAGTTAAACTCCTTTTAACTCTATTACTTTCTTTTCCAGCAGACATTCAGTTGTTTCAGTAACATTCCAGGGTCCACGTTAGCTTTTTATCTTTAGAATGGGAGTTGATTTTTCCAAGTATTTTTAGGTGTGACGTATTTAAAACACGTGATGTGACTTTAAAAATAGTAGTATTTTTATTTGAATCATTTATTAAATTTAAGCTTTGCTATTATAAAGTTTTTAAAGTTTAAAAATAATCCTTAGAAGCTATGTCTTGATTTATTAGCATTTATGAACGTGTACTACAGAATATGTTCTGTGGTTTTATTTGATTATAAGAATTAGAAGATAAGTCAAAGTGGTAAAAAGTGTGATGTTTAAAGTAAACCCACTTTTTTAGTGTTAGAGTATTGATAGTTGTCTTCATACCTTACAGTTAAGGAGAATACTTTTATTTGGTGTAAAGATCTCTAGGGCATCCTTTTCATTAAACACTTAAGACATTTCAGATTATGACTAAATTCCTGTCAGTTCCTGGATATGAGAGGGCAGAATAAAGAGCGGGATTTATCCCAGTTGGTGCCTTCTCCCTAGGTGTTTCTGTTAAGCAGAGCTGAGCTTCTGTGTGGACTGTGCGCTTACATATGTGCTTGTGTGGAAATTGATAGGCTGCAGCCTCTGTGAAGGAAGGAGTCAGGAAAAGAGTGTCAGGCCATTAGAGTAGCTGTTCTCAAACGGGAGGGTACCTACGAATCGTCTGGGGGGCTTCTTAAGCACACGTTGCTGGATCCCGATTGAAGTTTCTGATTTTGAAGATCTGGGATGAGATATGAATATTTGTGTATTTAACACAAATCATCAGGTGATGCCAACACTGTTTTCTGTTTCAGAAACTTAAGACAGATAAGGTTGACAGGGAAATCAGAAGGAAGACTTCACTTTAAAAATGAAGGCAGGTTGGAAGTCTAAGAGGCAGTTAGGTAACGGTTATGGAAAAATTGGTTCTAATTCACAAACACCTGGCCTACCTGCCAGAGAGACAATATCATCAGATGCTCTCTTAATTTTTTTTTTTAAAGGTTTTAGGCTTGCATAGTTTCAGAACTCAATTTTATCAAAACATTTGTTTTATAAGTCAAAACATTTATAATAAAAAAAAATCATTACCCTATCTTCTCCTTTTTCATTCCTGCATTTTTGCTTCCTGGAGGCAATCACGTTTCATTCTTAAGTCCTAAGTCACATAATTATTAATGTTCAGTTGATAGATCTCACTTGTGAACACAAAAATGCCTTTTTACTATATGTGTATTACCTGTGCTGAAGAATTGATAAGCATATGGTTGAAGTACAGAAAAGGGAAAGCATAAACATTTCTAATATTACAAATAAATAGAATTGAGTAAATAATATTGATTTAATATGTATAAAATATCATTGATACTGACTTTGCTGTCTAGGATTATTGTTCTTTTTATAATATGAACCCCAAAATATGAAGGGCTTTTGTAGCTACAGTTTCAGCCTTGGTCTCCCTATTATCCCTATAAAGTTTTAGATTAATAAACAAGGAAAAAAAGGGCATTTTAGGTGGAGAGAATAGCTGGAGTAGAAGTTAAGAGGCAGGATGAAGTAGATAGAACGATCCAATGAGAAAGGTGATTTGGTATTTATTTGCTTGCTTACTTCATTCATTGATGGTTCATTGTCTGTTACGTGAATTTAAAAAACATCTTTCCTTCCAAGGAGGCAATTTAAGCTCAATAGCTGTGATAGATATAGAAATGAAAAATGAATAAAACTGTGGTAAAAGCCAGAGTAGGGTTGGAGATATATATGTATTACATTACTGCGGGAATAGGGAATACCAATTAAATTTAAGTTGAAAATAATTTTGGATTGGTTGTCTAGGTTTGGTTGATAGAACTTAAATTTGATCTAGTGGGAACTGGAACACCATTGTGGTTTCTAACATAAAAGAATAACAATGTTATTGTTTCTGAATTCGTTGTGGCAAAGTAACTTTTCCAGGCAAGAGTACTGGAGTGGGTTGCCATTTCCTTCTCCAGGGGATCTTCCCGACCCAGGGATTGTACCCCGGTCTCCCGCATTTTAGGCAGATGCTTTACCACCTGAGCCACCAGGGAAGTCCATAAGGCAAAGGAATAATTACCTCCAAACTAAACACAAGGTGATCAATGGTTCTTTTACATTGCTCTGACTGTTAACGCCATCAGCCATCTTGATGAATTGTTTGAGTTGTTCACAGTGAATCACTAGGGGTGATGTTTCAGAGTGAAACTAGCCTATAATTTGGGGAAAGAGAGAGGATAGGATAGACTAACATAATTTCTCATAATTTTGCTGCATGCTGAAGCCAATATATTATTATCATATAAATAACTATATAGTGAACTTAAACTACAGGAAAGACAGCAAATAAGTATGTTAGGAACAGAGTTTAAAATGATGCATTGTGGCTCTGAAGAAGTTCTAGTGGAAAGCAGTAGCTTGGAGTTACAGTGGAGTAACTTACTTTTTAAAAGGTTAAATAGTAGCTGTGAAAAGCAAAGACACAGTGTCTTCATGAGAATCACCTCTGAAAACAATGGTTTTTGTTAAGTAGTCAAGGATTTATCATCAATTGAAAAATTTACATGTAAATAAAGTGTCTACATTGATAAAGTGAAATTGCTCAGTCTTGTCTGACTTTTTGCAACCCCGTGGTCTGTATAGCCTGCCAGGCTTCTCTGTCTATGGAATTCTTTAGGCAAGAATACTGGAGTGGGTTAACATTCCCTTCTCCAGGGGGTCTTCCTGACCCAGGGATAGAACCTGGGTCTCCTGCATTGCAGGCAGATTCTTTACTATTCGAGCCACAAGGGAAGCGTCATCGATACTAACTACGCTTTAAATAAAAATAAAACAAAGCTAAAGGAAACTGATGTGATAAATTATTTACCACAGAGACTATTATTTTTAGTAATGCAGGTTTCACATGTATAGAGAGAAAAGAGAAGAGAAAGGCATGGACGTTCTTAGAACTGTTTTGAGATTGAATTTTTAAGAGGTCAAGCTACAATTGTACTTATACAACTGTATAAATGTATACATTTATACAATTGTATACATTTATACAGTTGTATAAATGGCAAAATTAATTTCTTGACTTCAAATTAGAATATCTGAAACTTATTTCCTGTTTTTGTTTTGTAGCTTATTTTGCTTTTATTTTGGTTGCTGTTTAGTATTTTATTAGTATTTTTTTTTTAAGTATTTTATTTATTTGAAAGCTAACAGTTGACTTTCACATATAGGATTAAAGAGACCTTTCTGCCTCTTTAATAATATTTTTTGATTAAAAAAATAAAGTGATCTTACGGGAGATTTTGTAAAACAGTATAAAGGAAAATTTAAAACCACCCTCAAATAATCATGTTTATATTAATCTTCACTGAATAGCCTTTTTATTGGGATAAATCAGGTTCTGAAGTCTGATTTTTAAATTTGCAAGTTTATTCAGATTGATGTGTCAAGTTCCCTGTGTTCTTGTGGTAGTTTAGACTACAGTGCTGAGTTGGAAATTTCCTTTGTGAAGCCTCCAAAGTTCGACACAAACAACATAATAACATAAATGAACTGCCTGCCTTAAGATGAATGCTGTAAGAAATATGTACAGAGTGCCCACCGACCACTAGAAGCAAACCTAGGGTGAGGGTACAGTCATCACAGAAAAGAAAGTGACATTTGAGCTAAGTCTCAAAGTTTTCTGCCCTGAAGTATAAGGACAGTCCACACAGAGGGAATACGTGGCTATTGATGCATGAATGAGCAGGAATATACCTGGGAACTACAGGCAGTTTGTTATGAGGCTGGTGATGTCAGCAGGGGCCAGATGATGGAAGGATCTTATTAGTAGAAATAATAGTTACCATCCTCGAAGTTTGAAGAATCAAATGCATATCTGAAAGTTATTCATTAAGCATACTCATTTTCTTGGGCTCCAGAATCACTGCAGATGGTGACAGCAACCATGAAATTAAAAGATGCTTGCTCCTTGGAAGAATAGCTATGTCAAACCTAGACAGTGTTTTAAAAAGCAGAGATATCACTTTGCCAACAAAGGCCCATACAGTCAAAGCTATGATTTTTCCAGTAGTCATGTGCAGATCTGAGTGTTGGACCAGAAAGAAGGCTGAGTCCTGAAGAATTGATGCTTTTGAACTGTGGTGCTGGAGAAGACTCTTTGAGAGTCCCTTGGACTGCAAGGAGATCCAACCAGTCGATACTAAAGGAGATCAACCCTGAATATTAATTGGAACGACTGATGCTAAAGCTGAAGCTCCAATACTTTGCCCACCTGAGGCAAAGAACCAACTCATTTGAAAAAAACTCTGATGCTGGGAAAAATTGAGGGCAGGAAGAGAAAGGGGTGACAGAATGAGATGGTTGGATGGCATCATCAACTGAGTGGACATGAGTTTTGAGGAAACTTGGGGAGACTGTGAAGGACAAAGAAGTCTGGCATGTTGCAGTTCATTGGGTTTTAAAAGAGACACGACTTGGTGACTGGGCTTTTACAACTAAGCTTTTACAGTGATACCCCTTTTCTACTCTAAGGTTGTGCTCAAGGATCAGAACACTCATTTCTGGTCTCTCATTTGAAAATGCTTGCTGCTGCTGCTGCTAAGTCGCTTCAGTCGTGTCCGACTCTGTGTGACCCCATAGACGGCAGCCCACCAGGCTCCCCCGTCCCTGGGATTCTCCAGGCTAGAACACTGGAGTGGTTGCCATTTCCTTCTCCAATGCATGAAAGTGAAAAGTGAAAGTGAAGTTGCTCAGTCGTGTCCGACTCCTAGCAACCCCATGGACCGCAGCCTACCAGGCCCCTCCATCCATGGGATTTTCCAGGCAAGAGTACTGGAGTGGGGTGCCATTGTCGTCTCCGTGAAAATGCTTGATAACATCTTAAAACATTCAGTGCCTTTTTTCACACCAGGGCAGTGAAAGAGGGCTGTATTCAGATGGATTTACACTTGGGCTTTTTGTTTTCCTCTTGCCTTTTACTAGTTTTAAAATCATTGCTCTATAAACTGATTTTTGTTTCTTTGTCCTGTTATTTTTCTTTTTAAACCCATGAAGAAATATTCTAAAGTTCATTTTTTTGTATTCTTCATCGTGCAGTCCTCTTTAGTGATTGAGTTATTTTTTGTTTGCTTGTTTCTGTTTTAGTTATAGTTATGTGTTTTCTGGGTAGCTCATGTAACATAATTGACATGATGATAATGCTACACTCCCTCATCTGGTTCATTCAAATAATATTTAAGTGTAGAAAAATAACTGTTAAGACATAGCATATTTTAATTTTCTGTTAAAGTTTGTCTTTCAAAAACAAAGTAGTATTTAATGTAGTAATAGTCTGTTTTGGATCGTGGCATACAACCCAAAATTGAAGTGTGAAATTATTGCCAATTTCATATGTGATCTTTAAAATACATTTTTAATTTGATAAAGTAACTCACTTGATCTTTTAATAGATAGCTTTGGGGAGTGTCTGAGAATTTTGTGGGTTAATATGGGTTTTCTTCATGCATCTCAGAATATTAAACAGTAATTAGCTAGAAAACATACTGCTTATTTTATTTTCTTGATAAAATCTTGAAGATTTTCTTAAAAAGATTACATGAAAGTATGATTTGAATGCATCATTTTTCTTAGTTTATATAATAGTTTTATTTATTCTTTCTTTTTTAAAATACAGAATTATCCTGTGCTGTAAACAGGTAACAGTAAAAAAAAATTTCTTTATTGGTAAATGAAACAACTTGAGTTTCGGAAAATGTGCAAAATTTATAAGCTTTTCATCTACAAAATATGTGGCTGTAGAGTGAAAAAGAAAAAGTGAATTTTAAAAATTTTATCATTTTATTTTTTGTATATTTTTGTGATCCCCCCCATGCCTCTTGTGTAAATGAAATAATTGGAGTGGGGGGCATGGTGGTTATATCAATTTGAAAAGAAAAAGTATAATGTTGAATTCTGTGTAGTAGTAGTGTCCCTTTTTTTTTTCTATTGTTTATTATTCAACTAGTTGTTTTTGATGCTTAAAAATTCTAATGGTTAATACGTATTTGATAAGGAAAGGATTTTTTTTAAATACCTTTTGAATTTTGTCTTTGATCCGTGTATCAGCAATGAAAGCTAATTTATTACGTCAGTTACGTATATGCATTCTTATTTCACCGTGTTCTTGCCATCTTTAGCTATTACAGCTAATTTCATTTCCTTGCTAATTTTATGGTCTCTCCTCCCCTTCAGTGGTGTCAAGTTGTTAATAGGGAGTAGGTGAGGAGGGGGTTGGCTAGCTCCTTTTTTTAAAAAGCTTTATTGTGGTACCATCGATGTATGGTGAGTTGCACATATTGAAAGTGTTAAATGGGGTGAATTTTGGCCTATGTAGACACCCATGAAACCATCACCACTACCACAGTAACAAAATACCATCACTCCAAAAAGATTCCATGAGCCTTACTTTATTCTGTTCTCTGTTGCACCCCTCCCCTTACTCATGGCCCAGGACAGCCCTGTTTGTTTCTCCTTTTTTTTTTTTTGATCACTATAGATAAGTTTATATTTTCTAAAATTTTACATAAATAGTATTATTCCATAAGTAATTGTTTTTGTCTGACTTTCACTCAGTATACTTATTTTGGGGATTTATCAGTGTTGTGGCTGACTAATGTGCTGTGTGTGCTCAGTCATGTCTGACTCCCTGAAACCCCATGAACCGTAGATTGCCAGGCTCCTCTGTCCATGGAATTTTCCAGGCAAGAATACTGGAGCGGATTGGCATTTCTTACTCCAAGGGATCTTCCTGACCTAAGGATTGAACCCCCAGCTGAGTAATAATGCACTGTGTGGCCCTAACAATATTTCTTTATTCATTTATCCCTTGTTGAACAATTTGGGATGTTTCTAATTTTGGTTATTATAAAGAAATCTGCTATGAGCATATGTGCTCAGCTCTTTGTGTGGGCATATGCTTTTATGTCTCTTGAGTAAATATCTAAGACTGAAATAGCTGGATCATTTTTTTCTTTCACATTTTAAGAAACTACCCTACTGTTTTCCAAAGTGGTTGTACCATTTTACATTGCCACCAGTGGTGTTTGAGAGTTCTAGTTGCTCTGCATCCTTGCTAACACTTCATGTGGTCAGTCCTTTTAATTTTAGCCGTTCTATTAGGTGTGTTAATATCACTCACTGTGGTTTTAACTTGCATTTCTTTAAAAAAAATTTTTTTTTAAAGTAATTTGTGGCTGCATTGGGTCTTTGTTACTGCACCCAGGCTTTCTCCAGTTGTGGTGCATGGGCTTCTCATTGCAGTGGCTTCTTTTGTTGCAGAGTGCAGGTTCCAGAGCTCGTGGTCTTCAGCAGTTGTGGCACATAGGCTTAGTTGCTCTGCCCACTGGACTACCAAGGCAGTTCTGCAGTTTCTTGATAACTAATGATTTTGAGCATCTTTTCATGGTTTATTGTGATCCCTATATTTTTGGTGAAGTATCTGTTCAAACTTTTTGTTTTCTTCCACTACTTTTAAAATTGAAGTACAGTTGACTTACAGTATTGTGCTAGTTTCAGGTGTATAGCACAGTGATTCAGTTACATGTGTTCTTTTTTAGGTTATTCTCCATTGTAGGTTACTACAACATCTTGAATGTTATTGCCTGTGTTACACAGTAAATCCTTACTGCTTATCTATTTTGTATATAGCACTGTATCATCTATTAATCCCATGCTCGTATTTATCCCTCCCCACCATCTGCTTTGGTAACCATACGTTTGTTTTCTATGTCTGTGAGTCTGTTTGTGTTTTGTAAATAGACTCATTTGTATTAATTTTTTCAGATTTCACATGTAAATGATATCATAACAATACTTGCCTTTGTCTAACTTCACTCAGGATATACACTAGGTTTATCCATGTTGCTGAAATGGCAGTCTTCTTTTTTATGGCTACTATTCTATTGTATATATGTACCACATCCTCTTTATCCATTCATCTACTGATGGACACTTCTGTTGCTTCCATGTCCTGGCTGTTGTAAATAGAGCTGCTATGAACACTGGAGTCTGTGTATCTTTTCAAGTTAGAGTTTTTGTCCTTTCTAGATTTATGCCTAGGGGCGGGATTGCTAGATCATATGGTAGCTCAATTTTTAGTTTTTTAAGGAACCTCCATGCTGTTCTCCATAGGGACTGTACCAGTTTACGTTCCCACCAACTGTAGCAGGGGATTGCTTTCTGGCACACCTTCTCCAGCATTTGTTGTTTGTAGATTTTTTGTTGGTGACCATTCTGATCTGTGGGAAGTGATACCTCATTGTGGTTTTGATTTTCATTTCTCTAATAATCAATGTTGAGCATCTTTTCATGTGCCTGTTGGCCAGCTTCTCTGGCAAAATGTCTATATTTAGATCTTTTGTCCATTTTTTGATTGGGTGGTTTGTTTTTTTGGTACTGAGTTGTATGAGCTGTTTGTAAATTAACCCTTGCAGTCTCAAGGGTTTTTTTGAATTGATTGTCTCTTTATTGAATTGGTTGTCTCTTTGTTATTGAGTTACTGGTATAAGTCCTTTGTCAGATATGCTTTGATAAATATATTCATCCAATCTATGCCTTGCCTTTTCATTTTTCTAACAGTGTCTTTTTTTTTTTTTTTTTTTTACTTTTTTTTCATTTATTTTTATTAGTTGGAGGCTAATTTCTTTACAGTATTGTAGTGGTTTTTGCCATACATTGACATGAATCAGCCATAGATTTACATGTGTTCCCGATCCAGATCCCCCCTCCCACCTCCCTCCCCATCCCATCCC
The DNA here is from genome assembly GCF_963930625.1 of Muntiacus reevesi. Classification (NCBI taxonomy): domain Eukaryota; kingdom Metazoa; phylum Chordata; class Mammalia; order Artiodactyla; family Cervidae; genus Muntiacus; species Muntiacus reevesi. Next base: position 13,838,359 of record NC_089254.1, read on the forward strand.
TCTGGGTCTTCCCAGTGCACCAGCCCTGAGCACTTGTCTCATGCATCCAACCTGGACTGGCGATCTGTTTCACCCTTGATAGTATACTTGTTTCAATGCTGTTCTCTCAGAACATCCCACCCTTGCCTTCTCCCACAGAGTCTAAAAGTCTGTTCTGTACATCTGTGTCTCTTTTTCTGTTTTGCATATAGGGTTATCGTTACCATCTTTTTAAATTCCATATATATGCATTAGTACACTGTATTGGTCTTTATCTTTCTGGCTTACTTCACTCTGTATAATGGGCTCCAGTTTCATCCATCTCATTAGAACTGATTCAAATGAATTCTTTTTAATGGCTGAGTAATATTCCATGGTGTATATGTACCACAGCTTCCTTATCCATTCGTCTGCTGATGGGCATCTAGGTTGCTTCCATGTCCTGGCTATTATAAACAGTACTGCGATGAACATTGGGGTGCACGTGTCTCTTTCAGATCTGGATTCCTCAGTGTGTATGCCCAGGAGTGGGATTGCTGGGTCATATGGCAGTTCTATTTCCAGTTTTTCAAGAAGTCTCCACACTGTTTTCCATAGTGGCTGTACTAGTTTGCATTCCCACCAACAGTGTAAGAGGGTTCCCTTTTCTCCACACCCTCTCCAGCATTTATTGCTTGTAGACTTTTGGATAGCAGCCATTCTGACTGGCGTGTAATGGTGCCTCATTGAGGTTTTGATTTGCATTTCTCTAATAATGAGTGATGTTGAGCATCTTTTCATGTGTTTGTTAGCCATCTGTATGTCTTCTTTGGAGAAATGTCTGTTTAGATCTTTGGCCCATTTTTTGATTGGGTCATTTATTTTTCTGGAATTGAGCTGCAGGAGTTGCTTGTATATTTTTGAGATTAATCCTTTGTCTGTTTCTTCATTTGCTATTATTTTCTCCCATTCTGAAGGCTATCTTTTCACCTTGCTTATAGTTTCCTTTGTTGTGCAAAAGCTTTTAAGTTTAATTAGGTCACATTTGTTTATTTTTGCTTTTATTTCCAATATTCTGGGAGGTGGGTCATAGAGGATCTTGCTGTGATTTATGCTGGAGAGTGTTTTGCCTATGTTCTCCTCTAGGAGTTTTATAGTTTCTGGTCTTACATTTAGATCTTTAATCCATTTTGAGTTTATTTTTGTGTATGGTGTTAGAAAGTATTCTAGTTTCATTCTTTTACAAGTGGTTGACCAGTTTTCCCAGCACCACTTGTTAAAGAGGTTGTCTGTTTTCCATTGTGTATTCTTGCCTCCTTTGTCAAAGATAAGGTGTCCATAGGTACGTGGATTTATCTCTGGGCTTTCTATTTTGTTCCATTGATATATATTTCTGTCTTTGTGCCAGTACCATACTGTCTTGATGACTAACAGTGTCTTTAGAAAAGCAAATGCGTAAAATATTTACTAAACCCAGTTTACCAATTTTTTTCTATATGGATTTTCTAGTGTCATATTTAAGAAGGTTTGTATACCTGAAAGTCACAAAAATCTTCCCTGATTTTTTTCCGTAGAGGTTTTAACTTTTGGATATGTGATCAATTTTGAGTTAATTTTTGTTAATTAATTGTGTACTGTATGGATTGAGTTTCACTTTTTTTGCATATGAATCTCCCGTTGTGCCAGTATATTTTATTGAAAAGATGATCCTTTTCCATTGAGTTGTTTTTGTACCTTATAAAAAGTCATTTGGCTGTGGGGGCTAGATCTGGGTTCTCTATTTCATTTTGTTCTCTGTGTCTGCCTTGTTTTGCCAGTACTACACTATCTGGATTATTGTAGTTTTACAGTAAAATCTTTAAATCAACTAAGCAAATCTTTCAACTTTGTTATTGTTTTCCAAAACTGTACTCGTCTAGTTCCTTTGGCTTTACATATATGTTTTAGAACCAACATGTCAGTTCCTATACAAGCATCCTGCTGTAATTCTGCTTGTGACCACACTGAACCTGTGAGTCAGTTGGGGCAGAACTGACATAGGTGTGTTTTAATTTTTCTCTGCATTTTGACACTGGCTCCTTTTTCCTGAGTGCCTGCAGTTATCCTAGTAGTTTTAGTCGATTTTTAAAAGTTTTGTTAGTAACTCTACTATATTCAAATCATTTTTCTCTTTTCCAGGAGTTTTATCTCACTTATTTTATATCTTACTGAGTTGCCCATACATCTCATTTTGACTTGTGTTTTCTCCTAAATAGAAGTCAAAAAGATTTGTTTTTTAATAGATTGTATTTTTGTTAAATCCTTACATCAGTTAGATAATTGACATCTGAAGTAAGCATTTAGTGTAAGAAAAATGCAGAATCAGGAAAGAATAGTGGCTCTTCTCTGAGGCAAGGTGGAATCTTCATTTTAGAGTTTCTAGTCATAGTGATGTGTTTGCAGATGTGTTCTTTGAGATCTTTTTAATCTCTTCATTAAACAGGTTCTGTAAACATGTTTTTGGAACAATGTAGTTTTTATTATTATTTTTTTTTTACTTTGATACTTTTCAAACCCTTAATAATGGCATATAATGTGCAGCATTTTCCAGATACACCTAAACAGAGAATTCTGTTTTCTAAGGAAGAGTGGTATTAGAGATCCACGGAAGACACTTTGGGAAAGAGTGTAACTGATGGTGCAAAACCACTGTTGGGTAGAACTGCTGGCACCTGAGCAGAAACTGAGGCATGGCACAGGTAGTGTTCTGTTCATCTCTGCCTTGCACTTGGCACTTTTTAAAAGCCAATTTTGTTTAATACTTGCCTTAACAAAACAGTAAACATTAACAATTTTATTAAACCCTAATCTTTGAGTACATGTCTTTTTAATTTTCTCTGTGAAGAAATGGAAGCACTTATAAAGCAGTTTGGTTTTGCTAGGTAGTTGGAATAGGAAAAAAAAGAGTTCAGAATGGCAGTGGCTAAAAGACAAGGAAGGGAAAAGCCCACGAAAATAGAACAAAGGAAGGTCTGAGGACCAGAATGAGGACCTCAGGTAGAACAAACAGCACACCTGGCTAGCCCAGTTTACATAGGGCAGGACCAGCAGGGAGGAAAATCATATAAAGAGGAGCCAAAGGGCCAGGGCTTGCTCTCTCCTCTTTGCGTCTTTAGGTCAGCATGCCCTCACGCCTCAAGGATGTATTTTCCTGCTATTCTCTAAGTAAAACTGAGCTGTAACACAGAGCTGTGACACTGGTCTGTCTAAGAGCTATAACACAGTCTGTTCAAGACCCCAGAGCTGTATATAACACGGTCTGTCTGAGACCCAAGAGCTACAACACGGTCTGTCTGAGAGCTGTGACACGCTGAGGGCTTTAATGTCCGTCGCTTCAAATTTTTGTTGAGACGAGACAGAACCAAGGAGGTTACACTCGCCTGACAGTTTCATACCAAAGTTTCGTGACTCTCACGAGTAAAAGCATTTGTGCATGTATTTGAGTTGCATGTCAGTCACTTAAAACTTGTGCAACATTTTTATCTAAAAAATACAACTGGCAAATAATCATTATTCAAACTTAGGTATTTGCATTTTCTCAAAAACTAGTGGAATGAGCTTGTCACTTCATGGAAAATAACTGACATTTACTGCCAAAGATAAAATTTGAGCTTTCAAGAAAAAAAATTAGGATTTTTTAAGCTTATATTTACCACTGTAAGCTTGACAGTTCCCACACTTAAAGATTTCTCTCATTTTTATCAGTGGTGATATTAACAAGTATAATACTATATTGTATAATATACAATGTCAGGATTTGGGAGATTAGCAAAACCCAGTGAGCCAATGGTTTTCAAATGACCAATGCATGATATTACAAGATTATGTGTGGATTAAAACATTTATTCAGAAGGTGAAATACAGCAATGAATTTTTATGCAATAGAGTAAAAAAAGTTCATTGATATATTACAACTAACATTTCAGAAACTAGCATTGTCCAGGTTTGCTGTAGTGTCAAGAAATTCTATCTACAATTATCAGAAAAAAGTATCAAAATACTCCCTTTTCCAACTATTACATCAGTGTGAATCTGTCTTTATATATACTTCAACCAAAATCATATATCCCAACAGATAAGAGAATGCAGCTGTCTTTAACAAGCCAGACATTATATTTGCAGAACTAGAAAACAGTGCCATTCTTCTAAGGAGATTTTTGTTTCTGAAAATTTTTTTAATAGAAATGTGCTGTTTTGGGAGTATATTTGTCAAGCTTATGAAGTCATGGGTAATACCTATATTATTTTTAGTGAATTAATTTAAAATCTGTTTTAATTTCTAATATGATAAGTGTTGATAAATGTTTAGATAAAATACCTAAAATCCACATAACAAAAATTCTTTGCTTTTTTAGAAGAGTACAAAGGAATTCTGAGACCAAAACGTTTGAGAACCACTGAGCGGAGAAGGTAACCTTTGAAAATGTCATCAGTAAGAAATAGGATATTAGGGGGAGTATCACTGTTTCCATAAAGTGAAAGTATCAAAATCTTATATTATGAATTCTTTTAAAAAACAAGAGTGTGTTTGAAGACTAGACATTTAATGTTGTGGCTGGAAGAGTAGCTTCCAGTGGATGTTTGGGCAGCATTCATTTATTTGTCTTTAAGGTGGTAATTACTGAACATTTATTTTTTTTGATCCAGGCACCATGCGAGATCAAGGAAATTCAGTAGTGAGAAGACAGATGTGTTCCTATTTTTTGTGGATCTTTTCATCCCAGTGAGGGAAGTAATGTATCAGAGTAAGTGCCCAGCAGGAACTTTAGGGCACTGAGAAAGAGTAGTGGTTGCATAAGGTGAATAAGGAAGCCCTTGCTGAGGAGGCGACATTTAAGCTGTGACCTGAGGGAGCAGCAGCAGCCAGCTGCAAGAAGAGCATTTCAAGCGAGTACTCCCAAAGACGCATAACCACCAAGAGGTTTCTAGAGTATTTTGCAGCCTGGGTACAAACATCTTTTAAAAAATAATTTGCCACTTAATTCTCACAACAGTATTGTACAGTACACATTTGGTGGGTCTAATAAGAATGTCCAGCTAATTGGAATGCTTGGTAACATTTAAAAATTACTTTTCAATATCCTGTGTTAATGGGTCACAGTATTACTGCTTGATTCTATCATCTGTAACATAATTGAATATCGCAAAACTTCGTGGTTGTTGTTTCGTTGCTAAGTTGTATCCGACTCTGCGACCCCATGGACTGTATCCCGCCAGGCTCCTCTGTCCATGGGTTTTCCCAGGCAAGAATACTGGAGTGGGTTGCCATTTCCCTCTCCAGGGGATCCTCCCGATCTTCAGAACCATATCTCCTGCATTAAACAGGAGGATTCTTCAGTGCTGACCCACTAGGGAAGCCCCTATTGTAAAACTTAGGCAAATTATATAAAGTTACAAAAAGGATAAAGTTATTATGTAAATATAAAATGTACATATAATCCATTTAATTTCATAGTTCTCTTATTATCAGTAAAATGACCATCAAATTACTTTTATGAATATATTTTTAGGTGGTAGGGGTCTTCCCTAGTGTCTCAGACAGTAAGGAATCTGCCTGCAATGCAGGAAACCTGGGTTTGATCATCATCAAAGTACTTTATGAATATATTTTTAGGTGGCAAAGAGTTGCCTTTAAGTAAAATGCTACATAGTACAGTCTGTTGTTAATAGGCTTCTAGCAACTTGTAGATGAATTTCATCAATAGGAATGTGCTTAATTTATTTGTGCTGACTTCCTGTTTCTGCCATCATGACATAGTTGATTTGTATATGTCTATAGAATTCATAGTAAGTGTACAGAGCATTTGTGAATTAGATGGTCTACATTTCCTTACTATTTCCCTAACCAGGAACTCTTCATGCTCCTATTTTTAGTCTCCTTTTTTCCTGCTTAAGTACAGTTGCAACCAATACCCTGTTCTGTTCATCTCTGGAGTCACATGGTGAGTCCTCAGTCTGGTTTACCGCCATGGGCAGGCGAGCCTGGGGAGCTAGATTCCAGAGGGCCCAGCTTCACGGCCAGCTGAGAAATACACTGGTGACACTCGCGATGCTTTCTGTTCCTGTTTCTTTGTGTTCTGTGAGTCAGTGTGATGTATTAGAAGTCTTTGGGGCCCAAGAGATTGCATAGGTGGCCATGTGATTTGTGTGTGTGTGTGGTGTAAAAATGGATACTCTGTCATCTTTGACTTGACAATCATAAAGCGTAAATAAAGAGAGCCAAGAAATCAAATTTATTATCATTGTCAACATAGATTCCTTTTTCCTGTAATGTAAAATACTCTCTATTAATGACTTGGGCAGCTGTGCTTCAAATCCCCAAGGTGTCTTTGAATTTAGTCATTGTAATTCAGGTAACTTTAAGGTTTCTTACAGAGTGGGTGTTTTTGTTGCTTTTGTTCCGTGAGGAGAAGGCATGGCATTTTTAATCAGTTCTCTGGGGGAAAGCTTGACTACATGCTCCAAACTTAAGTTTGTTGATTCAGTGTTGCTAAATAAAATTTAGAATAATTGAATAATTTGGGCAGAAAGAACTTTGTCCTTTTAGATCTAATAGCTGTCATCCAGTTTGTGAGTTTACATTAAGGAATATAAATAATTTAGTTCTCCAAAACTGAAAAATTATTGTCATTTTAGCCTTTCAGGAAATTGTGAGTGTGGCAGCACTCCATAAATTATTATAATGGAACTAATAATAATTTATGTAATTCAAAAGAAAGATAGGCATCTTAAACCATTTGGTTTCATTAAAGGGGTCTATGATAAATGCATTTCTAAGTATGAATATTTTGGGGGGATAACAATTGTCCTTTTATTTACAGAGTTTGACAGTTTCAATTTTCATGTGTCATGGTTCCTTACAGGATCCAAAGCGTTTCTGACTGTACTTTTGGGATAATTAGTTGTAATTTTCTTTTAAGGAACAAAGAAGGACAAATGTGATTAAACACAATAATGGAATTTGAGTTTCCTTTTGTTAATCTTTATCGCCAAGTTAATTAAGTACAATAAGCAACTTGTACAAATGATGAAAAAGTAGTTATAAACTTCCTCCATTCTAAAATTTCTCCTATAAGCTTCTCTCCTCTGCTTTCTTTCCTTCCCATTTAACTACTTAAATAATGTTAACTATTGAAATAATATTCATTTGTAAAAGATCAAAATGGTACAGAGATAAGATGTCCAGAAAAAACGTGAGAGACCACGCCCCAAACTTTTGTGGGCATTCTGTCAGCTTCTCTATTTACATAAATAAATATATAAATATCTAGCACTTAAATTTGTACGTATTTAAAAATAAACATATAAATGGCATCGTGTTTACTTAGTATTCTGCAAGTTGCCTTTTTCATTTGTCTTGGGAAGTGATATCAGTACATTTTTTTACTTTATTCTTTTTAACTGTTGCATACAATTCTATGGTATAGATGTACCATAGTTAATTTGACCAATCCTTATATCTCTTTCTATATACATATATTTCTTCAAGATATGACTATATCAGTAGCTTTTCTGCCCTAATGTTCCTGTTGTTTAATTGCTAAGTCTTGTTTGACTCTTTTGCAACCCCTAAGACTATAGCCCAAGAGGCTTCTCTGTCCGTGGGATTTCCCAGGCAAGAATACTGGAGTGAGTTGCTGTTTTCTTCTCCAGAGGATCTTCCTGACTCAGGGATTGTACCTGGGTCTCCTGCATTGCAGGAGGATTCTTACTACTTAGCCACCAGGGAAGCCAATCTTCCTATCACTTGCTCTTAAAGTCTACATTCTCTGAAATCTTTATTGGCTTTCTGAGACTCCGTCACCATTTCATATTCAATTTCATTCTCTTCTCTTCTTGCCAGTGGTATTTCTTATTGGCATCTTAAAGAGTTGTGGCCCAGATATGTCTGTAAGAACCAATCAGTCTCAAGTTTTATATGTCAGTGTATAAGGAATTTTATTGCACTTTGATGGTAGCCTGTGGGACAGGTAGCACAAATCCAGTGGTTTGCATTAATTATAAATACAGATGGTAATTAAATGGTGCACACAGTGAATTTATTCAGCAGTCAAAAGTGTGTGTTAAAGTAATTATTAAAAATTCTGTTCTTTTGGTGAGGAAATTGTTGTGAAGTCTATTTTTAAATGATTTTGATATGTTTTACTTAGATTTAAAAATGTCTGTCTTAAAAAATAATATTTCTAAGCTATTTAAGAATATTTCCAGAAACAACAAAAAAAAACTGATGGTAAGTGTAGGGTTTTTTTTAAACTAAGGAACCTTAATGTGCTCTCCAATGAACACTTATTAGAGTGGAAGGACAAGCCTAAAGAAATGGTAAATTGGCAGCAGGAGAGAATGAGGCTCAAGTAAGAGTAACAGCAAGAGCTAAAAGAGACTAAAATTTGTTACTCAGTTAATCACTATGGCCTCATTGGAAACAGAGTTCTCAAGATTAAGAAAAGATACCCTGGAAGCTAACTAGTTTTCTTATTTGAGCCCTGACGAATTCACAAACAAACCAAAAAACACTGAAGAGTTTTAGAAGTTGAGATAGCAAAGAACAGTTAATATTTGAATCTGAATAAAAGTTTGCTTTTTTCTGTGCTGATTCATAAAAATTTAGCATTGAAAACAATATCTCTCACTCGTTGAAACGAGAAGAATTGAGGGCTATGATTTTCGGTTTGAGAAGTTAAAGCAATACGAGAGAACTCTCTAGAGTCTTGAGGTTAGATTAGGCCAAAGGTAGCATTTCAGTGTTTGGGAAACTTTTTTAGGCAAGTTAAATTTCAAACTCATAGTTTAAATTTACACGTGATGGAAATAGTTTCAGTTGAATGCTGTTTGTACATAGTTAATTCTATTTATGTATTGTGTGTGTGTGTGTGTGTGCGCACACATAGTTAATGTGTTTAAGTTGTGTGTGTGTATACATACAGACACATTTTTTTAGTTAATGGAAAAATTTTCAGACATGGACAAGTGTAGAGAGAATATCATGAACCACCGTCATGTACCTATCACTTGGTTTCCAACATTTATCAATTTAAGGCCAATCTTGTCCCCTCTATACTCCCACCTACTTTTCCTCTCAACCCTAGGTTATTTTAAAACAAATCACAAGCATATAATTTTAATCACAAATATTTCAGTATTTCTCTAGTAGACTTTAAAATAATGGCCATAATACCTCCAAAACTAGAAATAATTCCTAATAACATGTATCATCAAACATCTAATCAGTTTTTTAAATTTCCTGGTTGTCTTTTTGTTATGTTTGACTCTTTGCAACCCCATAGACTGTAGCCCAGCAGGCTCTTCTGCCTATGGGATTTCTCAGGCACGAATACTGGAGTGGGGTGCCATTTCCTTCTCCAGGAGACCTTCCCAACCCAGGATTGAACCTGTGCCTCCTGCATCGACAGGCAGACTTTTTATCACTGTACCACCCGGGAATCCTTGTTTCAATAAGAATCCAAATAAACTGATGCATTGTAATTTGTTGATATATCCATTAAATCTCTTTTTGAAAAAAACATTTTTTTTTTTTAGCTTTATATTTTCAGTTAATGTTTTGCGGGTTTTTTTTTATTTTGGCCATGTTGCTTGGCATGAGGGATCTCAGTTTCCCAAGCAGAGATTGAACCTGTGTGTGTTGCAGTGGAAGCATGGAGTTCTAATCACTGGCCCATCAGGGAATTCCCTTGAGTTAATTTTACAGAAGCATTGCAAAAATAGTACAGCTTCCCTACCTGTTAACATCTTGCGTAGTTATAGTACAGTTACCAGAACTAAGAAGTTAACATTGGCGCCGTATTAGTTACGAAGGGGATTGTATTTCCCCAGTGTTTACACTGATACTCCTTTTCTGTTCCAGGACCTGATGTAGTATTCCACATTGCATTTGGTTGTCATGCTGCCTTCGTTTCTTCTAATCGGATAGTTCTGTAGTTCTTTCTTATCTCTTGGGACATTAAACTTTTGAAGGCTCCTGGTCTGTTATTTTGTAGAGTGTCTGTTATGACTAGGTTAAGGTTGTACATTATTGGGAAGAATATTACAGAAACAATATACCCGTCTCAGTGTGTGCCCATCTGAGGGTACATATTAGTATCACCTGTTGTTTTTTATTTTTCTTTGTTGAGGTAGCATTGGTTTATGACTTTGTTTTTCATATACTTTATAATTTTACTCCTGTGTACAGTACAGTGTGCTCACCACCGAAAATTTAATGTCCACTGTCACCATACAGTCAATCCTCTTCACCCGTTTCACTCTGCCCTGCCCACCCTTTCCCCCCTGGCAACTACTGCTCTGTTCTCTGTGCCTATGTGTTTATTTCTGTTTTTTTGTTTGGTTTGTTTTGTTCACTTATTTTGTTTTTTATATTCCACACGAGTGAATCATATGGTGTTCATCTTTCTCTGTCTGACTTATTTCACTTAGAATAATACCATCAAGGTCTATCTCTTTTGTCACAAGGCAGGATTTCATCTCTTTTGTGACTGAGTGTTTATAGACACACACAAACACATACACACACCCCATTTCTTCTTTAGCTATTCATCTGATAATGAGCATTTGTTTTTTTCCATCTTTTGGCTGTTGTATAATATGCTGTCATTAATATAGGGGTGCACATATCTTTTTGAGTTAGTGTTTTCGTATTCTTTGTATAAATTCCCAGAAGAGGAATAGCTGGATCCTTTGTCATTATTCAGTTGCCGAGTCCTGCCTGACTCTTTACAACCCCACGGACTGCAGCATGCAGGCTTTCCTGTCCTCCGCTATCTTCCAGAGTTTGCTCAAATTCACGTCCACTAAGTCAGTGATGCTATCTAACCATTGCAGCCTGTGCTGCTCCCTTCTGTTGCCTTTAGTCATTCCCAGCATTGGGGTCTTTTCCAGTGAGCGGACTCTTTACGTCAGGTGGCCAAAGTATTGGAGTTTCAGTTTCAGCAGCAGTCCTTCCAGTGAATATTCAGGGTTGATTTCCTTTAGGATTGACTGGTTTGATCTCTTTGCAGTCCAAGGGACTCTCAAGAGTCTTCTCCAACACCACAATTCAAAAACATCAATTCTTTGGCATTCAACCTTCTTTATGGTCCAATTCTCACTTCTGTACATGGCTGCTGGAAAAACCATAGCTTTATGGACCTTTGTCAGCAAAGTGATGTCTGTGCTTTTTAATACTCTTAAGTTTGTCATAGCTTTTCTTCCAAGGAGCAAACTTCTTTTAATTTCATGGCTGTAGTCACCATCTGCAGTGATTTTGGAACCCCAGAAAATAAAGTCTGTCACTCCTTCCACTTTTTCCCCTTCTATTTGCCATGAAGTGATGGGACCAGATGCCATGATCTTAGTTTTTTGAATATTGAGTTTTTTTTTTTTTCCAAACTGTATCCAGCTTTATTAAAGATACTTTTTATAAACAATCATGGTATTTCAGGCAGGACATGGGCAGACAATTGTCAACAGTATACAACTTTCAAACTCCCTTTTTCAGTGGACTACCAAAATCAGAAAGCCACTATAAAAACCCAATGAAATCTTCATGTGATGCTCTGAACAGGGAAAGTTTAGAGTGAGGGTTGACATTTTACATTTAGCATGTTGTTTAATAACTTTTCACAAGCTGACCCTGACTTTCAGGAAATGGAATGGAAATGGCAGAAGTACCACTCTGAGGAGCCACAGTCTAAAAAAGGAACCACAGCTCTTTTGAAGGACGCCATCTCAATGGTGACACTAGGAAGTCCAGATTGCCTGACATACTGGTCATCAATTTTGGGGGGGTGGGGCGCAGGGTTCAGGTTCCAACAGGTCTCTGGGTTTAGGGGAGTCAAGTCTATGCTGAGGTGGAGAGGGAGAGAGGACATAAAAACTAAATTTTAGTTTCTCCACACCACAAGCTGATGTGTGTCAACATCAAGGAATCCCTCCTTCCGGGGAACCAAGAGGAAGTATCTCAAAACTAGACGGGAAAGGTATTTTTCCCCCACATCAATTCAGCTTCAGAGACATTCTGTTAGTGATGTGCCCTTCCCCCAAAAACAACAATGAAGTGTTCTGTGTGCTAACAACATAGCTTAAAAAAAAAAAAAAAAGTAAAACAAAATTCTGCATTTTTCTAAAACTTGATAAAAAATAGTATTTCACACTGTACAGTCACCAGAAGTACACAGTTATCAAAAATGCAGACACTTCACTTGGCATCTCCAGCACCTTCAGCTTTCTGTGCCTGGTCTGTCTTGGCATCTCCGTTTTCTGCAGGGTTATTCCCATCCTTGCCAGCATCAGCTTTCCCCTTTTTCCCTTTTTTTTAGGCTTGGGCTCTGGCTTTGGAGGAGCAGGTTTAGCAGATAGCCTTGCAGATCTTCTCTGTGGTTCGTCCTTCACCTTGGCTTTATCTCCTTTAGCATCCCCTTCAGCCTTTCTCCTGGGCGTGGTGGCTGCGGCGGCGGACGTAGGCGCTGGACACGGCGATGCAGTGGCGCGCGGGCTTTAAGTCAGTCCAGGGGTCGCTCTTGCCTCTTCTTCACACTGCTCGAATATTGGGTTTTAAGCCAGCCTTTTCACTCTCCTCTTCAGCTGAATTTTATGGTGGTTCTTTTTTTTTTTTTTTTTTTTTTGAGCACTCTCCATATTGTTTTCCAAAGTGATAGTACCAATTTAAATACCTGCCAATAGTGTAGTGTTTTCTCCAGATCCTTGCCAATGCTTGTTTTTGGCAGTAGCCATTCTGATGTATAAGAGGTAATGTGTCATTGTGGGTTTGATTTGCCTGTCCCCAGTAGATAGTCATGTTGAACATCTTTTCATATGTCTGTTGGCCATCTGTATGTCTTCTTTGGAAAAATGTCTATTCAGTTCCTCTGCCTATCTTTTAGTTTGATGTCCCATTCTGTCATTTTTACTTTTGTTGCTTCTTGCCTGAGGAGACATACCCAGAAATACATTACTAAGACTGGTGTCAGAGGGTCCCGCCTATAGTTTCTGTTTAGGAGTTTTATGGTGTCAGGTCTTACACTCATTTTGAGTTAGTTTTGTGTATGGTATGAGGGTCGTTTCATTCTTTTGCATGTGACTAACCAGTTTTGCCAACACCATCTGTTGAAGAGACTGTCCTATTTCTGTTGCATGGTTTTGACTCCTTTGTCATAAGTGAGTTGGCCACATATAAGTGTGTTTAGTTCTGGGCTCTCATTTCTGTTCCACTGATCTGTGTGTCTGTGGTGTTTTTTTTTTCCCCCTTCAGTTTCCTTTTTTTTTTTTTTCCTGTAGTTTTTGCCTCTGCTCTGGATTTGTGTTTTATAGTTACAATGAGGTTTGTATAGAATGTCTCATAGGTTAAAATAGTCCTTCCCCTGATGATAGCATCTTGATACCATTTGCCTCTATGGGTTCTGGCCTTCTCCTCTCCTCTGCCACCTTTGTTTTTGTTGTCTGAGATTATCCTTTTTTATGTTGTGAGTTTATTACCAAGTTGAAGTAGCTATAATTACTGTTACTGCATTTTTTTTACGCTTTTAACATTTATATTTCAATGTTTTTTATTTTGTGAAAAAGACCTATTTTGAGGCTTGAAACTTCTGATCCAATTCTGAGAATATAAAGAAATACTATATTGTTTAAAAAAAACAAACAGGAAAATAACGTGTAATATAGTATTATTAACTAAAGTATAGATTTTGTTCAGATTTCACAAAATTTTATGCATGTGTCCATTATTTGTTTTCATACCTTATTCAAAATTCTACACTATAGTTAGTTGCATTGAGCAATTCACTTGCATGCAACAAGTTCTGATAAATTCTCTTTTCACTTTCATTCTGTTACAGATATTTTCTAATTTTATGTGTTATGGCTGCTTAGATACACCCATCATTTAAAAATGGACATTTAATTTCCAAATATGGGATTTTTAAAGTATCTTTATTAATTTTTCATTTAAATACAGTCTTCTTGTCAATCGCCTGCTGTGTTTTTTCAGGCTTTTAACTTTATTGAGGCTTCCAGGGGCTAAGGCAAAGATCTCTCTTGATAAATGTCACATTGCACTTGAAAATATGTGAGTTACTTTTGAATATCTTTTGATATTGATTTCTAGCATAATTCAGTGATAAGAGAACAGACTCAATATGATTTCAATACCTTTAGACCATGAAATTTTTGCACCTTGTGTTACATCCCTGGATATATTCCAGTGTCTCCTGATTTATAGTCTTGAATAGAATTTATATCATGCTGTTGTGTGAAAATTGTATAATCTTAGTTGTGTTGCATTAGTTCATAGTGCTTCTCAGGTTTGCTATGTTCTTCTACTTCTCTGTATGTTCAGTCTGTTAGTTTTTGAAAGTTTGATACTGAAACTCCAACTAAACATCTTAATTTTCTACTTAAAAATAATTATAATGTATTGTAGGACTATATATAACTTTGTTCTGTATTTTCCAAGTCTCCTATAAATGTGTTACCATATTTTAATAATTTAAAAGAGAAAAAAGTAAAAACACCTGATACAGAGTTGATGTTTTTGATTTCTGCCTACTTATCACTTTATTCAGAGTCTTCTGTCCTCTTGTCTTTTGTTTCTGGTAGAAGAGCTCCTTTCTACATTTCTTGTAAGGCAGGTCTGATGTTGAACTCCTTCAGCTTTTGTTTCATGGGAAAGTATTTGCCCTTCATACCTGCATAACTTTCCTGGCTATAGGGTCTTTGGCTGACAGTGCTTATCTTTGAGAATTTTGAGCTTTTCATTTTACTATTTCCTGGGCTGAAGCATCTGCTCATTTCCTAGTGGTGGTGCCTTTGTCGGTTACCATATGTTTTTTTCCTGGCTGCCTCTAAATTTCGTCATTGACTTTTGACAGTTTTAATATCTCCAGTGTGTCTTGGAGAAGTCTTTTTGCACTGAGGTGATTATGTGTTCTCATAGCTTCATGGACTTGTATATCCAACTCGTTTTGGGGATTGGGAAGTTTTCAGCTATTATTTCTTTCTTTTTTTTTAATTTATTTTTATTAGTTGGAGGCTAATTACTTTACAATATTGTAGTGGGTTTTTGTCATACACTGACATGAATCAGCCATGGAGTTACATGTATTCCCCATCCCGATCCCCCCTCCCGCCTCCCTCTCCACCCGACTCCTCTGGGTCTTCCCAGTGCACCAGGCCCAAGCACTTGTCTCATGCATCCAACCTGGGCTGGCGATCTGTTTCACCCTAGATAATATACATGTTTCGATGCTGTTCTCTCGAAACATCCCACCCTCGCCTTCTCCCACAGAGTCCAAAAGTCTGTTCTGTACTTCTGTGTCTCTTTTTCTGTTTTGCATATAGGGTTATCATTACCATCTTTCTAAATTCCATATAAATGTCTTAGTATAGTGTAATGGTCTTTATCTTTCTGGCTTACCTCACTCTGTATAATGGGCTCCAGTTTCATCCATCTCATTAGAACTGATTCAAATGAATTCTTTTTAATGGCTGAGTAATATTCCATGGTGTATATGTACCACAGCTTCCTTATCCATTCGTCTGCTGATGGGCATCTAGGTTGCTTCCATGTCCTGGCTATTATAAACAGTGCTGTGATGAACATTGGGGTGCACGTGTCTCTTTCAGATCTAGTTTCCTCGGTGTGTATGCCCAGAAGTGGTATAGATAAACTATGATTCCTTCTCCTTCCCTCCTCCTTCTGGGATGCTTGTTATGCTAATGTTGCCTTCCTAAAAGAGATAGTTCTTAAAGAATTTCTTCTTTTTAAAAAATATTTTACTTATTTATTATTGAAGATTATTTGATTTACAGTGTTAGTTTCTGCTGTGTAGCACTGTGAATCAGCTATACATATGTCCACACTTTTTTAGATTATTTCCTCTTATAGGTCATTACAGAGTATCAAGTACAGTTCCCTGTGCTGTATGTTACAGTCAGGTCCTTATATATACACCACTGTGTGTAAAATAATTACTGATATCAGTCCCAATCCCGCAGTTTATCCCTGCCCTCCCACTTTCTCTCTCGGTAAATCATGTTTGTTTTTGACATCTGTGACTCTGTGTGAATAAGTTCATTTGTACTTTTTTTTTTAGATGCCACATATAAGCAATATCATGTTGTCTTTCTCTGACAGTCGCTAGATCCATCCATGTTGCTGCAAAGGGCAGTATTTCTTTCTTTTCTCTTTTCCTTTTTTGATGACCTGTTCCTCTGCTGGTGCATTTGAAGTAGCAAACCTCTTTATTCTTGAGGTAGTTTTTGGTTTGGACTTTTTTTAAAAAGTTTGATTCTAAGGATTCAGCAGATTAGAAATTAGAGCCCTTTCTTTTGTTTGCCAGTGGGTGGTACTATAACACAAGCCTTTTGTTTTTCTTAACCTCCGCTGCCTCTGGTTATGTTTGAGACTTGGCACTTTGCACCTGTCATAGGCGTTGCCCATTGACCTTATTGGTGTGTTGCTGCTGTGGGATTGCCGGCATCACCGCCTGGGACACTGGGATGGTGACTGCTTCTGCTGTGTCCAGGAGCGCTCAAGCCACAGGCCCTGCTGCAGGCGCGGAGGAGCTGGGGCAAGGTTGCCCTTGGTGTGTCTGGGATTGTCGTCTTTGCAGGGCCTCTGCTCTGGGTGAGGGGTCAGGGTTGTGGGTGCCTCTGTACCTGAAGGAATGGAGTCACTGGCCTCTCTGCCGCCGCTCTCTACTGTCTATGACGGTGAGAGCCACTGCGGTCAGGAGGCTGGGGTCACCTGGCCACCTCCTCTGCTGCTGCCGGCTTCCCTCGTGCTGTGGCTCAGCTGCTGCCACCAATAGCTGGAACGGCAGGCGCTGCCTTCGTACTCCTCTGGGCTGTTCCCCTGTGTTCCAGTCTGCCCACCTTAGGTGTACACGTGTGAAACTCTGGCATCACGGTGTGTTGGGCAGAGGTGCCTTTGGTGAGTGCAGATGTTCAGTGGTTGCAGATTAAAGGGGAGAGACAAAGGGAGCATCTCAGTGCATCACGGTGCTTTCAGGATCACTTACTACTGGTGGTGCTAATCTTGATCATTTGCTTAGTCTTATAGGTTTCTCCACTGTTGATTTTTTTTTATTGACTCTAAGACTGGGGTCATTTGTCTTTGTCTTTTCAGAGTCAGTTTCTCTAATTGAATTTCCAGAGTGATATTTCACATATTCTATAAGTTGTCTTAAAAGTAGAGGCTTATTCAGTACAGACTGATTTTCGTGTAGGTGGTTAAGTACTTCCATCAGGAGGTGGTGGTTTAGTCACTGAGTTGTGTCCTACTCTTGTGACCCCCAAGCTCCTCTGTCCATGGAATTTTCCAGGCAGGAATACTGGCTTGGATTGCCATTTCCTTCTCTATGGGATATTCCCAACCCATGGATTGAACCTGGGTCTCTTGCATTGCAGGCAGATTCTTTACTGACTGAGCCGCCAGGGAAGTTACTTCTATCAGGAGGCCATAATATCTGATTATTTCTCTGTTGTGTTATTCCTTTAGTTTTTTAGGTCTCAAATCTGGTTTAAAAAAAAATCAGTACAGTTTATTCATAAAAAAAATCTTTGCCAGCATTTTGCTGATTTTTTTTGATGTAATTTTATTACACTGGTAGCTTATTTTTAAATCTTTTAAGCCCATATTATAAAAGATTCTGTCTAGTTTGTTCTCAGTAATTCACTGGTATCAGTTGATTTCAGACTATAGACAAGTTTAACACATAGGTAAAGAATAAAAGTACAGTGAAGTCATAACTAGTCTCTCAAAATATTTCTAATTATTATCCCTAATAAGACTAGGTACCCTGGTACTCTAGGTCCTCTACTTTTTCAAAATCTCTAGTGAGAAGCAGAATTAGCAAGCCACACTTAATTTGCCTTTTTGGTAACAATTTGTTATCATAGCGTGAAGCGTTTTTCTTGTTACAAAACTTTCCTGAGATGTTTCTGTAGTTTACTGCTGTGTTAGTTTCCCGGGACTACTGTGACAAATTAGCACAACTTGGTGACTTAACAGCGGCATTTTATTCTCTCACACAGTTCTATCCTAATCAAGGACAGATGTATGTCCTTGTATGTATTAGGCTGTATGTCCTATATATTAGATGTATGTATTAGGCTGTATGTCCTAATCAAGATGTTGGAGGTTCTAAGGGTTCTCGGGGAGAATCCGCTTTGCTACTCTTACCTTCTGGAGGGTGGAGGCATTCCTTGACTTGTGGCGACACCATTCCATCCCGTCTCCATGTTCACAATACTTTCTCCCCTGGTGTATCTAATTTCTCTCAGCCTCTCTCCTTTAAGAACATGTATGATGATATTTAGAGCCCACCAGGATAATCTCCTCAGTGCAGAGATCCTTAATTTAAATACATCTGCAGACTGTGTACTGTATAAAGTAACACTCACTGGCTTCAGGACTTGTTATCTTTGGAGGACACCGTTCAGCCTCCTACATCTTCTCTCACTGTACTCAAAGACTCTTTGTTTGATGGCTTTCCTTATGTCATTTTTAGTCTTTGTCTTAAAGTCTGTCTTATCTGATATAAGTATAGCTACCCTAGCTTTGTTTTGGTTTCCACTTGCATGGAATATCTTTTTCCATGTGTCTTTGTGTGTCCTTAAAGCTGAATTGAGTTTCTTGTAGGCAGCATATAGTTAAGTCCATTTTTTAATCCATTCTGCCCTCTGTATCTTTTGATTGAGTAATTTGGTTCATTTACATTTAAAATAACTATTGATAGATATGGATTTACTATTTTTTTAAATTTTTTTTTATTAGTTGGAGGCTAATTACTTCACAACATTTCAGTGGGTTTCGTCATACATTGACATGAATCAGCCATAGAGTTACATGTAGTGGACTTACTATTGACATTTTGTTAATTGTTTTCTGTTTTGTAATTTGGTTACTTTCTTTTCATGCTCTCTTCATTTGTAATTTGATTTTCTGTAGTGGTATTGTTAGATTTTCTTTGTCTTTTGTAAATCTCATAGATTTTTGCTTTGTGTTTACTATGAAGCTTATGTGAAATATTAATTTCAGTTTATTTTAAGCTGATAACATCAAATGCACACTAGAACTCCACACTTTTCACTCCTCTACTCCATGTTTTCTATTTTTTATTTCACAATTTGCACCATTTTACCATCTGTATCCATACTTTTGTGTTTCAACTTCATACTAGATTTATAACTGATTTATCTGCCATCATTATAACATTAGAGTATTCTGAATTTGGTGGCACTGATGGTAAAGAATCCAGCTGCCAATGCAGGAGACACAAGACATGCAGTTTCAATCCCCAGCCCCCTTGGGGTTGGGAAGAGCCCCAAGAGAAGGAAATGGCAACATGCTCCAAGAAAATTCCACAGACAGAGGAACCTGGCGGGCTACAGTCCATGGGGCTGCAAGGAGTCGGACGCAACTGAGCACTCTATACTACTACACTACCTACCTTGACCAGTGACATTTGTGTTTCTGTGTTTTCCTGTTATTAATTAGCATCCTTTTGTTTCAGCTGGATAGGTCTTTTATCAGTTCTTGTGAGGCTGATCTAATACTCATGAACTCTTTCAGCTTTCATGTCTCTAGAAAACTTTTTCTCTCTCCTTCAATTCTGAGCTGGGTAGAATATTATGAGTTGACTTTTTTTTTTTTCCTTTTAGCATTTTGCAGGCAAGAAGAAAGTAACACAGTGTAGTCAAAAGTTACTGCTCATGAACTCTTTCAGCTTTCATGTCTCTAGAAAACTTTTTCTCTCTCCTTCAATTCTGAGCTGGGTAGAATATTATGAGTTGACTTTTTTTTCTTCCTTTTAGCATTTTGCAGGCAAGAAGAAAGTAACACAGTGTAGTCAAAAGTTACTGCTGAAAAATCTGCTTAAAGTCTTATGGGTGGTGTTCCCTTGTACATAGCCAGTTTTTCTTTTGTTGCTCTTAAGATTCTGCCCTTTAATTTTTGATAATGCTGACTTTAAAAAATACATAATGTGACAGTTATGAGTTAAGTTTTACTGGCAATATGAGGACTATAGCCCAGGAGACAGCATTTCAGATAGCTCTGAGAAACTGCTCCAAAGAGGTAGGTCAGTATGTATGTGATCTTGGTGAAAAGGGAATTCTTGTAATCAAGCATATATTTTTTGTAGAAGAGGTGAGGAGCAAACATCATCATGAAGGAATTTAGTGCTTTTCTGGATATGAAGAGATGCAAGAATTGGGCTCCTGAAATATCTAACTATGTGAAGACCTGTTCTGCCAGCTTTTCCAGAGCACAGAGTGTCTCGTTTCTGCCCTCCACCTTGAACTCTCTTCAGGGGTGTTGAAGGTCAGCAGCTGCAGTGGCCTTGATTTAGTCTTTATGGAGGTCGATGGCAAGTGCCCATGGTAGGTGCAGTTTGTAGTTGACAATAAGTTAATCATAGTGTGTCTTTGTCTCTTTGGATTCATCTTATGGAACTTTCTGGGATTCCTGGCTCTGGACATTTGTTTTCTTTCTCATGTTAGGTAAGTTTTCAGGCATTATTTCTTTAAATATACTTTCTCCCCATTTTCTGTCTTTTCTCCTTCAAGTATCCCTGGTAATGCAACTATTGATTCAGTTGATGTGCCATAAGTCCCTTAAGCTATCTTCACTATTTTTCATTTTGTTCCTCTGATTGGCTGAATTTAACTGTCCTTTTGAAGAGTTCACTCATCTTTTTTTCCCTGTATCATCTAATCTGTTTCTGAACCTCTCTGTGGAGCTTTTCATTTGTTACTGTATTCTTCAGCTCTGTGATTTCTGTTTAGCATTTTCTTATATTTTTTTCTTTGTTGAAATTCACTTTATTCATGCATCATTCTCCTGACCTTGATAAGTATCTTTATTGTCATCATTTTGAGCTCTTCATAAGGTAAATCACTTATCTCAATTTTATTAATAAGGCTTTTTCCCTGGGGTTTTATCTTGTTTTTTATTTGGAAACTGTTTCTTCATTTTCTTGGACTCTGTGTTGGTTTCTGTGCATTAGATAAAACAGTTAACTTCCTCCACTCCTGATCGAGTGGCCTTGTGCGGGAGATGAAGCTTATTGTTCAACCTTCCCTGTCTTTTGTCTCTGAAGCCTTTGCGATTGTCTAAGGAGCCCTCTGTGTCTTAATGGCTCTGGGTACTTGGGGTGTGCCAACCCATGCATTTCAGAGAGAATTGTTCCATATGTAACTGTGGATTTGGTGTGTTTGTGGGAAGAGAGGCATTCAGGAGCCTTCTTTGTTACCTATCATCTTTAACTGGGACCGCCTCTTCACACTTCTTTGTGAAATGCATTTCTAGCTTTCTCAAGAAACACAGAGTTGCACTGGAATATATACATTACCAGGTGTAAGACAGGTAGTGGGAAGTTGCTGTGTATCACAGGGGCTCAGCCCGGTGCTCTGTGACAACCTAGAGGGGTGGGATTGGGGGTGGGGGTTCGGAAGGAGGGAAGGAGGTTCAAGAGGGAGGGGACATACTTACGGCAGTGCAGAGCCACAGGAGACATGGGTTCGATCCCTGGGTCCGGAAGCTCCCCTGGAGGAGGGACGGCAACCTACTCCAGAATCCCATGGACAGAGGAGCCTGGTGGGCTACAGTCCCATAGGGTCGCAAAGAGTCGGACACGACCAAAGTGACTTAGCGTGCACACATGGGTCCTTCATGTTGTAACGCAGAAACCAACACAAGAATGTTAAACAATTATCCTCCAGTTAAAAATAAAATTAAAATTTTAGATAAGCATTAGTTTGTTATCTTATTATAAATTATACCCCAGTGAAAATATTCTGGTATTTTACATTTTTAAATTACTAAGTGTAAAATTAGGAAAAATTCCAAAACATATAGGAAGAAGAAAATTATATAATACACATGTGTGTATCCACCACCCAGTTTTAATACTGACATTTTATAGTATTTGCTTTAGGATAGCCTTTTAAAAAGCAAATCGAATGCTAAAAGTACAGCTAAAACTTTATCCCATTCTTTGCTTCTACAGAATAAGGAAGGAGGAAATCAGTGTCCTGACAGTGGTATCTGTTTCCATATTTGTTTTCATTTATTTTGAGCATATGTATATATCTACAAAGAATATATATTTTCTATACATGTGGTCATACTGTTTATAAATTTCTTTATGATTTTTATTTTATGGATCCTTTTCAACAATCTGACTACTATATGCCTAGGTGTGTCTTCATTTGGATGTGTCTTGTTTGGGGCTTGCTAAGCTCGATAGACATGAGTTTGAGTAAACTCTGGGAGTTGGTGATGGACAGGGAAGCCTGGCGTGCTGCTATTCATGGGGTAGCAAAGAGTCGGACACAACTGAGCAAGTGAACTGAACTGAAGCTTTATGAACCTATACGCTTACTTTTCAGAGATTCATTTTCCAAAAAAATTTTTTCCTCATTTTCTTGCGGGATTCCAATTAAGCATATGGTTTTTTTGATAATAGGATAATTGATGTTAAGTTCATTTTTTAATAGCTTTTCAGACTGGACAACTTCTACTGTTACACTTTCAAGTTCATTGGATCTTGTCTCAGTGCTAGTATGCTATTAACATTCAGTGATAATGTATAACATTCAGTGTATAAACACTCGCAGGAGACTTGTCTATGGGTGTCCAGGAGTCTCCGGCAAAGGCCTGGGTCAGTGGTGGCCTGCTGCAGGGTTGGGGGCAAGGACTGTAGCAGTACATGCATGGGATCTTTTGAGGGAGGTCACCATTATCTTCATTACTTCCACCATGGTTTGGCCCCAGATCAATATCAGGGAGGGAACACAGCTCCACCCATAAACAGAAAATTGGATTAAAGATTTACTGAGCATGGTTCCCAGCTCATCAGAACAAGACCCATTTTCCCCCTCAGTCAGTCTCTCACATCAGGAAGCTTTCTTAAACCTCTTATCCTTCTCCATAAGACTGAAAGCCACAGTCACAGAAAACGAACCAGTCTAATCACATGGACCACAGCCTTGTCTAACTCAATGAAACTATGAGCCATGCCATGTAGGGCCACCCAAGACGGACAGGTCATGGTGGAATGTTCTCACAGAATGTGGTCCACTGGAGAAGGGAATGGCAAACCACTTCAGTATTCCTGCCTTGAGAACCCCATGAACAGTATGAAAAGGCAAAAAGATAGGACACTGAAAGATGAACTCCCCAGGTCGGTGAGTGAGTGAAGTCGCTCAGTTGTGTCTGACTCTTTGTGACCCCATGGACTGTAGCCCACCAGGCTCCTCTGTCCATGGGCTTCTCCAGGCAAGAATACTGGAGTGGGGTTACCATTTCCTTCTCCAGGGGATCTTCCTGACCCAGGGATCGAACCCAGGTCTCCCGCATTGGAGGCGGATGCTTTAACCTCTGAGCCACCAGGGAAGACCCTCCCCAGGTTGGTAGGTGCTCTATATGTTACTGGAGATCAGTGGAGAAATAATTCCAGAAGGAATGAAGAGATGGAGCGAGAGCAAAAACAACACCCAATTGTGGGCGTGACTGGTGATAGAAGCAAGGTCCGATGCTGTAAAGAGCAATATTTCATAGGAACCTGGAATGTTAGGTCCATGAATCAAGGCAAATTGGAAGTGGTCAAACAGGAGATGGCAAGAGTGAAGGTCGACATTTTGGGAATCAGCAAACTAAAATGAACTGGAATGGGTGAATTCAGATGACCATTATATCTACTACTGTGGGCAGGAATCCCTTAGAAGAAATGGAATAGCCATCATAGTCAACAAAAGTGTCTGAAATGCAGTACTTGGGTGCAGTCTCAAAAACAGAGTGATATCTGTTCGTTTCCAAGGCAAACCATTCAATATCACAGTAATCCAACTCTGTGCCCCAACCAGTAATGCTGAAGAAGCTGAAGTTGAACGGTTCTATGAAGACCAACAAGACTTTTTGGAACTAACACCCAAAAAGGATGTCCTTTTCATTATAGGGGACTGGAATGCTTAAGTAGGAAGTCAAGAAACATATGGAGTAACAGGCAAATTTGGCCTTGGAGTACAGAATGAAGCAGGGCAAAGGCTAATAGAGTCCTACCAAGAGAACGCACTGGTCATAGCAAACACCCTCTTCCAACAACACAAGAGAAAACTCTACACATGGACATCACCAGATGGTCAACCCCGAAATCAGATTGATTCTATTCTTTGCAGCCAAAGATGGAGAAGCTCTATACAGTCAGCAAAAAACAAGACCGGGAGCTGACTGTGTCTCAGATCATGAACTCCTTATTGCCAAATTCAGACTTAAGTAGAAGAAAGTAGGGAAAACCACTAGACCATTCAGGTATAACCTAAATCAAATCCCTAATGAATGTAGAATTATACAGTGGAAGTGAGAAATAGATTTAAGGGACTAGATCTGATAGACAGAGTGCCTGATGAACTGTGGACGGAGGTTTGTGACATTGTACAGGAGACAGGGAGCAAAACCATCCCCAAGAAAAAGAAATGCAATAACGCAAAATGGTTGTCTGAGGAGGCCTTACAAATAGCTGTGAAAAGAAGAGAAACGAAAAGCAAAGGAGAAAAGGAAAGATATTCCCATTTGAATGCAGAGTTCCAAAGAATAGCAAGGAGAGATAAGAAAGCCTTCCTCAATGATCAGTGCAACGAAATAGAGGAAAACAATAGAATGGGAAAGACTAGAGATCTCTTCAAGAAAATTAGATACACCAAGGGAACATTTCATGCAAAGATGGACACAGTAAAGGACAGAAATGGTATGGCCCTAACAGAAACAGAAGATATTAATAAGAGGTGGGAAGAATACACAGAACTGTACAAAAAAAATCTTCATGACCCAGATAATCATGATGGTGTGCTCACTCACCTAGAGCCAGACATCCTGGAATATGAAGTCAAGTGGGCCTTAGGAAGCATCACTACGAACAAAGCTAGTGGAGGTGATGGAATTCCAGTTGACCTATTTCAAATCCTAAAAGATGTTGCTGTGAAGGTACTGCACTTAATATGTCAGCAAATTTGGAAAACTTAGCAGTGGTCACAGGACTAGGAAAGGTTTTCATTCCAATCCCAAAGAAGTGAAGTGAAGTTGCTCAGTCATGTCCGACTCTTTGCAACCCCATGGACAGTAGCCTACCAGGTTCCACGGTCCATGGATTTTCCAGGCAAGAATACTGGAGTGGGTTGCCATTTCCTTCTCCAGGAGATCTTCCCAACCCAGGGATTGAACCCGGGTCTCCTGCATTGCAGACAGACGCTTTACTGTCTGAGCCACTAGAGAAGCCCAAAGAAAGGCAGTGCTAAAGAATGCTCAAACTAATGCACAACCGCACTCATCACATGCTAGCAAAGTAATGCTCAAAATTCTCCAAGCCAGGCTTCAACAACATGTAAACTGTGAACTTCCAGATGTTCAAGCTGGTTTTAGAAAAGGCAGAGGAACCAGAGATCAAATTGCGAACATCCGCTGAATCATTGAAAAAGCAAGAGAGTTCCAGAAAAACATCTATTTCTGCTTTATTGACTATGCCAAAGCCTTTGACTGTGTGGATCACAATCAACTGTGGAAAATTCTGAAAGAGATGGGAATAGCAGACCACTTGACCTGCCTCTTGAGAAATCTGTATGCAGGTCAGGAAGCAACAGTTAGAACTGGACATGGAACAACAGACTGGATTCAAATAGGAAAAGGAGTATTTCAAGGCTGTATATTGTCCCCATGCTTATTTAACTTATATGCAGAGTACATCATGAGAAACGGTGGGCTGGAGGAAGCACAAGCTGGAATCAAGATTGCTGGGAGAAATATCAATAACCTCAGATATGCAGGTGACACCGCCCTCATGGCAGAAAGTAGAGAAGAACTAAAGAGCGTCTTGATGAAGGTGAAAGAGGAGAGTGCAAAAGTTGGCTTAAAGCTCAACATTCGGAAAACTAAGGTCATGGCATCCGGTCCCATCACTTCATGGCAAATAGATAGGGAAAAAGTGGCTGACTTTCTTTTTGGGCTTCAGAATCGGTGCAGATGGTGACTGTAGCCATGAAATTAAAAGACGCTTATTCCTTAAAAGGAAAGTTATGACTAACCTAGACAGCATATTAAAAAGCAGAGACATTACTTTGCCAACAAAGGTCTGTTAGTCAAGGTTATGGTGTTTCCAGCAGTCATGTATGGATGTGAGAGTTGGACTATAAAGAAAGCTGAGTGCTGAAGAATTGATACTTTTGAGCTGTGGTGTTGGAGAAGACTCTTGAGAGTCCCTTGGACTGCAAGGAAATCCAGCCAGTCCATCCTAAAGGAAACCAGTCCTGAATGTTCATTGGAAGGACTGATGCTGAAGCTAAAATTCCGATACTTGGGCCACCTGATGTGAAGAGCCTACTCATTGGAAAAGACCTTGATGCTGGGAAAGATTGAAGGCAGGAGGAGAAGGGGACGACAGAGGATGAGATGGTTGGATGACATCACTGACTCAATGGACATGAATTTGAGTAATATCTGGGAGTTGGTGATGGACAGGGAGGCCTGGCGTGTTGCAGTCCATGGAGTCTCAAAGAGTCAGACATGACTGAGCGACTGAAGTGAACTGAACATTCAAGTGAAGATTTTTAAGTTTCAGACACTGCATTTAAGAGTTCTAGAGTTTTCATTTGGTTCTTACAGTTTCTTACTTTCTGCTGAGATTTCTCATCTGTGCATTTATTATGACCACATTTTCCTTTATGTATTTAAACATTCATAATAGCTACTTTAGAATCCTTTGCTACTAATTTTAATGTCTGAATCACTTCAGGCATGGTCTTTTTCTCTTGATTATAGGTCACATTTTCTGTTTCTTCATGTTTCTTGTGGTTTTGGATGTTTTTCTGGACACTGTTGATCATATATATACGTAGAGACATTTGTTTCATCAAGCAGTTAACTTGGTGGAACTTGGTTTCCACATTCTGTGTTCACTCCTTGACAAGAACCATTTGAAGAATTACATTAGTTCTTTTTTGCCTTAGCTGAGCTTTGTCCTGAACATGCAGAGTTAAGGGGTTAACTAGAGATTTTGGCTGTTTATTTGTAGAATATGGGGTTCTTCTTTTGCAGTTCTTTTTCTGAGATTTCCCTTTCTTATTTTTCAACTCCTCCTGTTCTCCCACACTGCTGTGAGTCCTCAGTCACCTTGCAGTACCAACTGGCATCTTCCCTCAGGAAAAAAGTCATATAAATGGCAGTCTGACCCAGTGTTCTCTGCTGTTCTCCATTCTGTCAAATCCTTTCTACTTTCTGACTGGTTGCTCTCCAGCGTCTTTGCATTGCTGTTTGATCATGTTTCCTCTGGACTTCATGTTACCTGTAGGAGGGTTGGTCTGATAGAAGGCACTTCTCACTGTTAATGGAAGAGCTCCTTGCATAACTTTTCTTTCTAGTGTGGTAAAAATACATTTAAAATTTGCCTTTTAGCCTTTTAAGTGTACATTCAGGGGCCTTAATTGCATTTACAGTCTTGTTCATCAGTTCCCACTGTCTTTACCCGGAACTTTTTCTTATCCAAGTAGAGACTCTGTGTCCCAAAAGCAGTACCTCCCCACTCCCTCTCCCCACCCTCTGGTCACCTCTCATGTACTTTCTGTCTCAATAAAACTCCCTATTCTATGTATTTCACCTGAGTGAATCCTGCAATATTTGTTCTTTTGTGTCTGGCTTATTTCAGTTTTAGCATGGTGTTTTCAAGTTTCATCCATGTTGTAGAATGTATCAGAACTCTTTTTAAGCCTGAATACTGTCCCATTGTATGGATATGTTTTATGTATCCATTTGTCTGTTGATAGCCACCTGGGTTGTTGCCACATACTTGCTGTTGTAAATAATGGATGCTGTAATGAATATGGATGTAAAAGTGTCTGTTCGAGCTCCTGCTTTCATTTATTTAGGGTATATACCTATAAGTAGAGCTGGATTGTATGGCAATTCTTTAACTTCTTGAAGAACTGCCAGACTGTTTTCCACAGTGGCTGTACTATTTTATATTCCTACTAGTAATTACAAGTTTCCAATTTCTTCAGATTCTCACCGGCATGTATTTTCCTTTTATTTATTTATTATTATAGTCATCATAGTGGGTATGAAGTGGTGTCTCATTGTGATTTTGATTTTTGTGTCTCTAATGACTATGTTGAGTGTCTTTTCATGTTCTTGATGATGGTTTATATGTGTCTGGAGAAATGTCTGTTCAAGTTTTCTGCCCATTTTTTGAGTGGTCTTTTTATTGTTGACTTGAAGGAATTCTTTATATATTCTGGTTATTAAATGCGTATCAGACATGGTTTACAAATATTTTTTCCCATTCTGTAGTTTTTCCACTTTGAGTGTCTTCTGATGCACAGAAGTTTTTAACTTTGATGAATCCAATTTATCTAGCTTTTCTTTCTTCATTTATGCTTTTGGTATCATATTTTAGACTCCACTGCCAAATCCAAGGTCGTGAAAATTTACCCATTTTTTGGTAGGAGTTTTATGGTTTTAGCTCGTTTGTTTATTTTTCATCCATCTTACAGCATTAATTTCTGTATATTGTAGGAGGTAGGGATGCAGCTTTACTCCTTTGCATGTGGAAATCCAGTTTTCCCAGCAGTATCTGTTGAAGAGATATTCTTTCCCCCCATTGATGAACTTGATGCCTTTGTCAGAAGTCAGTTTGCCATATGTGTAAGGGTTTATTTCTGAACTCTCAGTTCTATTCCATTGGTCTATATATCTACCCTAAAGCCAGTATCATACTATTTTGATTATTTAGTGTAACTTTGTAGTAAGTTTTAAAATTGAGAACTGAATACTCCAACTTTGTTCTTTTTCAAGATTGTCTTGGCTATTTAAGGCTTCACATTTTCATATAAATTTGAGTTTTGGTTTTTCCATTTCTACAAATGAATAACTTTTTAAAAAACTTGCTCTTTGGATTCTGATTACTTTAGAGATTTAATAGGTCAATACAGACATTTAATTCACATAATGGATTATAAAGAAGTGTCTAAACACTTGTTCTTTCTTCTATTGAAGTACAATTGAATTGTTTCTAGTGTTTTGCTTTTATAAACGATGCCATAATGAACATTGTTTGTTTGATACTTGTCCACGTGTTGGAAAGTGTCATTAGGAGAGTAGTTCTCAACCTGGGCAGTTTTGTCTGCAGGAGAACATTTGGCAGTGTTTGGAGACATTTTTGACTATCAGGACTGAGGAGGAGCGCTACAGGCACCTAGCAGGTGAAGAGACCAGAGGGTGCTGCTAAATGCTGCAGTGGTGGAGCAGATAGATTCCCACCCACCCAGCTACAAAGTATGATCCAAATTACACAATTTGTAAATAGTACCGAGGTTAAGAAACTCTGCTCTGGGACATATACTTAGAAGTGGGATTTATAAAGCCCTAGAATGCTTCGCCGGTGGCTCAGATGGTAAAGAATCTGCCTGCAAAGTTTAAGACCCAGGTTTGATCCCTGGATTGGGAAGATCCCCTGGAGGAGGGAATGGCAACCCACTCCAGTATTCTTGCCTGGAGAATTCCATGGACAGAGGACCCTGGTGGGCTATGGTCCATGGGGTCACAAAGAGTTGGACATGACTGAATGACTAACACTTTCACTTTCAGGATGTGTACAGTCTTTTTTTTTATTAATGGATTTCTATAAAACATGAAGAAGATATTATTTCCAATTCAAGTAAAGGTTTTATTTGAAATACCTGGAATTAAAATGAAGGCTTCTTTGGCGATGCTGGTAATCCAGCAGCTATAAGCAATTTAATTGTTTTAAACCAGATAAAATAGCATTATCCAGAGTTCATTGATTTGTTGACTTACCCAGAGGGGGCATGTAACTTTTTACCTTTATGAACTGTTACTTCCTGCCTGATTCTAATATTGATTTTAGAGTGAGAATCTGCTGTTAATCTGTGCTGAACAATGATAGTTATAATGTCAAGTTGACTGAATGAGAGAAAAATTACAGTGTAAAAAATGTAGAATTTTTTTTTCTGAGAAAGATGTTTGTTAAATATTGGAAGCTTAAAGTTTGAAAAGTTTCTAAATGTGATTTAAATTTGTTCTTAAATTGAAGACAGAGGAATGAACCTTAAGAATTTCAAGACTCACTTTTAAGCCTATAAAGACCCATAGTTCCCCATTTGAAAATTTGATGAAGTTTATTCCTGGGAACTGTGTGTGTTTTTGTGTATGTGCCATTTTGCATATGATTTTTGGGTAGTTTATGCATGTTGCTGAAGCCTACTCCTGGACCACTCCTACTCCCTTTGAACCATCTAGATTTTCAGATTCAGGACTTTGGTAAAATTCTTAAAATGCTAATAAGGTACAGGGTATTTGAATTATCACTGAGTAGTGAAGACACAGCTATATATTGTTCATGTCTGATTTTCCAAATGCATAAG
This sequence comes from Muntiacus reevesi, assembly GCF_963930625.1. NCBI lineage: Eukaryota > Metazoa > Chordata > Mammalia > Artiodactyla > Cervidae > Muntiacus > Muntiacus reevesi. The sequence goes on from NC_089254.1 coordinate 13,868,776, forward strand.
ACTCAGTGGTAGAATTAAGTCCTTCAATGTTAAATGAATGAATACAGATCTTGTTTTAATATCTATAACCTTCATTTTTTTTTTTTTTCTTTTTACTAGGCATATGCAGCAGTGCTGTGGCAACAAGCTAATGAAAACAGACAAAATTCAACTGAAAAAGCATGTTTTGGAATCTCCCTACCAGAAGAAAAACTTAATGACTTTCGTGATGAACAGATTGGACAATTGCAGGAACTGATGCAAGAAGCCACTAAACCCAACAGGCAATTTAATATTACTGAGTCTAGGAAACCAACATTTTAGTCTACACAATAAAGTTTAAAAAAGGATTTCAAGTTCAGAGCCCTTTAACTATCATTGGTCTTTAAAGTTTGTTTCTTAAGCTTTTAGATTTGAAAATGCCTGGTGTTAATGAAATATTCTTTTTGGGGATATTTTGAATGTTGTCTGTAATATACAGATGAGGATCATGAGTGGATGAAACTACATTTATTGAAGTAGTAACAGTTGCTGGATAGGATTTGTCTTTTGGAGTACATAAGAAAGAATGGTTCTAAACTGGAGAAGCTTGTGAAATTTTCCCCAAAATTTTATATGTAAATTTGTTTTAATGCTATTCATGTTTAAGCATTAGTCTCATGGCTCTAGCTATATTAGATAAATATTTCATGATCATGATAGATACAGAATTCCAAGGTCATTACTTAATTTCTATTTGCATGGAATACTTTTTTGTATCCTCTCACTTTTGTTCAGTATCCCTAGATCTGAAGTGGGTCTCTTGTAAATAGCATTTATAGGGATCTTGTTTTTGTATCCATTCAGCCAGTCTGTTTTTTGGTTGGAGCATTTAATCCATGTAGATTTAAGGTGATTATCAATATGTATGTTCTTATTGCCATTTTGTTAATTATTTTGAATTTGTTTTTGTAGGTCTTTTTTTTTTGGTTTATGGTTACCATGAATTTTTAATATAGCAGTCTATATTTTAAGTTGCTGGTCTCAAATGCATTTCCAATATCCTGCATTTGTACTCTCTTCTCTTCCCACAGTCACTGGTTTTGATGTTTGTGTGTGGATGATTGCCTACTTTTACTGTATGTTTGCCTTTATGGGTGAGCTTTCCCATTTGTAATTTTCTTATTTCTAGTTGTAGCCTTTTCTTTTCTGTCTATAGAAAAGTTCTTTAGCATTTGTTGTAAAACTGGTTTAGTGGTGCTGAATTCTCTTAGCTTTTGATTGTCTATAAAACTTCTGATTTCTCTGTCAAATCTGAACGAGAACTTTGCTGGGTAGAGTATTATTAGTTGTAGGTTTTTCCCTTTCATTACTTTAAATAAATATATCATGCCACCCCCTTCTGGCCTGCAGAGTTTCAGCTGAAAAATCAACTGATAACTTTATGGGGATTCCCTTATATGTTAATTGTTGCTTTTCTCTTGTTGCTTTTAATAGTCTCTCTCTGTCGTTAATTTTTAATCAGATATTAATATGTATCTTGGTGTGTTCCTCCTTGTGTTTATCCTCTCGGGTCGCAATGGCGACCTCCAGGAGAGCTCACACCAGCAGGTATCTCCCGGGGCCGCCCCCGCCTGAGCCACGAGAGACCCCAGGAGCGGCAGCTCAGTCTGGCCCAGGCGCCGTGGAGTCGCGGCTCTGCCCCGGGTCCCAGTGCGCGTGGAACCTCGTGTGCGCCCTCCCAGAGTGGAGTCTCTGTGTCCTGCAGTCCTGTGGGGCTCCTGCATGCAGGCCCTGCTGGCCTTCAGAACTCTGGGGGCTCCTCCCCCCAGTGACAGACCCCGGAGGCTGGGGAGCCTGCCGTGGGGCTCGGAACCCCCACTCCTGTGGGAAAGCATCTGTGATGTAATTATTTTCCAGATACGGGTTGCCCACTAGCAGGTATGGGATTTGATTGTGTTGTGAAAGTGCCCCTCCTCATCTCACTGTGACTTCTTTTTTTGTCTCTGGGTACAGAAAGCCTTTGGGGGTGGATTCAAATCTAATTTGTCAGTGGTGGTTCAGCAGTCAGTTGTGAGTTTGGTGTTTTCATGAGAGGTGGTGACCTAAAGTCCTACAAGGTTATTTAAATTCATTGTTATCCTGAAAACTTCATCATTTCTGCTTTTAATAATACATAAGATTACTCATTTAAGTGTTCCTTCTTCCTGAGTCATTATTTATTTACGATGAAAGGTTAAAAAGTAGCTTTAGAATTCAGTATTATACATATTATCATTTGTCTAATAGATTATACAGTGTAACAGATGACCCCTTAAATAATTTGTAGTTACCTGGAGAATCTCATGGCCTAGTTCATGGGGAGATAAAAACACTTTCATTATTTTTTTTTCTTACACTGAAGTTGATTTATAAACTGAAAAAAAAAATCAAATGAAAATCCCATTCACATTCTAAAATGCTTATGAATTTTAAAAATATATTACACACTAAAATGACTTGGATATTTAATTATGTATGTTTACTCTGAGATTAAGTGATCATTTTCAGATGCAGTTGTTTATATCAGCTTTTTAAAAAATTAATACTATTTGCCCTGTGTTGCTGTCTTGTCCTCGTTAGTCCAAACTTTCATCTGTCTTGCTTGGAATATTAAGAACTTACTGCTAATCATTTTCTCTACATCCTCTGTGACCACTTACAATCTATCTCATATACAAATATCAGAGTGATGTTTTAAAATGTACATTTATGGCCGCCAGGTCCCTCAGTCCTTTCTTCCATCTCTCTTGGAGTCAGTCTGTAGATGGATGAGTGAGGCTTTCCTCATAAGATAAGCAGTCAGTAATTAGTCTTTACATTATAACAGGCTCTAGGAATAAACAGTGAACAAGATAAAACTCTTACCCTGAAGTTTAAAATCTCAACTGCATTCAGGAATGCTGTTTCATCATAAACAGATACACTGCTCCCTCAAAACCCTACAGCACTATTTCCAGTTTGGCTACACTCGTTTTTCTTGTTCTTTGGTTCCTGACTCATGCCTCTTCATCTCATGTCTTGCCGTCATTTTGGTGACCTTAGTATTGACCCATGTGCCGACTTAGAGTAGCCAGATGATTCTCTGTTGGTTTCACCAATGCAGCCTTCCATTTTCTTGGCTACACTTAAAACTGCTTTATTCAAGACTGAATAATGCTTCAGTTTTGATATTATTTTTTTTTCTTTTTTTTTTTTTTTTGGTCTTGTTTGATCTCACAAGAAGTTTTGATATTATTAATTGCAGCATTCCGTGCTTTTGTCATTGCTTTTTAAACTGATCAGATTTTTACTCCTACTGTACCTGGCCATTCTTTCAACAAATACCTTGTTGTCCTCATGAACCTGTCTGCAGAGCAGCAGTGGAGACAGACATTGAGAACAGACTTCTGGACGTGGTTGGCAGGGAGGAAGGAGAGAGTAACAAGGAAACCACATGACCATGTGTGAAATAGATAGCCAGTGACTCAGGGAACTCCAGCTGGGGCTCGGCAACAGCCTAGAGGGGTGGGATGGGGAGGGAGGGTCAAGTGGGAAGGGACATGGGTGAACCTGTGGCTGATTCTTGTTGATGTGTGGTAGGAACCAACACAATAGTGTAAAGCAATTATCCTTCAATTAAAAATAAATAAATTCCTATTGGGAACCGTCATATGCCAGGCATCATTTTAGAGACTGGAATAGAACACTTGTCAAAGACAAAATGTCTGTCCCTACGGAATCTACATCCTAAAGGAGAGGAACGAAATGCACAAAATAGGTAGGTGGTAAGAATCAGGAAGAAAAACAAAGCAGGGGTAGGGGACAGGGCTGTGGTTCCCACACTGTGAGCTCTGATCCCCAGGGCGCCACAGAGAGCCTGCAGTGGGGTTACAGGGGATGGCAGACCTTTCAGGAGATCACAGCTCTAGTCATTGGATATCACACAGTTACTTGCTTGAGGTAGCTCACAGTTTTACTGTTGTATTGCAACGTGCTTTTGGATGACATATCTTTGTAAGCTTGGGCTTTAGCAATTGCTGTGAGAAAAGCAAATACCGCACAAAAACTAGTGACAGAAAATGTTCAGTATGATTACAATATTGGAGAAGCTGTGGTGTCCAACAGGTGCTAAATTGTTAGGCCTTTAATACCTACTGAGCTGTTTGAACTGTGTGCTGAAACTGCTGTGGAGTTCTGTTTCATGTAGGTGTACGTGCAAACTGATGAAATCAGCAGGGTTGGAGAATGCCGCATTCTGTAACTGAACTCATTAGGCTTCTTACCACTCAGTTTGTTCACTGTCATTCCTTTATTACCTTCATTTCCATCCCAATCTGCCCTAGTTTCTGTGATCTTTCACTTTGGCCATGTAGCAATACCCTTGATGTCATTGTCTGCTTTTCCCTTATCTGCTGCTCCACCAAGGTAACCGCTCACTTGCCAAAATTAATAGTGTATTAATCAGTGTAAGATTGATATGTTACCTTGTGAGACTTGAGAATGTTATTTACTCTCTCCTGCTTTTAGATCACTACTGCCTGGTTTGTATACTGCCTAACTCTCCTTTAGGTTGTTTTTCTCTTTTTTAAAATAGTGGTCTTCTCTGGGATTTCATGTTTAGGACTCCCACTTTATACATCCATTACTTCAGATATTAGCTATACTCAAATCTATAGCACCAACCTAAACCTCATTTCTGAGCTCCAGATCTGTATTTGAAATTCTGTTTGGCATTTCCACTGCATATTTAAAACTAATTTTTCTTCCCTCCTCAGGGAATGAATGATATTAATGTATACTCAGTCCAGAATTCTGTAACTTAGCCTCGATCTTCACGATTTGCCTGGAGGCCTCCTTCTCATTATTCAGTTCTGACAACTCCAGGTGGTGGATTGCTATTTTGCAATCCTTAGTTCTCTATCGTTCCTGGTACCCATGGGCTTTGCACTGTGACTTTGCAGCTCCTCCGTCGGGAATTCCATCCATTTTACAATCCCCTAAACCTGGAACTGCTCCTGTTTGTTGATTTGCTAGAGAGAATATGGGCAGTGTGACATTAGGGAAGCTTAGGCTGTCAGCTGTGGGGCTGTATGCTTTTCTACCTGTGCTGCTGCAAACCCGCCCAGCTGCTGTGTGAACAAACCCGCCCCTGTGGAGAAGGTGGAGCAGAGGCAGAGCCGTTGTGCACCAGCTAGACCACAGCCAGGCTCTGAAAGACTGCCTGGCTGATCCTGCCAGCCCAGACTGCCAAGTGGAAGTTACGTAAATGAGAGTTCCTTTAAATCCCTATGTTTTGTTATATAGAAAAAATACTAATTTTAAAATCATTACTTTTTCTCTACCTGAGATTTTAGACTTAGAATTTTTTTCCCCTATAGTAACTTACATGTAATTTCCTTGTCTTTGGCATACTTCTTAATATATTTTCTATGTGGCTGTAAACGTTGCCTTATTGACATGCAGATCTGATCTGTAAATGGTACAGTTAGCATCCTACCATGGTGGTGCTGGTTGAGAGGAAGCTAACACAGGTTCAGTTCAGTCACTCATTCGTGTCGGACTCTTTGTGATCCCATGAACCGCAGCACGCCAGGCCTCCTTGTCCATCACCAACTCCCAGAGTCTACCCAAATCCATGTCCATTGAGTTGGTGATGCCATCCAACCATCTCATCCTCCGTCACCCCCTTCTCCTCCTGCCCTCAATCTTTCCCAGCATCAGGGGCTTTTCAGATGAGTAGGCTCTTCGCATCAGGTGGCCCAAGTATTGGAGTTTCAGCTTCAGCATGTCCTTTCAATGAGCACCCAGGACTGATCTCCTTTAGGATGGACTGGTTGGATCTCCTTGCAGTCCAAGGGACTCTCAAGAGTCTTCTCCAACACCACAGCTCAAAAGCATCAATTCTTCAGCACTCAGCTTTCTTTATAGTTCAACTCTCACAAACATACATGACTGTTAGAAACACCACAGCCTTGACTAGACAGACCTTTGTTGGCAAAGTAATGTCTCTCCTTTTTAATATGCTGTCTAGGTTGATCAAAACTTGTCTTCCAAGGAATAAGCGTCTTTTAATTTCATGACTGCAGTCACCATCTGCAGAGATTTTGTAACCCATAAAAATAAAGTCAGCCACTGTTTCCCCATCTGTTTGCCATGAAGTAATGGGACTGGATGCCATGATCTTAGTTTTCTGAATGTTAAGCTTTAAGCCAACTTTTTCACTCTCCTCTTTCACTTTCATCAAGCAGCTCTTAGTTCTTCACTTTCTGCCATAAGGGTGGTGTCATCTGCATAACTGAGGTTATTGATATTTCTCCTTGCAATCTTGATTCCAGCTTGTGCTTCATTCAGGCCAGTGTTTTTCATGATGTACTCTGAATATAAGTTAAATAAACAGGGTGACAATATACAGCCTTGACGTACTCCTTTTCTTATTTTGAACCAGTCTGTTGTTCCATGTCACGTTCTAACACGTGCTTCCTGACCTGCATACACGTTTCTTAAGAGGCAGGTCAGGTGGTCTGGTATTCCCATCTCTTTCAGAATTTTCCACAGTTTATTGTGATCCACACAGTCAAAGGCTTTGGCATAGTCAATAAAGCAGAAATAGATGTTTTTCTGGAACTCTCTTGCTTTTTTGATGATCCAGCAGGTGTTGGCAGTTTGTTCTCTGCCTTTTCCAAAACCAGCTTGAACATCTGGAAGTTCACGGTTCATGTATTGCTGAAGCCTGGCTTGGAGAATTTTGAGCATTACTTTCCTAGCGTGTGAGATGAGTGCAATTGTGCCGTAGTTTGAGCATTCTTTGGCATTGCCTTTCTTTGGGATTGGAATGAAAACGGACCTTTTCCAGACCCTGCTGAGTTTTCCAAATTTGCTGACATATTGCGTGAAGCACTTTCTCAGCATCAACTTCCAGGATTTGAAATAGCTCAACTGGAATTCCATAACCTCCACTAGCTTTGTTCGTAGTGATGCTTCTTAAGTCCCACTTGACTTCACATTCTAGGATGTCTGACTCTAGATGAGTGATCACACCATCATGATTATCTGGGTTGTGAAGATCTTTTTTGTACAGTTCTGTGTATTCTTGCCACCTCTTCTTAATATCCTCTGCTTTTGTTAGGTCCCTACCATTTCTGTCCTTTATTTAGCCCATCTTTGCATGAAATATTCCCTTGCTATCTCTAATTATCTTGAAGAGATCTCTAATCTTTCCCATTCTATTGTTTTCCTCTGTTTCTTTGCATTGATCACTGAGGAAGGAAGGCTTTCTTATCTCTCCTTGCTGTTCTCTGGAACTCTGCATTCAATGGGAATATCTTTCCTTTTCTCCTTTGCTTTTTGGCTTCTCTTCTTTTCACAGCTATTTGTAAGGCCTCCTCAGACAGCCATTTTGCTCTTTTGCATTTCTTTTCCATGGGGATGGTCTTGATCCCTGTCTCCTGTACAATGTCATGAACCTCTATCCATAGTTCATCAGGCTTTCTGTCTATCAGATCTAGTCCCTTAAGTCTATTTCTCACTTCCACTGTATAATTCCACATTCGTTAGGGATTTGATTTAGGTCATACCTGAATGGTCTAGTGATTTTCTCCAATTTCAGTTTGAATTTGTCAGTAAGGAGTTTATGATCTGAGCCACATTCAGCTCCTGGTCTTGTTTTTGCTGACTATATAGAGCTTCTCCATATTTGGCTGCAAAGAATATAATCAGTCTGATTTCAGTGTCGACCATCTGGTGATATCCATGTGTAGGAGTCTTCTCTTGTGTTGTTGGAAGAGGGTGTTTGCTATGACTAGTGCGTTCTCTTGGCAGAACTCTATTAGCCTTTGCCCTGCTTCATTCTGTACTCCAAGACCAAATTTGCCTGTTACTCCAGGTGTTTCTTGACTTCCTATTTTTGCATTCCAGTCCCCTATAATGAAAAGGACATCTTTTTTGGGTATTAGTTCCAAAAGGTCTTGTAGGTCTTCATAGAACCGTTCAACTTCAGCTTCTTCAGCATTACTGGTCAGGGCATAGACTTTGATTACTGTGATATTGAATGGTCTGCCTTGGAAACGAACAGAAATCATTCTGTCGTTTTTGAGATTACATCCAAGTATTGCATTTCAGACTCTTTCATTGACCATGATGACTACTCCATTTCTTCTAAGGGACTCTTGCTCACAGTAGTAGATATAGTGGTCATCTGAGTTAAATTCATCCATTCCAGTCCATCTTAGCTTGCCAATTCCTAGAATGTTGACGTTCACTCTTGCCATCTCCTGTTTGACCACTTCCAGTTTGCCTTGATTCATGGACCTAACATTCCAGGTTCCTATGAAATATTGCTCTTTACAGCATCGAACCTTGCTTCTATCGCCAGTCCCATTCACAACTGGGTGTTGTTTTTGCTTTGGCTCCATCCCTTCATTCTTTCTGGAGTTTTTTCTCCACTGATATCCAGTGGCATATTGGGCACCTACCGACCTGGGGAGTTCCTCTTTCAGTATCCTTTCATTTTGCCTTCTCATACTGTTCATGGGGTTCTCAAGGCAAGAATGCTGAAGTGGTTTGCCATTCCCTTCTCCAGGGGACTACATTCTATCAGACCTCTCCACCATGACCTGGCCGTCTTGGGTGGCCCCACACGGCATGGCTTAGTTTCATTGAGTTAGACAAGGCTATGGTCCTGTGGTCAGATTGACTAGTTTTCTGTGATTGTGGTTTCAGTCTGTCTGCCCTCTGATCCCCTCTCTCAGTGCCTACCGTCTTTCTTGGGTTTCTCTTACCTTGGATGTGGGGTATCTCTTCACAGCTGCTCCAGCAAAGCGCAGCCGCTGCTCCTTACCTTGGACGTGGGGTAGCTCCTCTCCGCCGTGGAAATCAATTGGCAATGTGTATTGATAACTAAAAATTATCATACCTTTTTGGACCTAGTAACTCTTTCTAGAATCCTATCCTAAGGGGGGAAAAATCCTATCCTGGACAAAGTTTTTGATATAAACATGTTCTTAGAATTGGTGTTTAAAAGAGTCAAAATTTGAGAACAAAAATTTCCCACATGTCAAAAGATTGAGTTGTAATTATTTGATAATTGAAGAATTTAAATTTAGGTTTACAAAGGGTTTTTAAGGACATGGGAAATTTCATGACATTAATAAGCATGGGAAGGATGCTATGAAATAGAGAACATTTTCAACAAAAATGTTAGATTTCCTTTTCAGTACTGTGGCAGACTTTGTTAATCTGAACAGTTCTCATGAAAATGGACTTTTAGGCAGAATATAAAAGCATTTTTGAGAAGCATTTAGAGTTGGCAGTATCCTAAGAGATTACGTTATTATAAGGCCAATATCCAAGTGAAACTGCTGAATCCTCTTTTGCCCCAAGGGTGAATTTCAGCTTTGGTTTTGATGGTTCTTTCAAACCCAGTAGGCAGAAGACAAAATGTACAGCCCACCAGACGTGGGGAAAGCCAGCCCCTAAGGACTGCACCCTCAGGGTAAGAGTGAGCCAAAGTGAACCCGCTCCAGTGTTGCTGCAGAATTGGTCACCCCAAATTCAAATTGTCTGGGGGCTAAAACAGCTTAAGCTATGAATTTAGTAGCCCCAGAATGAATACCTGCAGATGTAGACAAATCTTTGAAGGATGCTAGGTTCACAGTTTTCCTAGGAAATGAATGCCTTTTAAGTTTAACAAAGTCCGTAAGGAAGAAACTAGCATCATGAATGAAAGGCAGCAAAGACCACAAGAAAACAACTTTGGAATTAGCACACGTATAGTACAAAACATCTCTGTTTATATGTTTAAAAAATAAAAATCAAGTTTTAAAATATCTACAGGGAACAAGGCATTATAAAAACTGCCTTAGCATATGTGAAAAAGAACCAAGTAGAAATTCAAGAAATGGAAAATAGAATTAAAATTAAAAATAAGCCAATGAGGAGGTTTAACTCAGGATTAGATGGGCCTGAAAGGAGAACCAGTGAGTACAAAGTAGAACAGAAGCGATCCAGGATGTAACCACTGAAGAGAAACTTGAAAATGAAAGTGGAGAATAAAGCTAAAGGGTCTAATGTCTGACTGATAATAGTCTTAAATAGATAAATGGGGCAGAAGCAATATTTGAAGAAATAACTGGTGAGAATTTTTAAATCAATGAAAAACATCAGTCCACAGGTTTATCCCAAGTAGGATAAAGATGAAATGCTCACTTGGGTAAACAGTAGTGAAACAGTAGGATGCTAAAGACAAAAAGTTGTGAAAGCAGCTAAACAGAAGTCGTGTATAACCTCCAGAGCAGCATCAGCTAGACTTTTCTTTAGCTGACTTCTCAAGAGCAGCAGTGGAAGCCAGAAACCAGTTGGATATCTGTCTACAATGTATGAGAGAAAAATAATTTTCAACTTAAAATTCTACACTCAGCAAATCTATCTCAAGAATGATGGTTGAATACAGTTTCAGCCGGCAAAGCATGAGCATGGTTGCCCCCTGCAGGTTTGTTCTTACTAAAGGAAATGCTTTATATAGTATATAGAAAGATGATGAAAGGAGGAATAAAGGACCAAGATTGTTATATATATTTACCTAAAGGAACATTTACCATATGGAATAGTAATGATGTTTCCTGGGGTGAAGAACTGAGGGATTTAAAAACACAAGAGTAATATATAAGTTGGTAGCATAGTGATTGGAACAAAATCCATGTTACTTTTTTTTTTTTTTTCATTAAAAGGAGTAAAGAGCGCAAATGCAAGCCTCAGAGTATGAAGAAATCGTTGCACCTCAGATAACAGTTAAAGAAATAATATTCAGAACATCTAAATTCCTACATGTCAGTGAGAAAGATGTAAAATCCAATAGAAAATAGGCAAAAAAACTTGAACAAGAAATTCACAAATAGGAAACCCACATGATCAGTAAACATAAAAGATATCCTTTGCCTCATTTGTAATAGAGAAATGAAAATATAAATCAGTGATACTGCATCACACAACTTCCAGATTAAAATAAGGAAGTTGACAAATAATAAGTGCTGTCAAAGATAGGAAGTAATGGAAACTCTCTTATCCTACTAATGGGAGTATTACCTCCTTGGAAAACATTTTGACATTCTCTTAGAAATTTGAAGATGTTTGTAGTAATGGCAACCCACCCAAGCACTCTTGCCTAGAAAATTCCATGGATGGAGGAGCCTGGTAGGCTACAGCCATGGAGTCACAAAGACTCAGACATGACTGAGCGACTTTCATTTCTATAGTCTATACTTACTGTTGCATTATGATGTGGTAATTGAGTAAAGACTTTACTGCCCACTATATGGACTCGATTCCCATCTTTCTAGTTCTGTGACCTTGAGCATATGACTGTATACATAAAAGGAGTAAGATTTTTGTCTCTCCTACCCTAGCCCCTTCCTGCGAGAGTCAGTTTTTGCCCGCTGAGATTTTTGTGAGGGTTAAGTGAGTTAATCTATGTGAGCTACTCAGAACAGTACCTGGAAAATAATAAACACTATGAAGTGTTTGCTGTCATTGTTACTTGCTAGTCCTATTGTTATGAATATTACTTTACCACCAACAAAACCACTCCTGCATATACTTGTGGAAGATTAGGATGCTATACAAGAATGTTCATGTGAAGTGAGAATTATTTTAGCAACTACAAGTTAGAAACAGTCCTAATGTCCTTCAGCAATAGAATGGAGAAGAGGTTATGGTATAGTCATGTAGAAATGAAACTGAACTGTATACCTTCTCAAAATACTAATGGAAAGAAGTCAGATACAATACATACAGTATGAGTTCATTTGTACAAGTTCAAAAGCAGGCCAAATGAAACAAAGTTGTAAGAGATGCAGATATTAATGGTAAAATTGTCAACAAAAGCAAGTAAACAACAGTCATAAAAACTGGGAGAATGGTTATTTGCATGGGAACAAGGTTGTGTGACTGGGAATGGACGCGTGGGGTCTTCTGTGGTCCTGGGAGGCAGTGTTTTATGTTTTGACTGGGAGATGTTCATGTGAATATTATCATTATTCTTTAATTATGTTTTATACATTCTCCTGTATATGTGGTATATCTCTTTCATTTTTTAAACTAGTAAAAACTTTGGAAGTGGGAAAGATAGCTCTTGTTCAAAATAACAGCAAAGGAAAGAGAGAAATAATAAAAATCTCTAAATAAACTGAAAGACTTTTGGAAACATTTGCTTAAGGTCATAGAAAAAAGGTAAGATCGTTGAAGAAGATACCAATAACCTCCTTCCCTGCCCAATACCCAGCATAGTGGGCCTTTGTTTAAAGAGCATTTCACCATTGACTATGGTGTTGGATTTTTAAAACTACAAATTACTGGGTAATTATTTTCCTTCTTTATTGGTATGGGATAGATGACCAGTTTAGAGGGTTAGAGTTTTTAAATGCCCTCTAGGAAATTTTGACGAATTTCTGAGATTGAGTTTTACTGCTTTACAAAAACAACAGTCCATGAGTAAATAAAACCAATAAAGCAGGGAAATAATTATTTTATTTCAATTAAGAAGCAACCACAAGTTTTCTTTCCTTCAGCTTAGTTAGCTCCCCTCTTTCTTTTGGCATAAACCAACTCTCCACAATTTTGATGTATTCATAACATTTCATGAAGTTGGTCAAAATGGTGATGTAAGAACTTACCCGTTTGTGAGAGAAATAAAAGTGTTAGTTCTGTGTCTGCACTTGCTGCTTTAATTCATCTGTTGTAAAGGTCTTTGCTTTCTAGCCCTGGCACCATTTTATATTGACACGTTTCAAATAAACTTGGCTTTGCAGTGAACACCACTTGGGGTTGTTTGCATTTCCTCTTTGGTTTCTAATTTTGTTCTTTCATTGAGAGACCTGGTAGAGAAAAGACTAGAGGATCTTTGTCATGTCAGTTAGATTCATACACAATTATTGACTTTGAAGATGGTAAGTTTACCTAGCCTAATGTCATTTTTCATCTTTTCATTCTCAGAAATTATTTAGAAATGCATCTTGGCACTCAAGATTAGTGAATTTGAAACAGAATTTCACTTGTTCCAACTAATTTTTTTTGTGTTCTGGATATCTGGCAGAAACATACAGAAATGCTGGGTTCAGTTGGCAATTGTCATGAGCTTTAACAGATGTATCATTTTTGTACAAATTTTAAGATTAACTCGTGCTGTTTTAGCAAAGAAATAATAGAATTCAGTGCTATATACCTGAAATAGTACACTCTCTTCAGGGTTTAAAACATCTTAGTGCAAAAGCTGATAAAAGTTGAATATTGAATCATTGTTGCTAAGCAACTTTGAAGTAATTACCTGCATAGTAATAGCATATCTAATGATACTGCCACTCACCCTAGATGACTGAAAGGGGAACCAACCACCAGGATAGTAAAGAATAGTAAAATTTTAAACTTAAAATATATATTATTAATGAACTTATAAGACAAGCTCACTCAAAAGCATTTTTATTTTTAAATATGATTAAACAAAAAGGTTATGGTAAAAACATTTGAATGAACTGGATTTGAATTTGTCAGTATTTTAAACCAACTTTTCTAATGTATTTGGAGGAGATGAGTCTCCAGGTCAAATCTATTTTTCTTGAGCACTATATCTCTGAATCCAACCAATGTCCTAAGACCCCCCAATGTCCTAAGACCTAAAGAAAGAAAGAAAGTGAAGTCGCTCAGTCGTGTCTGACTCTGCGACCCTGTGGACTGTAGCCTACCAGGCTCCTCCATCCATGGGATTCTCCGGGCAAGGATACTGGAGTGGGTTGCCATTTCCTTCTCCAAAGACCTAAAGACCACAGTTCAAAACTGAATTGATGCAACTGCCCTAAACCTGATTACCCTTCAGTGTTGGGGCTTTTTTCTGAACTGACTCACCAGAGTCTGCATATCATCCTCAATGGTGTCCTTTCTCACCTCCAGATAAAACAAATTCCTTTTTCCTCCTTCCCACTTTGGTTCCATTCATCACCAGCCAATTCCTATTGATTCTAACAGCTTACATTCATTCATTTTTTCCTGTCAACACTTTTTCACTTAAGCCAGCATCTCATCTGTATTTCTGCCATACCTGCTCAACTGTCTCTAGTCTTGACCCCTCCAACCTATTCTGAACGCAGCCAGGATAATTTTTCTCGAAGTCAAATCTGATTATGTCACGTTCCTGCTTTAAAAACTCTCAAACCATCTTATTGAGGATAAGTCCAAACTTCTTACCAGGTTTTGTAGGATGCTTTGTGATGCAGTCTGTGTTTTTTGAATCAGGGGCCACGCAGGAGACAGAAGCCATACCAGGCACTGTTATTGGGCTAATTTAATACACAGCATTGTTAAGTAGTTACTGAAGAACTGAGAAAGCAAAGAGAACACTAAGATACCAGAGAGGTTCCAGAAAGCAGCTCTCAGTTCTAGGGCTGAGAGTAAAAATGGAGAGGTTTAAATGATTAAGCTCTAGAAGCTCAGAGAGAGTGATTTGAGCAGCTGAAGCCCAGACCTTTGAGGAGAGGGCGGTGGACAGCTGGTGCTTGTGTCTCTGAGATGGGCTGAGGAGGCTAGTTTGCAAATGTCAGAGAATGAGTTGCCACTTTTAAAGTGAATGACGCGACATTGATAGAAATGGAGAACAAATAGGCAAGCAGTAACAGGTGAGGTAGGCCTCTTCGTCCCCACCTGTCCAGCAGTTTTCCTCTGGCGCCCCCTGGTGGCAGAGACTAGCAGCCTTCTGTCTAAGCAGAGGGATCTGTAGAGTTCCAAACCCAACATCACAAAACAGGGTGGGTTTAAAGCTAAGGGACAATTAATTACCTAGTAACTGACAAATTCCATTCCTTTGACTACTCAGCACACATCCATATCCTTTCTATGCCTATCTTTCTTCAAACAATGACAAAATCAACTCATACGTTTTCACCCAGAAATGCAAGTATCCTTTGTTCAAATATATTCTCACCCTTTTCTGAAAATAAATGAATCTACCTTCATTGTTAGGCACACTATTTATCTCTGGGCTGTATTAATTATTCCAGAACTTCAGTCCCAGTTCTGTCTGAATATTTGGTCACCTAAATTGTAAACTTGTATAAAATAATAAGTGGAAGGATGTGAAAGAAAAATAAAGTTGTATTTACAAATACACAGACATACACCCATTCATACAACAAGCAAAGAGCCATTTAGTCACTGATTCTGCAACTAGTCACAGGAGGTAACTTCCTTCCACTCCCATCTCCTGTTTCCTAGCCTCTCAGCCGTAACTTCAGACGGCCATGGTTTCATGCCTGCTGGGATGTTCTGAAGCTTCATTCCTGAAGGGTCAGAATCTTCAGTGGACTTGCTTTTGGGGGGGGGGTAAAGGAATTCCTGGAATCCAAATAATCCTCTCTGTTCCATGTAGAGCAGCAACCCAGTTTCCTTTCAGTAATCAGGGTCAGTCAGCTCAGCAGTGGATTCAGCCCACCGTTCCCTAGAGGAGCATGAGACGTCAGGAGCTCCCTTCTGCCTCCAAGTCACACGCGGCCAGAACCTTACTCCTGGTCATCAGAGTGAGCTTCCCGTTTGGATTGTTACCCAGACTGTCAAGGCGCAGTAGGCTTGCCCAGCACAATGATTGGGCTTCCCAGGTGGTGCTGGTGGTAAAGAAGCAGCCTGCCAATACAGGAGGTGTAAGAGACGGGTTCGATCCCTGGGTCAGGAAGATCCCCTGGGGAGGAAGCGGCAACACACTGCAGGATTCTTGCCTGGAGAATCCCATGAACAGAGGAGCCTGGCGGGCTGTGACTCATGATTGAAGTGGACGTGGTTGAAGTGCTTAGCACACAGCACAGCACAATGGTTACTGAGCTTTAAGAAAGGATCCAGGAGAGAGAGAGCATTCAGAGCTGCAGCATCACAGAAGCCCTGCACGCAGCCTGTGATGTCCCCAATCAGATGCTCCAGGTTTATTTTGGTTACAGAAAATGAAATTGAAGTGAGTGTGGATCCTATCATCACAGGGACACCGCAGAGTTTAGGTTCCCTGAACTTAAATACTGTGACGAGGTCCCACACTTGACTGCAGCCGCAGTCCGTAAATTACAGTTATACAATACAGAACCCTGATAACTAGATACAGCCTACTTAGCAACAGCTTTGGGTTCCTCAATTAACCACAGTAGATACTTAGAGAAGTTTGACTAAATTGTGCTCAAGCATCAGTAACATTTATAGTCCAGCTATGAATTTTTTCTTTCTACCAGGTCACATGTAGAACCCCGGCTGAAAGTCTGGGTGGTGCAGTTTGTAGCTTTTCCAGCGTCTATATAGTCCTGGGAGCCAAACGAGAAGAAAGTCGGACAGATGTCCGTGTGGACCAGAACCCAGTAGTCCCACACCGTTCAGTTCAGTTCAGTCACTCAGTCATGTCCGACTTTGCGACCCCATGGACTGCAGCATGCCAGGCTTCCCTAACCATCACCAAAGGCTAAAACCCCCTAGTTCAGGAGTCTGGCAGCAAGCCTCTGAAACCATCTGCCCTGAGTTGTGACTTTGGACAATGCACATACACTGGTTTTCTACTTCCTCGCTTGCCACAAGAGGTATTTGAGCTGTTTAGCTTTAGCAAGTAGTCTAGTTGTAACACTGTATAATTCCATAATTTGGGGCAAATCTATTCCAAATTCACTGAGCTTCAGCTCCACTGAGGACACACAAATAGGCAAGCTGTACATAACTGATGCCTTTAAATTAAAAATCCATCCCATATCAGAACCTTAGCTCTTACATTTTATCCTGCCATTTTCAGGTTTATGAAACAATTTTCTTGCTCTTGTGTAGTGGAACTTATATAAAAGTCAGTTGACTTTCATTCACATTCATAATCCTCAATTTTACAAATTTGAAATCTATTTTAAATTATTCTGGACATTTATGGAAAATTATTTTTATGAAGAAAATAGCACTACATAAAAAATTAGGTGGCATCAACTGTAGAGGCAAAAGCAAAAGTACCTCAATTGAACCTAAATCCATAGTAGAGAGAAGTGTCAGATCATTACTTCTAGGTTAAAATCTCAAAAGGCACTTCCTGTATACACACACACACACTGAAGTGGCGTGAAAGTCCCTCAGTCGTGTCCGACTATGACCCCATGGGGTGGCATCCATTCCATGGACTTCTCCAGGCTGAAATACTGGAGTGGGTAGCCTTTCCCTTCTCCAGGGGATCTTCCCAACCCAGGGATTAAACCCACATCTCCTGCATTGCAAGTGGATTCTTTGCCAGCTGAGCCACAAGGGAAGCCCAAGAATACTGGAGTGGGTAGCTTATTTCTTCACCAGTGGATCTTCCCAACCCAGGAATCGAACCAGGGTCTCCTGCATTGCAGGCAGATTCTTTACCAACTGAGCTATCAGGAAACGAAACCACGTTTTAATCAATGGTTGTGTATCCATGATGTCTACATGTGGCCATTTATTTACTGCCTTGGGATCTTTCCATCTGCCTTAGCTTTCCTCACAAATCTGCTGCTTAAGTGCTTTTGCCACAGGAATGATAGCGCTCTATTCATTTAATTATCTTTTTAGAATGAGAAAACTTCTTATTCAAAGGGCGTAATGACTACAGAAGCAGAACTGAGAGATATGCTATGAATAAATTAACTTAGAAATGGAAAATCGTCTCACCACAAGTGATAATGCACCTCACTGCACTGGTCACCAAAGCACGTCTCTCGCCCCAAGTTGGCTATTTTTACAAGTTTAATGGACTGAAACCTAATTGTGCCCAGTCACTTAGCGCAGATCGTAGGGATAACTAAGAAGATATGAAAAACATTAACATATTTTGGCAAATTCTTTTGAGTACTTCGCAGGAGCATTAACTTTTGCCTTTGAGGGTGTGATTGATTTTGGAAAATAGTCGTGTAGTAAATACAGTGGATGAGTTATCTGATGCTACACCTGGCATATTATACAAAATGTTCATGATAAACAGGTTGACTTCCTGGGCAGGTGAGAACCAGTTCTGTTGAGGAATTGGACACACAGTTGATATGGTTCAGACATGGAGGATTTTGTGTTCCGATAATTCACTTGCACAGTTCTTCATGGTCCATCCTAATTCCCAACCCTCTCAATTTTTAAACTTGGAGGCTAGGTTATAGGTCTTAAATTACTTACTTCTCAAAATGACCTCCAGCTCTTTTGGCTTTTTCCTCCTAGTTTTAGAGCAAGTCTATAATGGAAGAGACCAGAATGTGCTTTTACCTGAAAAAGTCTGAAATCCTTTATTGACTGGGGAATTTAGAGAGTGGGCAGGCCAGAAGAGCCACTGGAAAGCTTAGCAACCTCTGGCGGAAATAAACATAAAATGAGTCCCTTCACTTATCCACCTCTGTGACATAAAAACAAATCACCAGGGTTTTGTGAGGTCTACACGTCTATCCCTTTTACACTCAAAGTGCTCAGAGATCCAGTTGCCATGGCTTCATTAAGTTTAGAGTTGGGGAAATATTTTATATTTCGTATCTTTGTCTTTAGAAATGTTTTCATCACAAAAATAATCCTAATATATAAAAGAGCAAGCTTGTAACCACATACTATCCTATCCCTAATAAAGAACTGAAAAGGGACACTTCAAAATTGTATCAAATAAAAAAAAGAGTGGAGTGAGTAGCAACACATAAATGTGCCAAATAAAGTTGGGGAAAAAAGACTGAAGTGCAGCCTAAAAATACGAGGTTGTTCCTGGGAAGATGGTGGTGCCAAGGAAGGATTCATAGGAAGAACATTCCTTTACCAATTTATTTCTCTTTCAGGATTGTGCTAATGTATGCCTTGGTGGCAGGGAAAAGATAGAAAGGAGTGAAAATTAGTAGAGGTCTACTAGTACTGTCACATCAGAAAAATTGGACAGGACGCTTCGTTTTTCAACTAGGACGTTCGAGTGGAAACAGGGGCACTGACTCAAGATAGTGGGTTCACTTGGGAGGGAACACTGAGCAGGTAGGTCCTAGCAAAAGAGGAATCGCAGTCTCCGGGAGGAGACGTGAGCAGGCAGGAAGGTATCTTCCAGGCAGCGCTGACAGATCTGATAACAAAATGAAACAAAACATGTAACACAAGAACAAAGACAAACCGGACACTCAGTCACATTTGAACTTCAAAGAAAAAACTGTGTGTAGTAGTTTTTGTCAGTCCCAATGGACACAGTAATTAATCCAATGAATATACTCAGTTCAAATTTAACTGGGCATTTCTTTCATTTCAAAGGAACCCGAGACAGTCTCCTAGAGGAGGCATGGATGCAGGGCTGCAGAGAGGCAGGACCTGACGCCGTGCTGTTTCTGGCAGGGAAGGCAGGAAGCTGCGGTGAAAGAGGGCTGCAGCAGGGGCCGAACGCGCTGGGCGTCCCGACGTGTCCGTCCCCCTCTGTCGTAGCTGTCCCACCTGGCTGGAGGCGTGAAGGACAAAGCCGAGGACAGAGTTCTCCTCTGAGCATCTCAAACTCGCTGGACCCTACAGTTCACCGGTGCACGTGAAGCTACACGATGCCCTCTCATCTCCTTTCTGGGAACAGGAAGCTTTTCCTGGTCTTTCAATTTCTTATGTTTGGTATCGACATGAGTACCAAAAGTGCTTTTGTTTCATAATAAAAATGACATAGCACACACACATGATCAATGGGAGATGTCGGGGAGGCAGAGGGTATGGCGAGGAGCCCATCCACAGGATCGCGGACGTCTGGGTCCTGTCAGAGAGGGCAGAATCCAAACCCAGGGGAGGCACAACCCTAAGACGGAACCCCAATGTGAACTGTGACGTCAGTTAATAAGAGTGCATCAATATAGACTCCGCTGTACAGTGTCCCACATTAATGCAAGATGCTAATAAAACAGAATGCTGAGTGTGCGTGTGGGGCTTCCCTGATGGCTCACAGGGTAAAGATTCTGCCTGCAATGCAGGAGACACAGGTTCCATCCCTGGGTCGGGAAGATTCTCTGGAGAAGGAAAGGCAACCCAATCCAGTATTCTTGTCTGGGAAGCCCCAGGGACAGAGGAGCCTGGTGGGCTGCAATCCATGGGGTCATTAAGAGTTGGATATGATTAAGCAATTAACACCCACAAGTGTGTGGGGAGAGGAGAGGGTGTATGTGGGACTCGACTATGTAAACTTCTGTAAACAGAAACTGTTCTAAAATATAAAGTATAATAATTTTAAAAAGAATTTTTGCAGCTAGAAAAACTTTGAAATTCACTGAATTAAAAAAAAATTAACTTTAGGTGCAAATAGAAACAATCTATTTTAAATGTAACAAGTAATTTCAACATTCATTGTGACGTTTGGAAAAATGGGATTCTTGCTCTCCTGAAAGAATAGAACCGAATGCCAGCAAACAGCCTCACCTTGCTGGGGGGCGGCTGCTGACCAGCATCACCTGGAGCTCCTTAGAATTAGGCCTCCCAGGCCCCTGCTGCGGAGAAGGCAATGGCACCCCACTCCAGTACTCTTGCCTGGAAAATCCCATGGACAAAGGAGCCTGGTGGACTGCAGTCCATGGGGTCACTAAGAGTCGGACACGACTGAGTGACTTCACTTTCACTTTTCACTTTCATGCACTGGAGAAGGCAATGGCAACCCACTCCAGTGTTCTTGCCTGGAGAATCCCAGGGACGGGGGAGCCTGGTGGGCTGCCGTCTATGGGGTCACACAGAGTCAGAAATGACTGAAGTGACTTAGCAGCATATACCCCCATCACCTACCATGAACTTGACATATGATAGGTACTTAATATTATTTAACTAAGTTGAACTGTAGTTTGTGCATCTTTGTAACATGTTGCACTGCTGTTTATAAAGTCAAGGTCAAAAGAAATAACATAGGCAAGCAAATCTTTATTTTTTTCCTTCTCTGTTGAGGTAAAGAGTTTGGATTTTATTCTAAAAGCAAAGGAATGCCACTGAAGGAGAGGAGGCCCACGATTCAACTTACATGTTAAATATATCACTCTGCTATGCTTCTATTTTGATCCTAAAGAGAGCATTGTTCTTGGGTACTGAAACGTTTATACCATACACATAATGCAAAACCAAGTCCACATCATTGCAATCTCCAAGGATGGCTAGAAGGAAATTTAAATTTAAGTCAGACAAAGGGTTTAGCCTGTCACGTTCACATTCTCCCATGTGTGAATTTTCTATTGGGAAATCATAACCTCAAAGTAACATTTCAGCTAAAACAAAGAAGTATGTCTTTTAACTCTTTGGCAGAAAACCTAATGGAAGTTCACAAAGTAAAAGGTATACAACGTCCTAATGATACGCTTGCTAGAAGTTAAAAAAAAAAGGCAGCGTTCTTTTCCCTTTGCGTCACCATCAGGGCCTCTGGCAGGCTGCTCCAGGTGGGAGTTAAACAGTGGGGTGATGGTCTAATCCAATCTTCCCATCCCCAGGAAGGTGGACCTCCCTCCATAGTGACCCTGAGGCCAGATGGCGCCTGTTGATCCTCCATGCCTACCATCACCTGTCTAACAGTGCCCGCCCCAGGACCACCTCTGAGTGGATACCTTTCTTGAGCTCTTGTCCACTAGCATTTAGCTGGGCTGAGACATTTCTACTCCCACAGCACCTGGAACACTGACTGGGATTTCAGAACGAAAACCATTCTTTCAAGAAAACGTACGTTAATAGACTGTTAGTATACTCACTCACTACGCGTGCAGAAATGTGAACCTAATTGCAGTGGCCCTGTTTGATGCCATTCTAAAGCAGCAACAAGGAGACGCAGAGGAGTCAGACCCACCGCTTTGTGACCCTGGCGTGCTCACCGCTCTGACTCCAGTTTTGTTACTGATACTTATAACGTGAGGATAGTAATACCTGCCATACAGGGTTTTTAAAGACTTTAGAGATGGGGTATATATACTGCTGGGCACATAACAGATGCTAAACTAAAAGTGAAAGTTGCTCAGTCGTGTCTGAGTCTTTGTGACCCCATGGCTTATACAGTCCTTGGGATTCTCCAGGCCAGAATACTGGAGGGGGTAGCCTGTCCCTTCTCCAGGGGATCTTCCCAACCCAGGGATCGAACCCAGGTCTCCTGCATTGCAGGCAGATTCTCACCAGCTGAGCCACCAGGGAAGCCCCTGCTAAACTAATGATCCCTTTTATTGCTTTATATTTGCCACTTCTGCCTCTGATAGCGCTATCCGTAAGGAACCCGCCTGCCGATACAGGAGACATGAGAGACACAGGTTCAATCCCTGGGTCGGGAAGATTCCCGAGAGGAGGAAATGGCAACCCACTCCAGTATCCTTGCCTGGAGAATCCCATGGACAGAGGAGCCTGGCGGGCTACAGTCCCTGGGATTGCAAAGAGTCAGACATGACTGAAGTGATGTAGCATGGTAGTGTATGGAGTTAATAATATCTTTCTAATCTTGAGTGAAAAGGGGACGACAGAGGATGAGATGGCTGGATGGCATCCCTGACTCAATGGACATGAGTTTGGGTAAACTCCAGGAGTTGGTGATGGATGGGGAGGCCTGGCGTGCTGCAGTCCATGGGGTTGCAAAGAGTCGGGCATGACTGAGCAACCAAACTGAACTGAACTGAATCATGAGTGAATTAGTTAGAGCTGCAATTTCTTTGTTCTCTTTTGTGTATTTATTCCGTCATCTATTTGGTTATTCCTTTTAAATTTTTTCCCACAAATAAGCCATCCCTCCCCAAAGGGAGATGTCAGAACTCAAGTTGCAAGCTTGCTTTGCAGTTAAGGTATATGATAGAATACCGTCAATGGGGCTTCCACCTTTGCTGGTACAGGTCACAGGAACAGCAGTGGTGGTGCTTCCTAGTGCTTGCAAGGCTGAGTTTCTAAGGCAGAAACAGCCCTAGTGAAAGAGCTACAGGGGTTGCTGTAAAGTCAGTTCTTGGTGGTTAATAAAGTTTAATGGTGTGATCTGAGGCTTTGTTCTTTAACCTTAAGACTCCTCCACTTAGTATCCTATATCTGCTTTATATTCCAGAGAAGATTCTGGTATATTCTGTTTTTTTTTTTTTTTTTTAATTTGTTTTGTTTTCAAGTGAACATTTTTATTTGAAATTACTTTAGACATATGCAGAAGTTGCAAAGTGATTTGCAAGGTTAGGGAACATTCCACAAAATCACCCTCACTTCTTATACTATTTGCAAGCTCAGAGGTCCCCAAGATTATCCTCAGATTTTATATTCACTAGAAAGAGGCATGGAAGTCACTGAAATGACTCTTAGCTACAGTTTGTTACCCTGCAATGATACAGATTAAAATCAGCCAAAGAAAGATGCTTGGAGCACTGTCCAGGCACGTTCAAAGCATGGGGCTTTCCACTGCCCTCTTGTGGAGTCTTGAATAGCATTACCATTCCTGGCAACAATGCATGCCAACACACAGGAAGGACTGCTAACCCGGGGAGCCCACCAGAGCTTTGGGGTCCAGACGTTTTATTGGTCATGTAGACCTGGTTGGCTGTACATACGGCGGACCTCAGTCCCCAGCTCCTGGAGAGGCTGAGCTAATTTCATGGGACCCAAAGCCCCAACCCTGAATCATTGTTAGACTATCTAGGAGATTTGAAACCCCTAGGGAAACAAAGACATTTTTATTAGGTAGGATATTCTCCAGACCTCTCTGAGCAAGGATGAATCCTTTACAACACACACATCTAAATAAAAGTTTAAATATACCTCACATCAGTCTGACATGAAGCCATTCTTTGTAGTAGCTCCCATTTAAATACCTTATAAATTCCAGGCTATTTACAAGCATGATTTCTAATCATTGCAGCAATATTTTAAAGTAGCTGTTATAATATTTTAGAGATGAAATAGCTAGGAATATTTTATAGAGAAGAAGTATAAATATGTCCAAAATCATTGAGATAATAAAGGATAGAGTCTTATTTCAGAACCAGCTTTGACACCAAAGCCTTTTTCTCTTTATTTCATCACATGAACTCCTGTGAGGCTCTGGCTTTTACTCTGTGATAGAGACATTTACCCTGGACTCTGTGCAAAGTATAGACAAGACTGATGACTGTTTCTCTCTCCAGTAAACTTTGATTAGACAGGCACGTTTGGGGGACCAGACTGCAAATGTGTATTATCACATGCATATGAGCATTCTTTAAAAGGCAAAAAGTAACCAGTGTGTTAGTACAAATAGTATTGGTGCTGTGCTTAGTCGCTTGGTCCTGTCCGATAATTTGTGACCCCTTGGACTATAGCCTGCCAGGCTCCTCTGTCCATGGGATTTTCCAGGCAAGAATACTGGAGTGGGCTGCCATCTCCTATTCCAACAAATAGCATTGGTATATTGCAAGGTCCTACTCCTATAATTTTTACTATGGCTTTTCTTAAGCTTATCTGAATCTCATTCCTTTCTCCCTTCTCAAGCTTCAGTTAAGAGGTTGCTGTTAGTATTTAAAATGTTCCATGTTTATCCCTTGTCAATAAGTAAATCTGATTTCCTCCCTCCTTTGAAAAGGGCATCAACTTTTCAATGTGCTTGTGTGGGATTTGTGTAAGTTCGGAGTTCATTTTTAATTCTCATTTTGTTTTAGAGAGAAGGGAAGTTTGGCCCCTTCCACACCTCATACTGCCTCAGGAGCTGGAAGTGCGACCTAAGTCCTTCATTTAAAGGAGCGGCAGGCAAGGTGATGCTGCCAAGGCCGGTGCTGCTGGAGAGCCGAGATCTCAGTGTTAGGTGAGTAATTGTAAATACTGAGCATCAGGCACTGCAGGGAGCTGGTGATGGGATGAAACAAATACTAGGTCAGACAAAAAGAACTCTGTGTCCTCCACAATTAAAGTAGATTTAAATAAACCTGAGCCAGGAAGGCTGACAGAAAAATTTACATGCACACATTTCTAAGGAAATAGCATTAAATTAACTCCCACCCGCTGGATTTGAAGATGAGAATGCAGGAGCGTGATGTTGTTGGGTAGCAATATTAATATCAGCGGTAACAGCAGCTACTACTTACCAAGAGCTTCCTGGGTGGAAAGTGTTGTATGAGACAGTGCATTGTATCATTTGCTCCTCATGGTAACCATGAGACAGAAATGATTATAGTCTTGCTCTGTAAATTGAGGACTGGAGATTTATAGCGATTAAGTAACTTGCCCAAAGTTACACAATTGCTAAATGATGGAAACAGGGTTTGAGTCAAGGAAGTCTATATCGAAACTTATGCCTTTAACCACTAGTTCCCCTGGTGAGGAGCCCATACCCAATAATGGAACCATAAGAAGAATCTGTCCTTCCACCAGGAAAATAAAAATACAGCAGACCTTGAACTTTCCAGACTGATTTTCCTTCTCTGTCTTTCTCCTCCCCTCTGTCTCTCCCTTCCTCACTGCCCTTCAGAACCTCAGACTGACTTTGGTTCGGGTTCAGCACGTGTCACAGAAATTGGGAATGAAAAGTGAGATTGATGAGAAAACATATCAATGCAGGTATCTCCCTGTACATCCCTGCCCCCGAGCTCCTAAAGGGCAGGTGAGAGAGAAGGATAGCCGCAGGCCAAAAAAGTGACAGGCTTGTTCTGAAGAAATAGAGTGCATCATCTGGGAGGATGGAAAGTCTACAGCTTGTGTTGACATGCTGTAAGAGAGCCACCTTCCTTATAGCATTTGGGGACCTCAAACTTAACAATGGCCTCCTCACACAAGAGCAGATACATTAATGGGAATAGTGAGACATTGTGGCATCATAACAAGTGCAATTTAGGGAACAATTTAATGAATCACACACACCATGTGATACAGCGGCTAAATGTATAAAGCAACCAGTATTAGATCTGCAGGATAGATTGGCAGAAGCACAACCATCTTGAGAGACTTTAATGTACATATTTTCAGGATGAGACAAATGTCCTGAGGAAAAACTAACCTAGGATGTAGAAAAATCTTTAAAAAGTTTTACTTAGTACATAGGCATGGAATGGCTTGGGAGTGGTATGGCCATAAACTGATTTCAGGATCCAAAGCTGATGCTTTTCCCTTTATATCCTAAAAGCCTGAACTATACAAGGGGAAAAGGGTGATTGGATTTAAGAGAATTTTGGGAAGCAGGAATGGCATTTGTTTCTTTACTTCTTTGATTTGTATAATCAAAGAGGGAAAACTGAATAAGACTTTGAGGTTCACTGCAGAAAATAGTGACTGTCCTCATTTATTAAGTAGAAAAAGATTCTATAGCAGTAATCAATGCTTTGAAAATCAGAGGACAGCCAGAAGAGTGGACTCTAGCTTAGGTCTCCAGAAATCACTCCCAGATCCCACATCTGACCTACTAGGGGACTACTGCAGAGGTCATCCCTGGAATCTCTGAGTTCAAAGACACACCACCATCTAGGCTAGGTTCATGCCAGCAATGCTGCCTCCACTGTGGCTGGGCATCAGAAGCCAGAGCCTGACTGCTGCAACCACCAGAATTTCTTGTTAATTACCCAAGAAGTTGGACAGCGAATGTGAATGTAAGTGTGCAGAAACTCACGTCTCTATAACTTTGATTTGAAAAATAATATAGCCAAAAAGGCAGTCCTCCCAATCCTGGGTGTATACCTCCAATTGGCAGAACCTAATCAGTATTCTGAGCCATGGCTCCAAAGGAATCTGAAAAATGTTGTTTTTCCACCTTTATAGATAAATTAAAAAACAAAAAGGCATCTGAAGTGGATGCCTACTGTCATTATCTTTATTCAACATGGCCTTAAAAGTCCTACCCATTGCAATCAGGGAAGAAAAAGAACTAAAAGGAGTCCAAACTGGAAAGGAAGAAGTATAGCTCTCACTGTTTGCAGATGACATGATTCTATACTCATGCACTTACGGTTAACTTATGACAAAGGAGGCAAGAATATATAGTGGTGAAAAGTCAATCTCTTCAACAAGTGGTGCTGGGAAAACTGTGCCAGCTACATGTAAAAGAAATCCTAAAGATGCCACCAGAAAACTACTAGGGATCATCAATGAATTTGATAAAATTGCAGGGTACAAAATTAGTATACAGAAATCAGTTGCACTTTGTCCCACTAACAACAAACTATCAAAAGGGAAATTAAAGTAATAATCCCATTTACCATTACATAAAAAAGAATAAAATATCTAAAAATAAGCCTACCTAAGGAAACAAAAGACCTGTACTTAGAAAACTGTAAGATACTAATGAAAGAAATTGAAGATAATACAATAGATGAAAAGATATACCATGTTCCTGGATTGAAAGAATCAATATTGTAAAAACGACCATACAACCCAATGAAATCTACAAATTCAATGAAATCGCTATCAACATACCAGTGGTATATTTCACAGAAATAGAACAAGTAATTTAAAATTTTTATGGAAACACAAAAGACCCCAAATAGCCAAAATAATCTTGAGAAAGAAGAACAATACTGGAGAAATCAGGTTCCCTGACTTCAGACTATACTACAAAGCTACATTAATCTAAAGAGTATGGAACTGGTACAAAAAATAGACACATCAATGAAGCAGAATAGAGAGCCCAGAAATAAATTCATGTACTTATGGTCAAGTAATCTGTGACAAAGGAGGCAAGAATATATGATGGTGAAAAGCCAATCTCTTCAACAAGTGGTGCTGGGAAAACTGTACAGCTACATGTAAAGGAAAGAAATTAGAACATTCTCTAACACCATATGCAAAAATAAACCCCAAATGGATTAAAGATCTAAATGTAAAGCCAGATACTATAAAACTTGTAGAGGTAAACATAGGCAGAGCACTCTTTGACATACATCATAGCAATAATAGTTTTTTGGATTTCTCTCCTAAAGCAAAAGAAAGAAAAGCAAAAACAAACAAATGTGACCTAATTAAACTTAAAACCTTTTGCACAGAAAACCATCAACAAAACAAAGACCTTCTGAATAGGAGGAAATATTTGTAAATGATGTGACCAATAAGGAATTAGTATTCAACTTATATAAACAGCTCATATAGCTCAATATCAATTGAACAAAAAATCTGATTTAAAAATGGGTAGAAAACTGAATAGATATTTTTTCCAAAGAGGAAATGCAGATGGCCAAGAGGCCATCACTACCAGTGAAATGCAAATCAGAACCACAATGAGATATCACCTTACACTTGTCAGAATGGTTATCATGAAAAAGAACACAAATAACGAATGTTGGCAAGGATGTGGAGAAAAGGGAACCCTTGAATACTTTGGTGGGAATGTAAATTGGTACTGCCACTGTGGAAAACAGTATGGAAGTTTCTCAAAAAACTAAAAATAAAACTATCATATGACCCAGCAATTCCACTCCTGGGTATATACTGAAAAATAGCAACACTAATTGGAAAAGACACACACACCTCAATGTTCATAGCAGTATTATTTACAACTGTCAAGATATGGAAGCAAGCTAAGTGTCTGTCAGCAAATGAATGGATATAGAATTTATATATATATATACACACACACACAGACACACTCATTATATCTATATCTATGTATACATGCACACATATATAGGAATAGTACTCAGCCACAAAAAACCCCCAAATTCTACCATTTGCAACAAGATGGATGGACTTGGAGGGCATTATGCTGTGTGAAATAAGGGAGAGAAAGACAAATACTGTATGATATGACTTATATGTGGAATCCAAAAACTACAGCAAATGAGTGCATGTAACAAAAAAAGAAACAGAACCACTGATGGAGAGAGCACAGGAGTGGTTACCAGGAGGGAGAGGGAATTGGGAAGAGGCAAAATAGGGTGGAGAGGTAAGAGGTGCAAACTCAGGGATGCAAAAAGCTGCACGGATAGATTGTGAAGCATGGTGAATATAACCTATGTATCATAGGAACAATAAGTGGAGTATAACTTTAAAAATTGTGAATCACTATATTGTACACCTGTCACTTAAAATAGTATTGTATAGTCATTATACATCTTAAAAAATAAAACTAAAAAAAATAGTCAACAGCAAAGGCACAGATATTTGTTAAGAATTACTTAAATTTCTTTTACTACATGTAACATTTTAGCCTCCATTAGTGGGGAAAAAAGAAACAAAAAAGGACATTATAAACAGATAAAAATACAGATCAGGAGATTTTGCTCAAGGCCATGTTAATGCACATGTTAATATAGATCAAATATATAGAGCAACAATGAATAGAACTATGGGGAGAAAAATAAATAACCATTTTTGGTTAGAGGGTTTATACAGCCTTGTTTAAAAAATGATAGAACAGTAAATCATATGAAAAAATTGAAAAAAATTAAATTTCCTGCTAGTTTGCCATGAAATAATTTACGTTTATATCATAAGATTTATAATACACATCAATAGCAAACTGGTTGAATATCACCAAAGTCTGAAAGTCTGTCTTAAGACTTGTTAGCTATTGAAATGTCCTAAAATCTTATACTCCTATATATAGTAAAAAAAACACAACAAAACAAACTTGAATGAAGTCACAAATTTGGTAACAATTTAAAAAATATGTGACTTACAAAGAATGAGATATGAAACTGAAATAAAAAAATTTCTAAACTATCAATAAGAAAAAACAAATTTCAATCTACTATGAAAAGAGACTGAAATAGCATTATATTATTCTATAAAATATTATAAAGTTGTTTTCATGTGAATATGTGATCAATGAATGTGCAGTCAAAATGTACAGAAGTGTGTTGTGTAGTTAGTTAATAAAAGCATTGTTATCTTTCTGGATTTTTTTTTTACATCATTGATATTGTAAAGTTTAAAATACATGTAATTTATTTTTATTCTGTCCTCATTCTAAATCAATTTACTTGTGTACTTAACTCTTTATGTGTAATCTTATATTTTTTTCTAAAAGATAGTTCTGTAAGTTAAGCATATGCTTTGGGCCCCATGAAACCTGAATCTGCTCCATGTTTTCCAAAGAGTACACTAGTCTTAAGTGAATAAAGTTTCTAAAACCCTATTGAACTACATCAATGATCTGAGTAAATGAAGAGCTGTCATATTAATATGTGGCCAACTTAATATTGCTTCCAAATAAATTTTTTCAAAAATTTTCTGCACATTTAGAGCAACTGAAATATAAATATTCTCAATGTTATGTGACATCCTGGATGGGAGGAGGGTTTGAGGGAGAATAGATACTTGTATATGGATGGCTGAGTCCCTTCACTGTTCACACTGTTAATCAACTATACCCAAAGACAAAATAAAAAGTTTATAAAGTTTGGGGGGGAAAAAAGAAATACAAACATTGTGGAAGTTTTCTTTTTGAATTTGACAGATTGATTCTGAACTTGTTAATTCATCTCAGTCAAGATATAGTCAGAAATTAAAAACCACACAAGTTATATAGCAGAGGTAAATTAACATACATAAAATTGTAAGCAGGTATTGCGGAACTAAGAGGCAAAAAGAAAGCAGTGAGTTTCTCTCGGGCTGGAGAAACAAAGGGTGGGGCTGGAGGTCTGGTCTCCTGGAGCTGGGACTCAGACTGTTGGGCGGAGGGCAGTTCATGCTCAGGGCTCTGACAAGCTCAGCCAAGCCAGCCGATCCCAGCAAGCCAAAGCAGTGTGATGAGGCTGATTTCTGGAGAACAGCAAGCACCGCCAGTTGGAGTCAGTCGCTGCTGTTGGGGTGGAGAAGTGGGGCTGGGGCAACACAGACAGCAACCAAAAGGCAGACGTTAAGGAACAAGCCCTTGTTGTCCTCCAGCCCTCCAGCTATCCTTTGGTGACAGTTACCCCTAGTGACAGGTAGCTGCTCAGTGAAGGAGAAATGTGATTTGTTGACCCCAGCTTCAGCATCACAGAGAGACTTGCAAAAGGTAGGCTAGAGGCTGAAAGACGCAGCTTAATAATAAGCACAACATGGAGGAACTCAGGCCTATTACCAGCTAAGATAATTTTGAAAATGAAGAATAAAGGCGAGGGACTTGCCCTCTCACACTTTAGAACAAAACTATAAGAGAGAGTTTGGAGCTAACATGAGGATAGAAAAGCAAACCAAAGATGCAAAGGCCCAGAGATAATCTTTATAAGTGGTCAATCTTGATATTATGATAGAGGTGGCCTCATAAATCAATCAGGAAATCTCTTTGCACTGGAAAAAAAACAAGTTTGACTGTCCTATACCAGATGTTTTAAAAGCCTAAATAAGAAAGGTAAGATTCTAAAGCTTATGAAAGAAAATATAGGGAAATATCTTTGTGGCATACATATGAGAAATGATTGTTTAAACCAGACCTCAAAGCATAAATCATGTGGCTGAAAGTTGGACTTCTTATGTGACATCACCAAAGACATAATTAGGAAATGAGAGGGGAAAGATATTTATAATATCTAAAAGTAACAAGAAATAAACATTATTCTAGTACATATAAGCAGCTCCAATGAATCAAGGGGAAGAAAAGAAAACCCAATTAAAAATGGGCAAAACAGATGAATAGGTCTTTCGTAGAAGGGAAAACTGAAATGGAAAAATATATTGGTGATGTCATTTAAAACTTACGTGAAGGCTAACAGGAATGTATTTTATAAGCTATTATACTCTTTAGCAATAAGGAGAAAAAAAACAGTGACTGTTGACTCTCAGCCATTCTTTCAGGCTTAAAATCCAAAGATTACATTGCAGCTATTTAAATACAGTGGGAAAATTTTGACATGATTTATTAATTTTTGCACCAAATAAAGCAAAAACATAGATTTACTCTTAAATTCACTCAGCACCTTACTTGTCTTAACTCAGAGCTCTGTTAACTTCAGTTTCTTCACCCAGTCAAAATACAGCCTTTCAGGGCACACCATCTATTCGAAGCTTTTGTAGGTCCCAAGTACTTTACTTTGGCTATTCACTCTTTTAAGTTAATTTTTTGGAGGGTATTCCTTTACAATGTTGTGTTAGCTTCTATGTACAGCAAAGTGAATCATTCACACATGTACATATCTCCCCTCCCTTTTGGACTGCCTTCCCACTCGGGTCCCCACAGGGCATTAAGCAGAGTTCCCGAGTGTTGTCATCAGTTATCTATTTTACACACAGTATCAATAGTGTCCATGTGTCAGTCCCCATCCCCCAATTCCTTCCACCCTCCCTTCCCACCTCGCTGTTTATATACTTACTCTCAACTGGTTGGTTATTCATTCTTAGTAATGTTTTAATTACACAGTTTGTCCTAAGAAAGGATATATGTATGTATGTGTGTGTGTGTGTGTGTGTGAGAGAGAGAGAGAGAGAGAGAGAGGGAGACTTCTTATTCATCAGATTGACCAAAGTTTTAACACTGGATAATGTGCAATACTGGGGATCATGAAAAGAAATGGGACTATTCACGCATTGCTGGTCGACATTTAAACTGACGCAGCCTTTCTGGAGGTTGGTGAAATTGAACACGCATTGACCTTCTGACCCCTCCCATCTGACCGAGTCAGGATATATAGGACATGAGCAGGGATATTTATTTATCACAGGACCACTGGGAGTTGGAGGCTGCTAGTTGTCCATTTCCAGGGAAATGGTTTAGTGTGTTCTAGAGAATGCAAGCAGGGAGTGCCCTGTGTCAGCCAGCAGAAATAAACCACATGCATGCTGAATGGCAAGAAGGATGGATGTTGCAACAGTATTAAGTAAGAGAGGATGATATCTATGGTGCGGATCATTCATGTAGGTCAAGAAAGAACAAGCTCTACAGAGCAAAATAAAAATCTCTATATTTATATAAGATTCAATTGCACACTATAAACAGGGATATGTTGCTGTCTCTATATTTCTACATAAAATCATATGGTTTTCAGAGATAATGTATATTTCCAAACCACATACAACCATATGAGAGCCACAGTCAAGGTGGGAGGAGGGAATAGGGATAAAGTATGACAGGGAAAATAATAAAACAAGTGAGAAACAGATCAAAGTTGAAAAGTGTGCCCCCGACAGTGACAAGCTGTTGTTTAGTCACTAAATTGTGACCAACTCTTTGCAACCCCACGGACCATAGCCCGCCAGGCTTCTCTGTCCATGGGATTCTCCAGGCAAGAACACTGGAGTGGATTGCCATTTCCTTCTCCAGGGGATCTTTCTGACCCAGGGATTGAACTTCCAGCTCCTGCGGCTTCTTTACCATGGAACCACCTGGGAAGCTCCTCTCAGCTCTAATTTCCCCCTTGTTTTCTTCTCTGTAACAATGGGCCCTAAAAATATTTCTCCCTTGCCAGTGGGCATGATGTCAAGCTTTGTCAGGACAGAGCCTCAGGAGGAAGGAATTTTTTTTCTTCTGGCAACTGTGTGTTCCTCTGGGAAGGTTCTGCAGAGGGTGCAAGTCTGCAGCCCCAGGCTCCCCTGGCCGCCAGGGGGCGGCAGCACGTGGACCCTCCCTGCGGGCACCCCCCTCTGCAGCTCCCCTCAGGGCACAGCACGACCAGTCTGACCATCCCCCACCGGGGAGCATGGCCTCAGGGGACCTTTCTGCCGCCCTGGGCTGCGTGCCGTCCAGCGAGGGCTGGATCCCCGGTCAAGTCCTCTTCCCTGTCTGTCCCTTCCCGTTTCTGTGCCTCAGCCCCGGGGTCGGGCGCCTCCTGTAACTGCTCTCCCTCATTGGTCAGTCCTCTGTTTCTTCAGCTTCCTCTTACAGTGAATAATCCTCTACATTCGATTTTGGGCTCCCCAGATGATGCAGTGGTAAAGAATATGCCTGCCAGTACAGGAGACGCAAGAGATGCAGGTTCGATCCCTGGGCCGGGAAGATCCCCGCGAAGGAGGAAATGGCAACCCACTCCAGTATTCTTGCCTGGAGAATCCCACGGGCAGAGGGGCCTGGCAGGCTATGGTCCATGGGGTCGCAGAGAGTCAGACATGACTGAACACACACACACACATATTAGATTTTGCCTTAAAGCTTACCTATTCAAATTACTCTGTGGTTGCTGTGTCTGGATTGGACCCTGACTGATATAACTATGAAACCATAATTATAAGACTATGCCCCCGAGCATGATAATTATGAAGGAAAACATCATCTTTTAATATTTTACAAACAGGTCATTTTTTTCACAATTGTTTCTGAACTCTGATAAAGCTAACTCAAAACAATCTTTTCCGTGTATATTACGTGTTAAACTACTAAAGTGTACAAAAATAAAGCATTTCTCTAAACTCAAAAAGGTTTTGAGTATGAGATGAGAGTATGCTTTGATGGTGTCACTGGTTTTCAGATGCTGCTATAAAAGTTTCTGAAAAATGCTAAATCCTTTTCATTGGAACCAATGACAGGGATTCAGTTTGAATCTGCATTAAAAATTGCCTGAACAGGTAAAAATGGTTTCTCTCAAATGCTTGCCCTCACCTTGAGAATCGTTGTCTATTTGGTGCTAGAAAACCTCCCTAGAAAGAAGGGTTAGGCCCTGATGGTATCTTCAGCTCCTCAGAACCTTCAAATGTTATCCAAATAAACCGAGAGGCACCCGAGTGACTTACTGGGTGGCTGACAGTCTCTGGAATTCAGTTCCATTCTCAGGAAACTTCATGCAAAGAAAGCTTAGAATTACCATGTATAATTTTCTGGATTTCATGGTTATGCTCTCAAACACTATTATAGATTCAAAAAAATAGTATGTATGTGAATATTATTTTTATTTAGACAAAACAAACCAAGACCATGACTGGGTATAATTCTTGTGAAGGGTCACAAGTCCAGAGATCAGGACTCTAGCCTTTACTCTGTAGCAAACTGGGGGTATAACTCTACCTGGAAATTTGAGCCTCTCTAAGCCTCATTTACAGACACTTGTAAATTGAAGGGGATTGGCTGATCAAATTTCTGCCAGTGTTAAAGCTCTGGAACTCTGAAGAGCAGAGCTTCTTTTAAGCTGCTTACATGCCTCCAATTTAGACATTATTCTTTCTACTCATATTTTCTCTCTCTCTTTCTCTCTCTCTAAGCTTTTCTTTTACTGTATTTCAAGTTCTGGACTTTTTCTTTCTAAATTAGACTTGAACTTCTTTCTGAATTGCAGTATAACTGTTGTACAATATTATGTGCTACAGATGTACAACATAGTGATTCACAAGTTTTAAAGGTTATACTCCATTTAGGGCTTCCCAGGTGGTGCTAGTGAAGAATTCTCCTGCTAATAAAGGAGACACAAGAGATGTGGGTTCAATTCCTGGGTCAGGAAGACCCCCTGTAGGAGGAAATGGCAACCCACTTCAGTATTCGTGCCTGGAAAATTCCATGGGGAGAGGAGCCTGGTGGGCTATAATTCCATAGGGCCATGAAGAATCGGATGAGACTGAGCAAATACTCCATTTATTGTTATGGTAAAATACTGGCTCTATCCCCTCAGTTGTCTGATATATTCCCTTGTAGCTTATTCTCATCATTCTTCCACTCTCCCACAGCTAACTTTCAAATACTCTGTTGACATGACACCCTGAAAAGTTAGTTATTAACTGTGGGTCTATAGCAAGTGACTTGACCATCTTTCTCCTGATTCTCTTGATTCCTCTCTCTGACTAATCTGACTGAGTAATCACCTCACTTACATGTCTGGTCATTCAATAAATATTACTACCTGCAGGTGTATAACTTTTGCTTTATCTCAGTCAATTTTCCCAACTTTTCTTTTTCTTTTGGTCTTACTGCATGGCTTGCAGGATCTTCCCTGAGCAGGGACTGAACCCCGACTCCACCAGGAAATTCCTTCACTTGCTTCTTGTGTTCAGAGCCTCATCCCTCCAAATTGAAGTTCAACATTGTTTTCCCCTCCAGGTTCCTGAACAGAAAGCTATCCACATGTGTCTGTACTAAGTGGCTCAGTCATGTCTGACTCTTTCTGACGCCATGGACTGTGGCCTGCCAGGCTTCTCTGTCCATGGGATTCTCCAGGCAAGAATATTGAAGTAGGTTGTCATTTCTTCCTCCAGGGATCTTCCTGACAGGTGGATGCTTTTTTTTTTGTGGCTGCTATTTTTTAAAAACATTAATTTATTTATTGTAATTGGAGGCTAATCACTTTACAATACTGTAGTGGTTTTTGCCATACATTGACATGAATCAGCCATGGGTGCACATGTGTTCCCCATCCTGAACCCCCCCTCCCCCTTCCCCATCCCATCCCTCAGGGTCATCCCAGTGCAACAGCCCTGAGCACCTGTCTCATGCATTGAACTTGGACTGGTGATCTATTTCACATATGGTAATATACATGTTTCATTGTTATTCTCTCAAATCATCCCATCCTCGCTTTCTCCCATAGAGTCCAAAAGTCTGTTCTTTATATCTGTGTTTCTTTTGCTGTCTCGCATATAGGGTCATTGTTACCATCTTTCTAAATTCCATATATATGCATTAATATACTATATTGGTGTTTTTTTTCCTGGCTTACTTCACTCTGTATAATAGGCTCCAGTTTCATCCACCTCATCAGAACTGATTCAAATGTGTTCTAATGACTGAGTAATATTCCATTGTGTATATGTACCACAACTTTCTTACCCATTCACCTGCCGACGGACATCTAGGTTGCTTCCATGTCCTAGCTATTGTAAACAGTGCTGCGATGAACATTGGGGTACACTTCTGGTTTCCTCGGTGTGTATGCCCAGCAGTGGGATTGCTGGGTGGTATGGCAGTTGTATTTCCAGTTTTTTAAGGAATTTCCACACTATTCTCCATAGTGTCTGTACTAGTTTGCATTCCCAGACAGGTGGATTCTTTACCACTGAGCCACCAGGAAGTCACGTTGATTGCTATATACCCTTTGACTAAAGACGGATGAATATAATTAAAGACTGAAAATCAAATCTTCATCTTTTTGGGATTCTTCCCGGAAGGAAAAAGTACAATCAGAGTAAAGAATATTGGCAACAGTTTTCCCCCATAATTTATGTTTTAAGTTTTAAGACTCAAAAAATATAGAAGTGAAAGAAGTAGAAAAAAATTCTGTACTCTTCCCTATTATTATTTGACAGTTCAGGGCATAATCTTTGACTCTTTCCTTCAGTAGGTAGACAGACAGACAGATAGACATCGCTCGTGTTTTCTACAGCATCTGGAAAAGTATTGAGGTACATACACTTTATTACCAAGGGAAAAAACTCTCTCATCACCAATTAACACACACAGAATATAGAACAAGGGCGTCCCGGGTGGCACAGAGCTAAAGAATCTGCCTGCCAATGCAGGAGACCTGGTTTCAATCTCTGGATTGAGAAGATCCCTGGAGAAGGAAATGGCAAGCCACTGCAGTATTCTTGCCTGGAAAAGTCCATGGACAGAGGAGCCTGGCAGGCTACAGTCCATGGGATCTCAAAGAGTCATACATGACTGAGTGGGTGAGCACATAGGCATGAATAAAGAACAGAGAGGTATAAAGTATTTCCTCATTTTCCCCAAGAATGGCCTTTGTTCACTCGGTTCTTACATACCCATATCTAGTGCATTATTCATTTTTACAAGTTCACATACCCTTCCTAACCAGACCAGATCTCTTCTCACCTCTGCCTTCTTTTATAAACCAAGATTTTTTTGTTCTTTTTTTGAATACTGATTCCATGACTCTGTGAGGGCTGTAGGGATACTGAATATCTGAGGCTTGGAAATCCAGGATGGTTATAAAACTCAAGACCAACAATATTATCAGAATAATTTATCTTTGTACAGTAGGTAAGTTAAAAACATATATGATAATTACTTTAGAGCTATGAAAAAGTATTCCTATGTAATCATTTTTCTAAAAGTTACATATATTCTTATTCAGCCAGAGGGCTATTTTCTTTCTTTTTTTATTACCATGCCATGCCACATGTGGGATCTTGGTTCCCCGACCACTGCCCTTTGCAGTGGAAGTGTAGAGTCTTAACCACTGGACCACCAGGGGAGACCCCAGAGGGCTGCTTTCAGTTTGAAATATGTGGAGTGCCAAGTAAGATAACCATTTATTAAACTAACAAATAACAGTTTTATGATAGTTGCCATTTTAATTACTTAGCCATGGAAAACAAAATTGTTCTTGCCTTATGAAACAGAAATGAGGGCATGGTTTAAGTTGCTCAGCCTAAGAAGTCACTAGATAATTTATTTTATTCATATATTCTGAAATATTATTTTATTAGTAGCATTTAGTCTGGAATATTGGGACTTTTAAGGAGAAATCTTTTCATTTTTATTCTACTTATGTTACCCTTCTGGCATTCTTTCTTAAACATTATGAAAGCCTTAGTGATATAATTTCAAAATTCTGATAATTATCTCAGCAAATCTAAGGATAAGAGCAGCAAAATAGGATCATAAATTGGAAGAGTTTTGGGAATGATAGTATATAATAATAGGATGTTTGTACAGATGTTAATAAATACATGTAAAGATGCTCAACATCGCTCATTATTAGAGAAATGCAAATCAAAACTACAATGAGGTATCACCTCATACTAATCAGAATGAGCATCATCAAAAAATCTACAAACAATAAATGCTGGAGAGGGTGTGGAGAAAAGGGAACCTTTTGAACTGTTGGTGGGAATGTAAATTGATACAGCCACTATGGAAGACAGTATGGAGATTCCTTAGAAAACTAGGAATAAAACCACCATATGACCCAGCAATCCCACTACTAGGCATATACCCTGAGGAAACCATAATTGAAAAAGATACATGTACCCCAATGTTTATTGCATCACTATTTATAATAGCTAGGACATGGAAGCAACAGAGATGTCCATCAACATATGAATGGATAAAGAAGTTGTAGTATATACATACGCATGCGCACACACACACAATGGAATATTACTCAGCCATAAAAGGGAATGCACATTAGTCAGTTCTAATGAGGTGGATGAACCTAGAGTCTATTATACAGAGTGAAGTTCGTCAGAGAAAAACAAATATCATATAATAGTGCATATATATGGAATCTAGAAAGATGGTACTGATGAACCTAACTGAAGGGCAACAATGGATACACACTGAGAACAGACCTATGGACAAGACGGGGGATGGAGGAAAGAGAGGGCGGGATGCACGGAGAAAGTAACATGGAAACATGCGTTACCATATGTGAGATAGATAGCCAATGGGAATTTGCCTATGACTCAGGGATTCAAACCAGGACTCTGCAACAACCTAGAGGGATGGGTGGGGAGGGAGGTTCAAGAGGGAGGGGACACAGGTATCCCTATGGCTGATTCATGTTGACGTTTGGTGGAAACCAATGTATTACTGTAAAGCAATTATCCTTCAATTAAAAATACACTTAATTAAAAAATTAAAAAAATAATAGGATTTTTAGAACAGAGATTAATTCTTTAGATTGAGAACAACCATAATCTTCATTATTATCTCATTGAAAAACGGCAGCTATCTCTAATTCAGTGCAGAAAGACCTTCTCCAAGACATGTTGTAATGAACCTGTTAAAACTAAAGGTAAAGAAAATCCTAAAAAGAGTCAGGGGGAAAAAGATTGTCATC
Source organism: Muntiacus reevesi (assembly GCF_963930625.1). Lineage (NCBI taxonomy): Eukaryota > Metazoa > Chordata > Mammalia > Artiodactyla > Cervidae > Muntiacus > Muntiacus reevesi. Next base: position 13,908,240 of record NC_089254.1, read on the forward strand.
TACAGAGAACCCATTGGGCAATCAGCGAATTTCTCAGCAGATACCCCAAAGACCAGGAGAGAGTGGAACAACATTCAAAGTGTTAAAAGAAAAAAATGCTAATTGAGATAATGCTATCTGACAAAGTTATTTTCTGGTACACAGGAGAAGTAAAGACTTTCCCAAACAAAGCTGAGGGTGTTTATCACCTCAGCTTGCAAGAAATGCTGAAAGTTCTTCAGGTTGAAATGAAAAGACACTAATCAGGGACATAAAAACATATTGAAGTATACACATTGGTAAAACTAAATGTGTAGTCAGACTTAGGAAATGCTATTTCTGTAATAGGGTGGTGTGTTAACAAACAAGCTACAGTATAAAGGCTAAAGGAAAACAGTATTAAAAATAGTTATAGCTACTAAAATCTGGGAGTAAATATACAATACAAAAAGAGGTAAGTAATTACATAAACATAAATATAAAAGGAGGGAATAAAAATTTTAAAAATCTTAAAACAAATGAAAATGGAAACAATGTATTAAAATTGATGGGATGCTGCAAGACAAAAAACATTTGATAGGAAAGTTTATAACAATAAATGCATGTATTAAGAAAGTAGAAATATCTCAAATAAACAGATTAATTTTACATCTCAAAGAACTAGATAAAGAAGAATAAATTCAACCCAAAGTTAGCAGAAGGAAGAAAATAACAAGATAAGAAAGAAAATAAATGGAGACCAGAAAAATAGAAAAAAAATCAAAAACTTAAGAGTTGTTTTTCTTAAAAAGATAAACAAAATTAACAAATCTTTAGATAGGTCAGCTAAGACAAAAAGAAGACTCAAATTCATTAAATCAGAATTAAAAGAGGAGACACTAAAACATACTACAGAAATAGAGGATCATGATAGACTACTACTATTAAACAATCATGCATCAAAAAATTTGATAGTGCATAAATAGATACATTTATTGGAATGTACACTCTACCAAGACTGAATCAGAAAGAAACAGAAAGTCTGAAAATACCAATTACTAGTATGGAAGTTGAATCAGAAATTAAAACCTTCTAATACAGAAAAGTCCAGGGCCAGATGACTTTACTGTCAGATTCCACCAAATAATTAATGAGGAACTAATGCCAATTCTTCCCAACTCTTCCAAAAAAATGAAGAAGAGGGAAAACTTTTAAGCTCATTTTACAAGGCCAAAGTGGTGTCAGCGTTACTCTGACACCAAAGCCAGACAAGGACAATACAAGCAAAGAAAACTAGACTGATATCCCTGATGAATATATAGGCAGAAAATCTCTACAAAGTATTAGCAAACCAAATTCAGCAACATATTTAAAAGATTATACACCATGACCAAATGGAATTTATCCCCGAGATGCAAGGATGGTTCAACGTGGGCAAATCAATAAATGTGATAACAACATTAATAGAATGAAAAAGAAAAATCACACAATCATCCTAATAACTGCAGAAAAAGCATTTGCCCAAATATAGTATCCTTTCATGATAAAAGTCCTCAGCAAATTTGGTTTAGAATGAACATAACTTAATTAAGGCCATATATGACAAACTCACAGCTCACATTATACTCAAGGGTGAAAAATTAAAAGCTCTCCCACTAAGATCAGGGACAGGACAATGGTGCCCACTTTCACCACTGTTATTCATCACAACACTGAAAGCTCTAGCTAGAGCATTAGTCAAGACAAATAAAAGACATCCAGATCAGAAAGGAAGAAGTAAAATTGTCTGTACTTGCAGACAAAGTGATCTTATATATAGAAAATGCTATAGATCAACCAAAAAAACTGTTGGAATGAACCAATGAATTCAGCAAAACTGCAGGATATAAAATCAACATACAGAAGTCAGTTGTATTTCTATACACTGACAAACATCTGAAAATGAAAACTACCCCATTCACAATAGTATCAAAAACAATGACGTCCTTAGGAATGCATCTTATTAAGGAAGTGAAAAATCTGTACAATGAAAATTACAAGGCTTGATGAAAGAAATGGAAGAAGACACAGAAATGGAAAGGTAGACCATGGATCTAAAAAACTAATTATTCTTAAAATGAACATATTTCCCAAAGTCATCTATAGATTTAGTGTAATCCCTGTCAAAATCCCAATGGCATTATTCACAGGAAAGAAATGAACAATCTTAAAATATGTACAGAACCACAAAGGACCCTCAACAGTCAAAGCAATCAAAGAAAGAATAACAAAGCTTGAAAGCATCACACTTCCTGACTTCAAACTATAGTAATTCAAATGTATGGTACTGGTATTTAAAAAAAACTAGACAACAGACTGATGGAACAGAATAGAGCCCAGAGATAACCCCTCACTTTTATGGTCAACTAGGAGATCAGTCCTGGGTGTTCATTGGAAGGACTGATGCTGAAGCTGAAACTCCAATACTTGGGCCACCTGATGCAAAGAGTTGACTCATTGGAAAAGTCCCTGATGCTGGGAGGGATTGGGGGCAGGAGGAGAAGGGGATGACAGAGGATGAGATGGCTGGATGGTATCACCAACTTGATGGACATGAGTTTGAGTAAACTCTGGGAGTTGGTGATGGACAGGGAGGCCTGGCGTGCTGCGATTCATGGGGTTGCAAAGAGTCAGGCACGACTGAGGGACTGAACTGAACTGAATATTTGACAGAGGAGACAAGAACACTCAATGGGAAAAGGACAGTCTCTTCAAAAAATGGTCTTGGGAAAACTGAATAACTTAAGGCAGAAAAATGCAATTGGACCCCATTTTACACCACTAACAAAAGTTAACTTGAATTAAAGAGTAAATATAAGACCTGATATAATAAAAGTCTTAGTAGAAAATATAGGGAAGAAGTTCCTTAACATTGGTCTTGGCAATGAACTTTTAGATGTGGTATTAGAAGCACAGGCAACAAAAGGAATAAGCAAATAGGACTACATTAAATTAAAAGGCTTCCTCTCTTTTTTTTTTTTTGCCATGCTATGAGGCATGCAGGATCTTAGTTCCTGTGCATCCTATACTGAACCACTAGGGAAGTCCCTCAAACTAAAGGGCTTCTGCATAGCAAAAGAAACAAGCAAAAAATGAAAAGATGACTTACAGAATGGGAGAAAATATTTGCAAACCATGTATCTGATAAGGTGTTGAAGTCTAAATATATAAAAATCTAATACAACTCAATAATAAAACTCAACAATGCTGTTAAAAATGGGCAGAGGAACTAGACATTTTACTAAAGACATTCAAATGGCAGAAATATACATAAAAAGATGCTCAATATCACTAAACATTAGGGAAATGCAAATCAAAACTACAGAGATATATTCTCAAACCTGTTAGAAGGCTATTATCAAGGAGATCAGAGACAAGAAGTATAGAGAGGATGTGGAGAAAAAGGAAGCGTGTACACTAGCTGAGAATGTGTTGCTGAGAATGTGAATTGGTGACCACTATGAAAACAGCATGGATGCTCCTCAACAAATTAAAAATAAGACTACCTTTTGATCCAGCATCTTATCTTCTGTTGCCCTGGTTGGCTGGTATCACTGATTCAATGGACATGATTTAGGCAAATTCCAAGAAATGGTGAGGGACAGGGAGGCCTGGCATGCTGCAGTCCATGGGTTCACAAAGAGTTGGACATGACTGGGTGACTGAACATACAACAACATGATCTAGCAATCCCACTTCTGAGTATATATCCAAAGGAAATGAAAATAGGATATCAAAGAGATAGCTGCATTCCTAAGTTCATTGCAGCATTATTCACAGTAGCTAAAATATGGAAACAACCTAAATATTTGTCAATGGATGAATGGAAACAGAAGATACATTAAGAAATATATACACACAAACATACAAATATATACACACACGTATGTATTGACATATACATGGGTTTTCCAGGTGGCTCAATGGTAAAGAATCTGCCTGCCAATGCAGGAGACGTGGGTTCAATCCCTGGGTTGGGAAGATCCCCTAGAGAAGGAAATGGCAACCCCCTGCAGTATTCTTGCCTGGAAAATTCCACGCAGAGAGGAGCCTGGTGGGCTACAGTCCTTGTGGTTGCAAAGAGTCAGACGTGACTGAGCAACTGAGCATGCATGCACATATATATACACACACAATGGAATATGTTTTAGCCACGAGAAGTAGAAAATCCTGCCATTTGTGACAACCTGGTTGGATGGACCTTGAGGGTGTTATGCAAAATAAGAGGGGTCAGAAAAAGACAAAAACTGTATGACATCACCACTTATCTGTGGAATAAAAAAAAAAAAAAAACACCAAACTCGTAAAAACAGAGTGTTGAATGGTGGTTGCCAGGGGCTGGGAGCTGGGGCAAGTGGGGAGATGTTGTTAAGGGTAGACTTTTAACCAGTAGATAAATGAGTCTTGGAGATCTAATGCACAGCATGGTAATTAACGCCAACAATACTGTATTACAAACTTCACAGTTGCTTGGCGACTAGAACTTAATTGTTCCCACCACAAAAAGAGATGATAATTATGTGACATGACAGAGGTATCATGGGGCCACAGAGGTCATCATATCACAGTACACAAATGTTTTGAGTAAACATCTTGTACACTTTAAACTTACACAGTGTTTTATGTCAACTATATTTCAATAAAAGCAAATGAAAAACAAAGAAGTGGCAACAACAGTCCAGAGAGCATTTTTATCAAAGGCAGAAGTAGAAACTGTGCTGAATTAACTGTCTGAATTCTATAACAGTTTACTATTATGTAACATATGCATATGTATAAAACTATGCATATACATGCACATATCTAATGCATTATTTATTGTTACAAGTTCACATACCATTCCTAACCAGACTAGATCTCTTCTCACCACTGCCTTCTTTTATAAACCAAGTTTTTTTTTTTTCTGAAACTTGATTCTATAGCTCTAAGGAAAAGGGCATTTTTCTGACATAGTAATAGTGATTTGAGGTAGAGGAAGACAGGGATTTATTCTCAATTTTTCCCCCTAAAAGCTAACATATTTCATAATCATTGTGAAGATTAAATAAAGAAATCTGTAATGCAGAAGGTAAATATGTCTTGTAAGACAATTTCTTCAAAATTGTGCAGCCCTTGCTCTACCATTTTTTATTTTCCATTTGTTTCCTGTTGAGGGGTCTGAGGTCATTCTGATTTCTAATCTTTTGTGAACATAGAGGAGGATGAGGATGTTTGAAAGCAACTAATGCAGATTCTGAAGGTAATTTACAAAGAAGAGTTTCAAGCACATATTGAGTGATGGTAGCATAATTCAGCCACACGTATTTCAAAGTGACTCCTTTGAAAGAAACAACAGCCATTGGATGGATGAAGCGTGATTCAGTGTACTTCCTACTGGGCCTGCAGTACCCTTTGGCCAATTGATGATTTCCTGGTTCGCAACGACAGGGAAATGTGGAGAGGAAAGTTTGAAATCATGCTATGCCATTTATCAACAGCTGGGAAAGAACTGAATTAGTGAAAAAGCCCACAAATATAATTCTGATTTTTACAAATGTGCTTTATCATGTTTTGTGTGTGTGTATTAGTCACTGAGTTGTTTGCGAACCCATGGACTGTAGCAACCCTTCCAGGCTCCTCTGTCCATGGGATTCTCCAGGCAAGAATACTGGAGTGGGTAGCCATTCCCTTCTCCAGGGGATCTTCCTGACCCAGGGATTGAACCTGGGTCTCCTGCACTGCAGGCAGATTCTTTACTACCTGAACCACTAGGGAATCCCTATTATCATTTCTTGCACATACCATTACATCTTTCAAAAACAAGGCAAATGCTGCCTTTTTGTTTATTTTACAGGAATACATACTAATTATGTACTAATTAATACACACTAATTAATGCATACCAAAATTATCTTCATGGTGCATAAGATTCAACAGAAAGTAGGATGTAAGTGATCTCTGTCCTCACAGATCTTCCTTTATGTTTTTCTTCAGTGACACTCAGTACATTGTTGTCACTTGTAACATTTTACTCTCTGACAACCATGGTTTGCTGGCAGCCTCATTTCACAGTTTATCAGTGTTACCCTGTGGCACATACCTCAGTGCAGAACAACTACAAATGGTCAAATGTGTCAAATCAATGATGTTTCCCAGTATGCTTTGTCGGAATAATCCAACAAGCTCTCCTGCTAAGCTATTAGAAGTGAACTGAATTCTTTTGTTCACATTAATTCTTAATTCATATTAAGAAGATAGTACCAAGTAAACCATTAAAATGGAATAGCTTTACAAAAATCAGGCTTAATTTTTTTCCTTGGAATTGTAGAATACTTTTCTAACAATATTAGTGAGTCATATTTGCACTAAAAGATTATAAATGCAGAATAATGCATTTTTTCAAAAGATTTAATGCCCATTTAGAATACATTACCATGTCCTAGGAAAGAAGATCATTTTATAAAATTGCAGTTTACAAGAATGCTCCAGATTCATCTTAGTGATTGATACTGCCACCATGAGGAAAAACTTTGAAATTATCTCATATTTTGAGTTGTTATATAGAGGGTTTTTCATCTTTTGTGAACTCCAACTCTAAAGGTAAGTATTTTGAAGAATTAGAAATTGTATGCTCAACTTAAGTCACTAATGAGAAAGTACTGACAATCTGCTGAAACTGTCATCTACCCAGGTACGTTTTTTTGCTTGGAGTTGCTAACTTAGAAAGTCTCATTTCTCTCTTCGGTTTTTCCCTCAGCATGTTGTACCCAATAACTGTATTTTCACATTTTATTCCATCCAAAACTATATTATTCTTGCATAAGTTATTTTAGTTAATGTATCACATGTAAGGTCTTAATAAGCTTTAAGTCCCTCAGCAGACCCACTTAACTGGTTTCCTACTGGAGATATTTCACTGAAATTTTAATCTTGCCATTATTCAGTTTCTAAGGGATTGGCCAGAAGCGGCATTATAACAGTTTAGCAGTTTTCTAGAATTTGAAATTAATGTCAGAATGTTACTTACATGTAACAGACAGACACACAGCTTCTCACATACTTAAGTATGTACCTTACTTATAAAATAGATACCAGCTCGTTACATACTTAAGTATCTCACTCTTTCTAGAACTGAGATGTTTATGTTAGAACACAATAATTATCAGATCTCACACACACCACTTTGCTGTCAATCTGCTACACTGTTACCTAATGAGGAAGCTGAGGATGATGGAGCTGCCATAGGATTTATCTTGAATCAGTAAATTGAAAATGATGTTTCTATCACTAAATGTACCAAATCCAGAAAAATATACAAAATTTATCCCTATTACCTGATTCAGCATGCAGCCAGACACCCAGTGATGATAAGTCTTATTTCCCAGCACTCACTTTGACTTTGACCCTTATTTTATGAAGGGCTCCTGCAAGCTCCCAGGAAAGCAGAAACTAGATTATGGTAAACCATCACTCTTGTCTTCTCAGAGCCTTCATCTAATAGAGTCAGAAGTTCATTTTTTTTTCCAAGCTAGCTTTGAACTTGTGACTCACTTTTACAAAACAAAGCAACCTACACCATGCTGTTTATTTCTTACTTCTGAAGTCTGCATGGGCCACATTTGGCTCCTGAAGAGAGATCAGAGCAGAAGACATGAGTTCTTTGTTGAGAAATATTAAGAATCTGAGATTTTGCCCTACTTGCAAGGTCACAAGGTATCTTGATGCCATTTCATGGGTGCTGACAGAAGACAGAAGACTCCTGAGACACAAAGAACAGTTTATTACTCACAGCCATAGCAGTAGCCTTCAGCTACCAGTCGTTTTTTTCTGTTTGTTTTGAGCTGATTTCCAGAGATTTAACCCTATCAAGGAATGCAAAGGAGAGCAGATGGCAGCTGCACATATGGTAGGCTGAGTTACAAGAGAAGAACCCTGAGTTCGGGGACACAGATCTCGCTAATGGACACTAAACACATCTGCCCTTTGCTCTAGGGTGAGACATTATCTTTATGCAGAGATATTACACCATGGGTCTAATTCCAGACCGCTGCAATAACGGGACTATCACAATAAAGTGACTCACATGAAATTTTTGGCTTCCCAGTGCGTATAAAACGTCTGTTTACACCACATTATTCAGTCTATTGGGCTTCCCAGCTGGCGCTAGTGGTAAAGGACCCACTCGCCAATGCAGGAGACATGAGAGATGTGGGTTCAATCCCAGGGTAGGAAAGGTCCTCTGGATGAGGACACAGCAACCCACTCCAGTACTCTTGCCTGGAGAATCCCATGGGCAGTGGAGTCTGGTGGGCTCCAGTCCATAGGACTGCAGAGTTGGACACGACTGAGCAACTTGGCACGCAGGCACATAAAATCTATTAAGTGTGCAATCGAATTATGTCTAAGTAAGCAATGCATACCTAAATTAAAAAAAAAAAAAAAAGCTTTATTGCTAAAAAAGAGCTAACCATCACCAGAGCCTTCAGTGAGTTGTATCAGTTAATATCAAAGATCACTGACCACAGATCACGGCAACAAATGTAACAGTAATGACAGTTTGCTTTCTGCCTCTGCTGAGCATTTCCTTTATTCTATCAGTTCAACTCAGTTCAGTTGCTCAGTCATGTCTGGCTCTTTGCAACCCCATGAATTGCAGCATGCCAGGCCTCCCTGTTCATCACCAACTCCCAGAGTTTACTCAAACTCATGTCCATCGAGTCGGTGATGCCATCCAGCCATTTCATCCTCTGTCCTCCCCTTCTCCTCCTGCCCCCAATCCCTCCCAGCATCAGGGTCTTGTCCAAAGAGTTAACTCTTCGCATGAGGTGGCCAAAGTATTGGAGTTTCAGCTTCAGCATCAGTCCTTCCAATGAACACCCAGGACTGATCTCCTTTAGGATGGACTGGTTGGATCTCCTTGCAGTCCAAGGGACTCTCAAGAGTCTTCTCCAACACCACAGCTCAAAAGCATCAATTCTTCAGCGCTCAGCTTTCTTCACAGTCCAACTCTCACATCCATACATGACCACTGGAAAAAATATAGCCTTGACCAGCTATGGCCATTCCTGATTCCTAGCTTTTTGTGGAGTGGTCTTTGGTCAAACACTGGCAACGTGCATTCAAGGTCTAGTCTCAGCACCACCCCATTCCCACTCGTCTTCCTAGGCCCTGTGTTCTAGAAGTGGACATGTTATCCTTTTTTGTTCCTGCCTTCAGATGACTTTTTGAAAACTTTTAAAACTTTTAAAAACTCTTCCAAGTTCTTCCGTTGGTTTACAAGATTTAGCCCATTTTTTTCCACTTGCATTTTTGACTGTTTTGTAGCCAGAGTGCACTGTGGTATCTTGTTGCCAGGAAAAAAAAAAAAAAAAGAAAGAAAAATTCCAGGGCTTCTCTGCTAATTCAGTGGTAAAGAATCTGCCTGTCGAGGCAGGAGACATGGGTTCCATCCCTGATCTGGGAAGATCCCACATGCTGCAGGGTAACTAAGCCCCTGTGCCTTAACTGCTGACCCTGTGCCCTAGAGCCCATGAGCTGCAACTCCTGAGGCCACATGCCACAGCTACGGAAGCCCATGTGCCCCAGAGCCTGTGCTCTGCAACAAGAGAAGCCACTGCAACAAGAAGCCCATGCACTGCAGCTAGAGAGTAGCCCCTGCTTGCTGCAACTAGACAAAAGCCTATGCAGCAATGAAGACCCAGCACAGCCAAAAAATAGATAAATAAAATTGTTTAAAAAGATTCCGAGGTCTATACTTATTTTTGTTTTTTCTAAACATTCTACCCATTCTGGTTGGAATTTTATAGAAATATATACCTTAAAATCATTGCAGATGGTGATTGCAGTCATGAAATTAAAAGATGCTTACTCCTTGGAAGGAAAGTTATGACCAACCTAGACAGCATATTAAAAAGCAGAGACATTACTTTGCCAACAAAGGTCCGTCTGGTCAAGGCTATGATTTTTCCAGTAGTCATGTATGGATGTGAGAGTTGAACTGTGAAGAAAGCTGAGCATCAAAGAATTGATGTTTTTGAACTGTGGTGTTGGAGAAGACTTGAGAGTCCCTTGGACTGCAGGGAGATCCAACCAGTCCATCCTAAAGGAGATCAGTCCTGGGTGTTCATTGGAAGGACTGATGCTGAGGCTGAAACTCCAGTACCTTGGCCACCTCAGGCGAAGAGTTGACTCACTGGAAAAGACCCTGATGCTGGGAGGGATTGGGGGCAGGAGGAGAAGGGGATGACAGAGGATGAGATGGCTGGATGGCAACACTGACTCAATGAACATGAGTTTGAGTAAACTCCAGAAGTTGGTGATGGACAGGGAGGCCTGGTATGCTGTGATTCATGGGGTTGCAAAGAGTTGGACACGACTGAGCGACTGAACTGACTGACTGATACCTTTTAGCCAATAGTTTGAAATGTAAAATTGAGTTTCTGTGCTAGATATTAACTTTTAAAATTTGCATAAAGAGGAGTGCCTTAGCTAAATATGTTCCTGTTTTTAAGGGAATCAACTCCTCTTTTTACTATGGTTGAGAAGTTAACTGGAGCTAAGAACTCTAATGTATTAGTTAATGGGTAATCTGGATAAAGTTGAGGGGTGAGGTTTTAGTTTAAGTGAATTTACTTTTGTAATAATATTGTAATCAGTGTTTCTTATGATAAACATCCTTAGTTTCAAGGTTACAACTTGATAGTATTTGGAAATACTTTAACAAAACTTTCCACATTGCAGAGAAGCACTTTGTCTTTCCAAGAAAACAATCTAAGAAGCTCAAATTTTACTTTATGTTTATGGGAATTAGTGTGTACATGTTTCTAACCTGTCCCTTATTTAACAAGATGCTAAGCTGCCTAATGTGTCTTCTCAAAGCCCTGTGTCGTTGCATTCTTTCCAGAGGCTCTCCATTGAAGTTCCTTTACCACAGTTGTATTTCTAGCCAAGACTGAGTTAAAAACATTATGCTTATAGTTATCTATTTCCAGTGGAGAAGTAGGTAAATTAAACGATTGTTTAAAGAAACTCATTCCTGAGTAAAAACATCCCACACAGGTTAAGGTGGCTAGAGGTCACGATGCTAAGGCAGCAGTAAGCCTGGATGATAAAAAGCTCTGAGAAATTACAAGATCAAGATACTTGTTTAAACAAATCCTAGCTCCATTTATTTCTGAAAATTCATCTCATGACTTACTAAGAGCGAAGGAGAATGCCATCATAATTCTAAAATTTACATGAATCATATTTGACAAATGGGATTTTTCATCCTATAAATAACTTCTGCCTAAAACTGGAGCAATTTTACTCTCCACAGTGTCAGTCAAGCCAGGCCCCCAGGTTGCTTCAGTTGCCTGTGGACACCCTAATGCATAAGGGCACATGCCCGAGATTAGTGTGCGTGTTCTTCTGTTGCTATGCACTTGGCATAGTAGCCACTGGGGATGCTGGTAGTGGAAATAAACTGTTGTGGGGCTGAAAGTCATAAAAAACTGACTCTTTTGCAGTTCAAAATTTTCATCATTGTGGAGGCAACAGCATAAACAAAAGAAATAAAATATAATGGTAGGGCATTCTTAAACATTAATGTGCATATAGGTCAATCTGTCACATATGTAAAAATGTATATTCCAGGACCCTTCCATAAGAGATTCAGATTCAATAGATTTGATTTAAGGCCTAGAAATATGCATTTTTGAAAATGCTCCAAGTTATTCATTTGGAGGAACACTTGGAGCTTATTAAATCCTCTAACAAAGGCTATTTTAGGCCAAATATCTGTCAGGGAAGATTTTAAAGAAAGGTGAGAATCCAAATAGCCAAAGCAGTTTTGAGAAAGAAAAATGGAGCTGGAGAATCAACTGCCCTGACTTCAGACTATACTACAAAGCTACACTAATCAAGGCAGTACAGTACTGCCACAAAAGCAGACACATAGACCAATGAGACAGAGTAGAAAGTCCAGAAATAAACCCACACAACTACGGTCAGTTAATCTACAACAAAGGGGGTAAGGATGTACAACAAGTCTCTTCAACAAGTTGTGTTGGGAAAACTGGGCAGCTACATGCAAAAGAGTGAAATTAGAACATTATCTAATACCATACACAAAAATCAACTTGAAATGGATTAAAGATCCAAATGTAAGACCAGATACTATAAAACTACTAGAGGAAAACATAGGCAGAACACTCAGTGACATAAACCACAGCAATATTTTTTTGGATCCACCTCCTAGAGTAATGGAAATAAAAGCAAAAATAAATAAATGAGACCTAATTAAGCTTAAAAGCTTTTGCATAGCAAAGGAACTCATAAACAAAACAAAGAAAAATAACACAGAGAATGGGATAAAATATTTGCAAGCCATGCAACCAACAAGAGATTCATTTTTAAAAACAGCTCATACAGCTCAATGTAAAACAAACAAACAAACAACCCAATCAAAAAATGGGCAGAACTGAATAGACATTTCTTCACAGATAGCCAAAAAGCCAGGCCTGGAAGTAGGAATGGTCCCAATGAGAAGGGACAATGAGGAGAGATTGTCCTGAGGTCATGCTAGGATGGACTGAGAAGACTGGAAGCACTGATGTTCAGTAAACACTTGACATTTTCCCAAAGAAGACATATAGATGACCAAGAGTCATATAAAAAGATTTCCAACATCACGAATCATCAGGGAAGTGCAAATCAAAACCAGAATGAAATATCACCCCACACCTGTCAGAATGGTTATTATCAAAAAGACAGTAACAAATGTTGGCAAGAATGTGGAAAAAAGGGAACCCTTGTTAACTGTTGTTAGGAATGTAAATTGATGCAGCTGCTATGAAAAATGGTATGGAGGGCCCTTAAAAAGTTAAAAATAGAACCACCATGTGGTCCTGCTATTTTATTCCTGGGTATTTATTTGAATGGGCCTCCTAGGTGGCGCTAGTGGTAAAGAACTCACCTGCCAATGTAGGAGACACAAGAGATGCGGGGTTTCATCCCTGGTGGGGGAAGATCCCCTGGAGGAGGGCATGGCAGCCCACTCCAGTATTCTTGTCTGAAAAATCCCAGGGACAGAGGAGCCTGGTGGGTCACAAAGAGCCGGACGTGACTGAGCACGCACGCCTATACCGCTATGAACATGGTGAAAGTTGCTCAGTCTTCTCCAGACTCTTTGCAACCACATGGATGGTAACCCGCCAGGCTCCTCTGTCCATGGAATTCTCCAGGCAAGAATACTGGAGTGTGTTGCCACTCCCTCCTCCAGGGGATCTTCCCAACCCGGGGATCAAACCTGGGTCTCAAACTTTGCAGGCAGATTTTTTACCATCTGAGCCCCTAAGGAAGCCCAAGAATACTGGAGTGGATAGCCTAGCCCTTCTCCAGGGGATCTTCCCCAAACAGGAATCAAACCAGGGTCTCCTGCATTGCAGACAGATTCTTTACCAGCTGAGATTACCAGGGGAGACTGCTATGCTCATAGGTAGGACTCAAAACACTTGTTTAAAGAATCAATTGACTTTATTACTTTATCAGTGAGTATACCTCATGTGTCAGATACTATGCTAGGTACCTTGTATGTAACACTACACTTGGTTTAGTAAACCTAGTATAAGTTTGGCATGGTTACGCACACATTTCAGGAAAGGATATTGATGTTTGTATATGCCTGTCATCACACAGCCACTAAAAAGCAGAGGCAAATAACATGTAGAATTGGAAACCATCTGACTTAAAAGATGTACACTTTCACTACTGGATAGAACAAGGAGATGAATGAATGAGTGAATGAATGGGAAGTGTAAAGGTAAGTAACATTTTACCTGAAGAGTGAGATTTTAATCATGTATATATTGTACTCTGTGTATTCTAGAGGTGGGAGGAAGGTAGGCAAGGAACTCTTCTGTCCAATTCTGAGCTCTTTGGAAGAAAACTTTGGTCTGTTTGGCAGGGGGTGTCAGAGCATATGGGATGTGCAGTCAGAAGGTGTCCAGACTATGGTGGAGCCATTGGGCGTTCTATTCCTGAACTGATAGGGATGGAGACCCAACTGTGGACACAACAGTATTGCCTGACAATATGAAAGGGGAAGGAAACAGTCTTTTGATGGAAGTTGGTTGTGGGAGAACAAATCACCCTGCCTGTGCGTGCTCAGTCGCTTCAGTCATGCCCGACTCTTTGTGACCCCATGGACTGTAGCCCACCTGGATCCTCTGTCCATGGGATTCTCCAGGCGAGAATATTGGAGTGGGTGCTATGTCCTCCTCCAGGGGATCTTCCTGACGCAGGGATCGGACTTGAGTCTCCTCTCCTGCATTGACAGACAGGTTCCTTACCACTAGCGCCGCCTAGTGACTGGTATAAAAGAAAATAGCAATATCCAGGTCCCCTCTCCAGATAATCTGGTCTGATTATACTGGTCAGGGGGGTGAGCCTTAAGATATTCTGAAACGTAATGTGCGGCCAGGTTTGAGGAATCCTGCCCCAAGGTTTCACTTTATTTCCTGGACACTAGGATCTGGTGTCACTGATTTCACAGCTCTGTCTTCCACAGGTATCCTTCATGGTAAAAAAAAAAAAAAAAAATCACCACTGAAGTTACTGGTTTCCTGATGTTAAATAAAAACAAGATGATTGTTCCCAGGGAATTGCTCTGTTTTTGTTAGATGGGAGTCATCTCTTTCTGAGCAAGTCCTGCATTCCAAGTGATTTTGCTTCTGGGACCAAATTATGCTGTCATTGGCATCAGCCTGGCTTTGCAAAATTAATGAAAGCATAATTAAGCAAGTTTCTCTCATCTGTGCTGTTTGAAGGGTCCTTATTTTTTTTTAATAATAAGGTAGTAAGATAAATTAAGAAAATGATTGTTTAAACTACAAGTTAGGCTTTTCAATTAAACTCAAATTACATCTCTAATGAAGTGGATCATTAGTGATAATTTCAAATCATAGAGCTAGATTTCAGTGACAAAGCATGGACTAGGTCTAAAATCTGACTTTGCAGTATTAGATGGATAACTTTGAAGCAGACATGTAAGGTCGAAGCATGAATAAATTTTCTTATTTATAAGGTGAGGATAATAATCTATCAGTTGGGTACTGACTTGGAGAGGAGGCTGATTTGTGGTATTTTCTAGTTTCTGACCTGTCAGTACTCCTATCATGTTAGACCTCAAGTTACCAAGAGGGTTGGCTCACAAGTTTCCTGGAAATTTAACAGTGACCTCTTGTGCATACCACTGAGACAGTATGGTGATAAAATGAGGTAACCTGTAAATCATGTAACTAGAGGTCACCCCTGATTTGCTCAATATGTACAGTGTTTCTTAACTCTGAAATTTTAAAAAATTGAGTATTGCAGGTAGAATTGCTAGCCATATGAAAATCCAGATATTTTACTAATGGCAAAAAAGGGGCACTAATGTTTTGTTAATCTGAGTCTGAAATAGGTTTACAGTCTTCCAAGCTGGATTAGTCCTAAATTCACTCTGTCTTCCATCATGAGTCCTGGAAAAATCTATACTTCCATATTTGAGAATTATTATATCTGTGTTGAGATTTGATGACATGTATTTATTTTGATCACATGAGCATATTTTGAGTTCTCAGGACTATGGTATATACTGTGGACTATGCCAGTACCTTCCTTAGAAAGCAAGATTTGCATGAGTGAGAGTCTTAGAGCATCTTTAACATCTTTGTGCTTTTCTTCTCAATGACTCTGTCTCCATTCTTGGTATTCAGTGCCTCTACTTGCCTACTACCTGCTTTCAACCCAGCCACCCATTTTAGGGGCTTTTTTCCCCCACTAAGGGACACCACTAGAAAAATAATGGTCAAATCTGAGACAAGAGGATGGAGGTGGACTAGCTTCGAAGGCAGCCAGATAATTGCCAGAAAGAGAGGTGGAGTGGTAGCTATAAATGATCTTGGCTTTAGCAAGGAGTTTGGTGCCAACAGAGGGCATCAGTGAAGGTCCTTCAAAGCTCTCCCTATCAAAGCATCCAAGCCCCTCCCTATTTCCTGAGTCCTAGGTACAGGGGAGGCAGAGGTAACAACCATCACTTTTACTTTCTCCCTTGGGCAGGCCAATTGCTCTGGGCTTATTCCCACAACTTTTGCCCTACATGCTGAATAAACCCAGACTCTTGCCAAGGCCTGAAGAGCCTGCATGATCCAGACCCTGCCCACTGCTCCAATAATGAAACCAACTTACATTTATCAAGTGCTCATTACAAGCTAAGCATTGCTTTGCGTGCTGACCAGAATTCAGTTGTTAACAAACCTGTGCAGTATTAATCCCACTTACCGGAGGAGGAAACCAAGGCCTTAGTTTGAATCCCTTGTCTGAGGTCACACAGGTGCAAAGTGGCAGAGGGGCGGGATTTAAACAGAGGTGGTCCGATGGACTCTTCTTTCTTAAAGGACGTGCTGTAAGGGCAGTTGGAGTTCTGAGCATGGCCAAACAGGCCATCTACAGGGGGTGAGGAGTGTAGAACTCCCTTGGGAAGCAGTACCAGGGAAAGGCCAGGAGATGGGCAGTGGTGGCCCTTGTCTATGTCACAGAATGGATGGTATGTTACAACATGTGGTTGTCTGTCTCCCATTGCCATCCATCTTAAAATTAGCTTTTTAATTGATATAAACATATATATATATATATAAAACTGCTTGAGTACAGAGCTTGACACACTTTCACAAGGGGAGTGGACCCGTGTAAGACCACCCAGATAAAAATTGGATAATCACCAGCACCCCAAAATCCTCCTTATACCCTTTCTCATTTATTCACACTATCCTCCTCAAAGGCAACCACCATCCTGAATTTTTTTTAATTTATGGATTAGCTTGTTCTATTTTTGAACCTTATATAAAAGGGATCATGTATATTTACTCTTTCTTTTTTATTGAACTTACGTTTCTCAATCTCTTATTTCTTAGATTGACCCATGCTGTTTAATACAGCAATAACTCACCTTGCTCCCTGTGTGATGCTCCATGCTTAAACATACCATGATTTACTTATCTGCTCTACGGCTGATGGGCTGTTTCCAGCTTTTGGCTGCTGTGACTTGTGCTTCTATAAACATTTCCGTGCATGTCTTTTGCTTCCACGTTGTACATGACATGTCCCGTACATGTCACGTATATAAAAATATGCATTCTGTTGGGTATATTCAGAGGAGTGGAATTGCTGGGTCATAGGTTATGCATACGCCCACTTCAGTGAAAAGTGAAAGTTGCTTAGTCTTGTCCGACTCTTTGCGACCCCATGGACTCTATAGTCCATGGAATTCTTCAGGCCAGAATACTGGAGTGGGTAGTCTTTCCCTTCTCCAGGGGATCTTCCCAACCCAACCAGGGGTCGAACCCAGGTCTCCTGCATTGCAGGCAGACTCTTAACCAGCTGAGCCACAAGGGAAGCCTATGCCCACTTCAGTGGATGATACCAAACAATTTCCTAAAGTTCCACACCGAGTGACACTCCCACCAGTACGACCTGAGCGCTCTG
This sequence comes from Muntiacus reevesi, assembly GCF_963930625.1. Taxonomy (NCBI): domain Eukaryota; kingdom Metazoa; phylum Chordata; class Mammalia; order Artiodactyla; family Cervidae; genus Muntiacus; species Muntiacus reevesi. Next base: position 13,925,721 of record NC_089254.1, read on the forward strand.
GTCAGTGCACAGGGGCACTCATTCTTTTTCATTCTGATGGGTGCATTTTGGTATTTCATGGAGGTTTTAATTTACAGTCCCCTCAAAATTAATGATGTTGAGTTCCACTGTTTGCTGGTACTTGGCATGTCCACTTTTGTGAAGTGACTGTTGAAGCTTTTTGCTCATTTTTAGTTGGATTGTCTTTTTTTTCTATTGAAAAAAAGAAAAATTGGAAGAAATTGAAAAAAGAAAACATCGGATTGTCTTGCAAATGTATCTCATGAATGTATTTTGCAAGGATTTTAAAAAATCTAGATATAATTAGTCAAATATCTATTTTTGTATCCGAAGCTGTGAAAGTGTGAGTCGCTTAGTCATGTCTGACTCTTCGCGACCCCGTGGACTGTAGCCCGTCAGGCTCTTCTGTCCGTGGAATTCTCCAGGCAAGAATACTGGGGTGGGTAGAGATTCCCTTCTCCAGACCCAAAGCTAAGAATACTATTTAATACTTTGCTAATTGTTAAAAAAAAAACCTTATCACTTAGCAGTCTTGGCCCAGACCTTGCCTCTTTCATACATAAGACATTTCTGTACTCAGTGATGACAAGGTAGTTTTCTAGGAAAAATCTTGCTCGTCCTTTTTCCTCCCCCCTCCATCCCTCTCCCTTCATCTCTGTATCTTCCTATTCTGTTTCCTCTTTCTCTTCCTTATTTCATTCCCACTCTTTCTTTCTTCCCACCCTTATGCTGAGTTTCTTTTACAGAGTTTGGTCTCATTCCATAGTACCCAGCCTGTTTTCTGAGTATGCTGGGTAAACAGCCGTGACTCCGTTTATGTAAATGGCCATATTAGAATTATAGGATGATGTTTCTTTCTGAGTACACATTCCATCAGACTCATTTAAAATTCCTTTGAGAGAGAAAGAAAAGATTCCCAAACATATGCTTCTTATAGAATTTCAAACGAATCATGAAATTCAAAGAGAATATCTCTAAAATACAGAGTAACAAGTAATGTTGCCCTTCTAGTGCATCTGAGCTTGCTAAAGCACCCGTGATACATGAACATTTGAGCCGCAGGAACGACAGATGCCTTCCTCATGAAAGCATCCCCTGGATTACAAAGAGATCCATGATAACTCTCACAGTGCTCTTTTGCATCTCTATGTTCTTTTCACTCATTCTGTTTCATCCATTTTAAAGAACTTATTTTATTCAAGTATAGTTGATTTACAGTGTTTTGTTCATTTCTACTGTACAGCAAAGTACTTCAGTTATACATGTTTATATATATATTATTTTTCATATTCTTTTCCACTGTGATTTACTACAGGGTCTTGGATATATAGTCCCCCATGCTATACAGTAGGACCTTATTGTTTATCCACTCTATATATAATAGTTTGCATCTATGTTTCATATTTTTAAATAGCAAGCTCTCCAACAATGCTTAAGACATAATTTTATGTACAGAAAATGATTCATACATAAATCTATGTCAAAATATTGTATCACATAGGACCTATCTGTAGAAAAAGAACACTTATCAGACATCCCTGGGAGGGAGTCCCTTCCATTGCTTTCTCTAAGTTGTTCTGATGGATTTCCATAGATCACACCCAACTCTGGAGCCATACAATGTCGGCCACATGGTAGAAGGTGGCCAAGGAATTCATGAAATTCTACCGTCCCTTCCAAGAATGATTTCCATGTCTCTTTATTGCTGAATTTCAATTTAATGTCAAAAAAGAACCAGCCACATTTGAAATGCAAGCTACAACCTAAAGCTCAATCTGCTCAAAGAAGTGTCCTGAAGTAAAAGGCATTGAAGGCATCTCCATGGTTGTAAACTTCTGATAGAGAGTACAGAAAGAATACAAAGCCAATTGGATTACTGAGTGCCAGGGAGAATATGTGAATTATTTGGTCAGTTATTCTCTCAAGAGCAACAGAGAAATGGCCTGGTAGGTAGAGGAGATCTGGAGCCATGAAATGATTACTTTCAGCTCAGTTCAGTCACTCAGTCATGTCCGACTCTGCGTCCCCAAGGACTGCAGCATGCCAGGCTTCCCTGTCCATCACCAACTCCCAGAGCTTACTTACTCAAACTCATGTCCATTGAGTCGGTGATGCCATGCAACCATGATTACTTTAAGATGGAATAAATAGCAGGATACTTGCAGGATGATTGGAATGATCCAGTAGAGAGAGAAAGCTGATGATACAGGAGAGAGAGGAGAGAATTACCGGAGTACATCCTACTGAAATACGTGAGGAGATGAGAGTCTGTGCACAGGGGAGGGGCTGGCCTTACAAGTGCTTCAAACACACTGAAGCAATGAATGAATTAGCAGGTGGGGACTTATTTTCCCTTTTATAGTTAGTATTACACAGGACACATATGGTATAGCCCTCAAAAGCAGAGAACTTGGTAACTAAGAGACCCTCTGATGTCTTGGGGACATTACTTAAACGCTGACCCAGTTTATGTATCTGTAAAGTGGACCTAATAATCGCACCTCCCTCATAGGGTTGTTGGCACTATTCAATGTGACAGACTATGGGAGCAGCCTAGCAAAGTGCCTGGCACAAGACAGGGCCCCTGGATGGTCATATCTATTGTTCGTACTGCCTCTGACTTGGAGCAGCAGCCCTGGGGGCCCAGATCCAGATCCGGAGTCAGCACTGCAGGAAGCCATGTGCATCCTGAGAGGATCGCTTCCTTCTTCAGCATCTGCTGCAAACGTGCAGGGTACAGGTCCTCTGCTCTAGCCTCACAGCCCCGAGCGCCCCTGAAGGTCTGAAGGAGAGGCTCAGGAGAGTGGTTTCCTTTCTTGGGAGCCTCCCCTAGAATACAGCAGATGGTAGGGCTGAGGGGAACTGCCAGAGAGCAGGAAGGGGAACATAGCGAGGGGGCTTCCCCAGCACGAGCTCGATGAACATCTGCTACCTCTCCCCAGGGAAGCCGAGAGCCTGGGGTGATGTAAACCTGAATGTGAATTAATAACACTTATAGAGATGGGCCGGTTCTCAGTTTCTCAGTAAACTGAATAAATATTCACAATTTGCCAAAGTGTATCTCCCAGGCTGGCGCTCAAGATTTCTCATCAGTGGCTGCTAGAGACTTTGACAGATTGTGCAGTTACATCCAAAACATGAATTTAGCTGTGATTAATACTTCACAGTTGGTAATTTTGGCTGTTTTGGAAGCAATATTAGGGAAAAACAAGTTATGGTAGCTCTGAATCCGTGTTCAGCAATTTTATTAAGTGTAAGGTTCACATTCTAGAAAAATATGGATGAGAAAAGGGAACCCGGTAGAATAATTAGAGAGAAGAGAAAATTATGGGCTTTCTTAATTAAAAAAAACAAAACAGTATATGCTGGAGTCACTCAGAATAAAATGACTTCATTAAATTTACATGACAACATCCGAAGGGCTGAAGTCCAGTGATATAATTAAGAGTATGTTACACTTAGATTGTCAGCTACAATCATATCAGATGTACCATTTCTGATTTTTGTATCAGTCTTAGTGCCTGCCAGTAAATGACAGTGTCCCTCAATCCAGTAATGTGACTAGTGCCTTGTAAATTACAGACACGCAACAATATCTCATTTATTAAGTTTTATGGCTTTAATTTACCAGAGGGCTCGTCTTCAGTCAATATCTTCACAGAGTTAAGGTCATAAATTATAGAATATTTTTTAAAACTAATTAAAAAGTTTTTGAATTTGACTTGTATATTTTTTATTAATCACTTTTAGATTTTATTATTATAATCATAATGACATGAAAATAAAACATCTAAAGGTAACCTTCAAGGATGAAGATTTTTCACTCATTACTAAATCTTTCCTGTTTTGATACTTGCCAAAATATCGAAGGTTGGCCAATTCTTGAAGGGTCAAAGAAATAGCCACAGACCAGGAGTGTGGCCTGGAAGTAGGAAACAGCAGCCCACTCCAGTGTTCCTGCCTGGAAAATCCTGTGGACAGAGCTGCCTGGCAGGTTACAGTCCATGGGGTCACAAAGAGCCAGACACAACTGAGCGACACATGAGTGTGGCATCACTGATGGGCTTCTTAAGTCCCCCAAACCTAGTTCCTGAACTGCCTTCAATACCATACCAAGAGGTGTGACATGAGTCAGATCCCCGTCTAGACTCAATGGGCAGACATGGTTGACAATGATGTGATAGACAAGGGCTTAATTTCTAAAACATACAGACAGCATGTACAACTCAATATAAAAAAACACACAGTCCAATCAAACAATGGACAGAAGACATAACAGACAATTCTCCAAGAAGGCATACAGATGGCCAACAGGCACATGAAAAGTTGTTCCTTACTGCCAATTATTAGAGAAATGCAAATCAAAATTCCAATGAGTTACAACCTCACACCAGACAGAATAACCATCATCAAAAAGTTTACAGAAAATAAACGCTGTTGGTATAAATGTAAATTGGTGCAGTCACTATGGAGAATAGTATAGAGGTTCCTTAAAAAACTAAAAATAGAGTTACCAGAGGATCCAGCAATTGCATTCCTGGGCATGTATACAGAGAAAATATGAAAACTTTAATTAAAAAAGATATTTGCAATGTTTGTAGCAGCACTTTTACAATAGCTTAGACATGGAAGCAACCTGAACGTCAACCAACAGATGACAAAAGAAGATGTGGTTCAGTTCAGTTCAATTCAACTCATTCGTGTTGGACTCTTTGTGACCCCATGGACTGCAGCACGCCAGGCCTCCCTGTCCATCACCAACTCCAGGAGTTCACTCAAACTCATGCCCTTTGAACTGGTGATGCCATCCAACCATCTCACCTTCTGTCATCCCCTTCTCCTCCCACCTTCAATCTTTCTCAGCATTAGGGTCTTTTCCAATGAGTCCATTCTTCGCATCAAGTGGCCAAAGTAATGGAGTTTCTGCTTGAGTATCAGTCCTTCCAATGAATATTCAGGACTGATTTCCTGTAGGATGGACTGGTTGGATCTCCTTGCAGTTCAAGAGACTCTCAAGAGTCTTCTCCAACACCACAGTTCAAATGCATCAATTCTTTGGTGCTGAGTTTTCTTTATAGTCCAACTCTCACATCCATATGTGACTACTGCAAAAACCATAGCCTTGACTAGATGGACTATTGTTGGCAAAGTAATGTCTCTGCTTTTTAATGTGCTGTCTAGGCTGGTCATAAGTTTTCTTTCAAAGAGCAAGCGTCTTTTAATTTCACAGCTGCAATCAACATCTGCAATAATTTTGGAGCCCCCCAAAATTAAGTCTGTCACTGTTTTCACTGTTTCCCTATCTATTTGCCATGAATAACCTCTGCATATCTGAGGTTACTGATATTTCTCCTGGGAAACTTGATTTCAGCTTGTGCTTCATCCAGCTCAGCATTTCACATGATATACTCTGCATATATGTTAAATAAGCAGGCTGACAAAATACAGCCTTGACATACTCCTTTCCCGATTTGGAGCCAATCTATTGTTCCATGTCCAGTTTTAGCTGTTGCTTTTTGACCTGCATACAGATTTCCCAGGATGCAGGTAAGGTGGTCTGGTATTCCCATCTCTTTAAGAATTTTCCACAGTTTGTTGTGATCCACACAGTCAAAGGCGTTGGCATAATCAATAAAGCAGAAATAGATGTTTTTTTTGAAACTCTCTTGCTTTTTCTATGACCCAACAAATGTTGGCAACTTGATCTTTGGTTCCTCTGCCTTTTGTAAATCCAGGTTGAACACCTGGAAGTTCTTGGTTCATGGACTGTTGAAGCCTGGCTTGGAGAATTTTGAGCATGACTTTGCTAGCATGTGAGATGAGTGCAATTGTGCGGTAGTTTGAACATTCTTTGGCATTGCCTTTCTTTGGGATTGAAATGAAAACTGATCTTTTCCAGTCCTGTGCCCACTGCTGTATATTCCAAATTTGCTGGCATATTGAGTGCAGACTTTCCCAGCATCATCTTTTAGTATTTGAAATAGCTCAACTGGAATTCCATCACCTCCACTAGCTTTGTTCATACTGATGCTTCCTGAGGTCCATTTGACTTCACATTCCAGGATGTCTGGCTCTAGGTGAGTGATCACACCATCATGGTTATCTGGATCATAAAGATCTTTTTTGTATAGTATTTATGTGTATTCTTGCCACCCTTCTTAATATCTTCTGCTTCTGTTAGGTTCATACCATTTCTATCCTTTA